>NC_041225.1:36885112-36975551 GCF_002837175.3 Physeter macrocephalus
CGTGCGGAGCCTGTGGCCGGCGGCGGGAGAGGCCGCGAAAGAGAGAGGCCCGCGTACCACAAAAAAAAAAAAAAAAAAAAAGTGTCACGGCACCAGACAGGGATTGACGAGGGAAGCTACTGCTTGACGCCAGAAAGCAGGTTCAGCACAGCAGCCCAGGAGGAAGGCCCCACTTAGGCTGCCAGCTGTCAGGGGGCGAGGCCTCTGCTCCCTCAACCGCATGCAGCGAGTGCTTGTCTGAGCTGTGGGCGCTTTGCTGATCACAGGGCAATGACTGTAGGAAAGTGTAGACGAAGCAAACATCGCCTTGACAACTAGTAGTGACAGAGGAAGGGGGGGGGTACTCTTCCCCCTGACACTTCCCAAATCACGCTGTGCTATCTGAGGTCTCTCTCTCAAACGCTTCCTTCCTCAGGAGGTTCCTCCGTGCCTCCGCAGTCTCTGTTCCTGATGGCCTGCATTCCGGCTCTGGTGTGAATGCAGACTTCACTAGTCTGTCTTCCTGCGAAGCTGGGAAAGCACTTGCCAGTTTCCTTGAGGAGCAGGACTCAGAGAGCGCTCCTTTCTTCACTTTTGCTTAGAATCTTAGCGTAGAGACCAAATAGGAACCTTCTGGATCCCAGAACCATCCCTTCATCTTGCAGAAAAAACCCAGAAAAGTCAGGGCACCTGCCCATCACCACACAGTGAATCAGTCCCAGTCCTTAGACCCCAGAGAACTTGACTGAGGGCTACTCTCTGTCTACTCAGCCCATTACCTGTCGGGCAGAAAAAGCTGCAAACGTGTTGGAATTTGAAGTGGGAGGTGGTTCCGAACAGCGTATGTTTGTTGTGTCTCGGGTGTTACGTGCACGTGTCACGTGTCCTGTGTGTTGCGTGCACTGTATCCCCGTGTGGTGTATCAGGTGTGCTGTGTGCATGTGTCGTACGTTGCATGCGTGTGCTCTGTGTGTGTGTATGCGTGTGCATTCACACTCGCTACTGAAGAGGTTAAGAGTGTGTGGGAGGATTCCATCCAGATCAACAAAGGTCTTGGGACATGCAGACAAGTGTGTGTCAATGAATTCTTCTGAGCATGAGAACATGCTTTCCTAGCAGGGACACCAGAACTCCGTCTGGGAAGTATATTCACAGACAAATGAGCACGCTTCTCTGTGATCAGAACCAACCAAGGGGTGGTGCACACAGTCAGCGGCTCCACAAAGAAGGGAAGACGGTTCCCAGCCTGGCAGGGCTGGAGCAGGTTGCTAGTCGGGAGAGTCAGTGTTCCTAGAGAACGTGGCGTTCGAGCTGAGTCTTGAAGGGTTATATCGGGGTGCTCAGAGAAACAGACCGAAAGAAGTTTTATATATAAATACAAATTTACATTTACATTTGTTACATTTATTATAAGAATTAGTGCATGCAATTAGGAAGGCCCCAAAGTCCCACAGTCTGCCATCTGCAAGCTGGAGAACGAAGAAAGTTGGTAGTGTAATTCAATCTAACCCCCCCCCCCCCAAAAACCCAGTAACTGGAAGCAGGAGGTCCGGGTCTAAAGGTCGGAGGGTCAGGAGCGCCGATGTCCGAGGGCAGGAAAAGACGGGTGTCCCAGACGGCACATCACCCATCTTCCGCCTTTTTGTTCTATTCAGGTCCTCAACAAATTGGAGGATGCCCACCCACACTGGTGAAGATGATCTTCTTTACTCAGTCTGTTGATTCAAATGCTCACCTCTTCCAGAAACTTGCTCACAGACACACCCAGAAACAAAGTTCTACCAGCTATCTGGGCATCCCTTAGCCCAGTCAAGCTGCCACATAAAATTAACCATCACAAGGATGGAAGGGAGATCTCCGGGCAGTTGAACACGGGGAGTGATGGCTGCTCCACACTGAGAGGGCGGCGGGAGGATGTGCCCTATTCAAGCCCGTCTGAGTGAGGGCCAGCGCGCGGGAGGCAGATGCAGATCGAGGCCGAAGGGAGCAACAGGACAAACCCGAAGGCCGGTACGTGCAGGGAGAAGAGGGCGACTGACCCTGCTGGTGCTGGGGGACCACCGGAGGCATTTCATAGGGGGGTGATGAGAGGAGACTGGTGCACGGGGGGCCAGAGCGGAGGCTGCCCCGAATGGGAGCATCCTGACGGGGACACAGCCCATGCTGGAAAAGGGGCATCTCTGACACCCCTAGGTTTCCACACTGAAAGCCAAATGGGAGGTCCTGACTGGCAGGCTCCGGGACTCTCAGAAGACCGGGGGCTCGGCAGGCTGTGGAAATCAGGAAGAGCTTCCTGGAGGAGGTGTCTTAGGGGCTGACCTTAGAGCAGGTCTGTTCAGCAGGAGGAAGAGCTCTGCTGGTCATGAGGGGAGACAAGGTGACTTAACTCATGGAAACAAGATCTGAAGCGCAAAAGGTCTGTCCTAGGGTCAAGGGCAGCCCTGTGGGTCTGTGCGGAGGCTCCCTGATTGCAAGGAGGCTGTGAAGAAGCCACGAAGTGTCCGGGAGGCCGGCAGCCCTGTGCTGGAAGCAGCAGTACCGTCTTGCTCTGACACACAGCATCGTGTCCCAAATGGGCCCTCCTATGTGAGTCCTCAAATCTGCTAACAGCGGGGCCTGGGAAGAAAAGAAGTTTCCCTGCCACTAAACTTAAACATACCTGGATATCTTATACTCTAACCACTGACCTGGTCCTCAAATGTCCTTTATCATATCTATACTTAATCAGCTCACGTGCTCCCAGCTCCAGGCACGGGGACCTCACTAGCTCTCAAAACAAACTTTTCCAGTGTTTAAATACATATATGCACTCCTATATATAGAAGAGATAGCTAATAAGACCTACTGTATAGCATAGGGAACTCTGTCCACTACTCTGTAATGACCTGTATGGGAATAGAATCTGAAAAAGAGTGGAGATATGTGTATGTATGGCTGACTCACTTTGCTGTACAGCAGAAACTAACACAACATTGTAAATCAACCATACTCCAATAAAAAATTTATTTTTAATCCAAGTGTATTTCTAATATTGATTGAAATCTTGTAACAACACCTATTCATTCTGGAGTGGGGAGAGGACCACCATAATCTTCAGGGCAGAGGTGATTCTTTGAAATGCCTCTAAACACAAAGTTAACCCTCAAAGAACGTCTAGAGATGGTGAGAGCTACTTTCGAGTCAAGCATCACAAACAAAGAGTGAGGAAACGTGGAGTCTGGTCCCACCTTTTTTCTTACCGGCCTGTACCTGTGACTTTATCTCTCCAAGGCTTACTTCCCTTATCTGAAAAAATAAGGTTAATTCAAGCCCCTTTCCCAGGGCTGTTAAGATAAGTAAATAAACTCTTGGGTGTGAAAGTACTTTGAAAAGTAAGAAGTACTCTTTCAGTGCAAGGTGTTATCATTAATAATGATGATGATTATCATGAGTTTTGGTGGTAGTGAGAATAATAATAATAATTCATCCACTAGAAAGTTTCTCTCCTGGGAGTGTCTTAGAGCACAAAGCCAAGGTAAACATTCAACCTGCTGACACAGGGGGTAGAAGATATAGCTCAGCCCTGGAGAGGTTTTTCAGGCAAGCTGCCCTCTAAAGGAACAGAGCCCCCCCCCCCGGAGGAGTGAGCTCCCCGTCACTGACAGCATCCAAGCCACCTCTGAGGAGCCCCTTGTCTCTGATGACAGAGAGGGCACTGCTGTTCCGGGGCGAGGAGGTTAGCTGGGTGGAGTATGAAGCAGAGATTTCTCAGAACACTCTGGCTCAGACGGGGTGACTCCAACTGCTTCAGTTCCTATTTTCCACCAGCTCTGCCCTTAGCAGCAATGGCAGTGCTATTGTCAAATCCGATTCTTGGTTCCTGTAGGCTCCCTGCCCCCACTCCTCACCCCCTCCTCTCTCACAAGCCGTGAAGGTAGGGGTCCTGGGCTGTCTGCATTCCTCCATCAGGAGCTTAGAAAGTCCCCCAGGCCAGCTGGAGCATCAGGGTGGTCAGGGACGCCCCCCAGGGGGGCAGGGTAGGGGAATGGAAAAGAAGCCCTGACGACCTTCCTCTGCGGTTATCTCTCCCATCTGTAAACAGCGCCCGGCCCTCCCCAGGCAGCCTCAGCCTCACACTCGGGGTGACAGCGTGTTTGGACGTTCCGGGACCCTCATCCAGCCGCCTTTGTTCTCCGGGCTTAATGAAGGGACTGCTAAAACCCCACTTGCCAGATAAGATGACAGGACCGTCTTTTAGGGTTATGGATGGTACACAGAGGTGACAGGATGAATTCCTGCGTGCAGAGGGGTCTGAGTGCACTGCCTTTTGTCCAGCGGTGGACTCGTCTTAACTGGTACAAGCTTGGTCCTTCAGCTTCCAAAACAAACATTTCTGACGCATGCCAAAAGATTAGAGGAAGACAGTGGGACACAGGCATTTGCGGGGGAGCACAGGACATGTTCCCCCCCCTCCGCCGCCCGCCGAACCAAAGCCCGAGCGCACCAAGGAGGGACTGTTTCCATCTCTGCTCCCCTCCAGACTGGCTCCCCTCCGATTTCCTTCATATTCATGATGACAGCCACGGCTCAGTGCATCTTGGTTTACAAAGTGCTTTTACTTCATTCTACTTGCTCATCACCGCTCCTTGAGAGTCAGGTTGTGGAGGGGGCCCCTGGATGACGTTATCTGCTTTGTTACTTATTAGCTCTTTGAACTTGGGCGAAATCACTTACCTTCCCAAAGATGGAGATTTCATAGTGGGAGAACCTGTAAACTGCTACCTTCCACGCGAGCTGTCATTCCTCTCACTGTGGGATGGGAGCTCTGGAGGGAGAGATGTTCACTTCGTTCCAGCACCTAGAAACCCCACGGAGCGCAGTAGGTACATACCGCATTTTTGTTAACTGAATACACAACTGGTGGACGGCTTTGAGGGCTCCTGGGGCTCTGCCAGAGCGGTCCTAGAGGAACCTATATTTCCATGTACAGACGCAGGCTCTTGTCCTGAGCTGGAGCGCTCTGCCCTCCACAGCCTCCCCTCGGGGGCATCTCTGGCTGTGGATGGAAGGTCTTCTCTGGCAGCTCCTCCCTGGGCCCTTCTCCCACGCAGCCCCTGGGGGTCAGGGGAGCCGCCCCCTCCAGGCACTGGGCGCGGTGCCACTCTCAGCCTCCACATCCCGGGCAGGCCAGGCCCCACCAGGAGGGCCCAAACGGGCACCAGCTCAAGAAACACTCCACCTCCCCCCTTCAACACACACGCACACGCACACGCACACGCACACACACTGTGCTCCTGAGTGTTCTACTATGGCTGGTCTGGAGACCAGGGCCTGATTCCTTGGACCTGCCCGGTCTCCAGGCCGGACTTGAGTAGCTCCGGGTACCACTCAGCGCTCTTCTCACTATGAGTTGTCCAGAACTCGCGGTGGGGGGCAGCCCCATTTCTTCAACGTCTCTCTCCAGCCCTTAAAGACCAAAGCGATAATAGGGGCCCTGACAACATCAGTACCGGAGGTGATGGCCCATTTCTGTTTTATTTTCTTCAATGTTGAGCCATCTCTTTCTAGCACTTTTTATTGTGCCAGATCTTGTTCTCTTGCAGGTAAGATCAGGAAACTGGGTAAATGATTGTTCCAAGGCAAATGATCGGGTGGGGAATTGTGCTTCTATCACATTCTGATCTGCCTTGATTCGCCTACCCTTGCACCTCTTCTGCTGCTACCAGGGGTGGAAGCCCCCGCAGGGGCTTAGCAGCTTTGCTGAGCCCGCCCACCCCGGGGGACAGAAGAGGAGCTGCCCGGGAGGGCCTGTCAGCCCAGTGGCCCAGTCACAGGCCCAAGGGCTGAGGCCAGGAAAGGCCTCCGGGCAGAGTCTGTGGGGTAGGGGTCAGCCTGATGCATTATGTAACAGAAAATAGACTGTGACAGAGAACAATAAACACTGGGCCTGGGAGAGCAACTTTCTTTCTGGCAACTGCCCCGTTGGTGGAGAAACGCTTCTCCATCCACTTTCTTCCGCCCACTGATACATCCACGGGAAACTCCTACCCAGGGAAGCATCCATAGTTCCATCCTGCTCCTGGTCTCCACCCACTCTCACCATCTCTTCAATTCTGTTGCAAGAGCCTCTGCTTCCGTCTCGCTGCCCTCACCACAATGATTAATCTTCCTAAGGCACACTGGGACTACAGCCACCCATCTCCACAGCCCTCAGTGGCTCCACATGGGCCCGGAACAAGCGCTGATGGCTGGGCTGGCAATCCAAGGCCTTCCTCAATTCCTAGGTCACTTCTCTCACCTCCCCAGCCAATGTGACATTTTCTGAACGCACTTTCCACTTTCTGGCTCACGCTGTTCGCATTGGCTGAAATGCCCCCACTCCACCCCAGTACTTCTTCATTTGTAAATCTTTCCCATTTTTCAGTTTCTAACTAAAAACTCCCCAGACACTTAACCCCCCTCTATACACTGGATTATTTCTTCCTCCGAAGCATATCCCTCGCAGCTTCGTTTCGTAGTTGGCTTTTATATGTTTGTCTTCCCATGTTGTTAGCTGCTTGAGTAAAAGGATTGTGACTTATTCATTGTTGTGCCTCCGTCACTGCTCTGGAAGAGCTCAGATCGAGAGGAAAAGGCGGACATTTAAACAAACGCGTGCAGCAAAGCTTTAGAGGTGCCACAGCAGAAAGACACATGGCATATTTGTTTAAACGTCTAGTTCATGGGAGCCGTTGGGCAAAGGCAAAGAGAGGGGTAATGCCTGGTATACACAAGGGACCACAGCAGTTAGTTGAGTACTGCTGGAATGTTCTTGGGGGAGAGGACCAGCCTTGTATGTTATGCTCACTCTTTTTTTTTTTTTTAATTTATTTATTCATTATTTATTTTTGGCTGCGTTGGGTCTTCATTGCTGTGCGCGGGCTTTTCTCTGGTTGCGGCGAGCGGGGGCTACTCTTGGTTGCGGTGCGCGGGCTTCTCACTGCGGTGGCTTCCCCTGTTGCGGAGCACGGGCTCTAGGCGCGTGAGCTTCAGCAGTTGTGGCACACGGGCTTCAGTAGTTGTGGCTCGCGGGCTCTAGAGCTCAGCCTTAGTAGTTGCGGCGCATGGGCTTAGTTGCCCCGCGGCATGCGGGATCCTCCTGGACCAGGGCTCGAGCCCGTGTCCCCTGCATCGGCAGGTGGGTTCTCAACCGCTGCGCCACCAGGGAAGCCCTTAGGCTCACTCTTTGAAAGATTTTTTTTCATTATAAATCGAAATTAATAAACTATCATAATATCAGTAAATATCAGAAACCCTCACTGATCAGAGTTTAAGTCCCTACTAACCCAAGACATCCAAAATAGCACCAAATCTAAAGAATAATAAGCAGCAAAGGAATAAGAAAAACCTGCAGCGTTCAGGCCATGCTCTACTTGGTCACTTTGCTGACCAGAGGGAAAGGGGCACAGACAGATGATGCTGAGCCAACGGCTCCAGAGGAACCAAACAGACACAGGAGAAGAGGCTGCAGAGAGGAGAGACGGAGAGATGACAGAAGGGCGGGATGGGGGAGGAAGGGTTGGGTGAAATTTATCGATAACTTCAAATAAAAGGAAATCAAGTTGACAGATGGATAACAGACAAGGTATATTTTTTCTACTTTGTATCATCCCCAAAGACACTTGACCATAGTAGGGGGGAAAATGGTTTTAAAATAGCAAATGATAATAAGAAAGCTGATAATGAAGTTGAGGCACCAACAGCAGGGTACAAGATAGGGAAGCCAATAAGGGAACTGTTTAAAAATAAAAGGGAAGGGGCTTCCCTGGTGGCGCGGTGGTTGAGAGTCCGCCTGCCGATGCAGGGGACACGGGTTCGTGCCCCGGTCCGGGAGGATCCCACGTGCCGCGGAGCGGCTGGGCCCGTGAGCCGTGGCCGCCGAGCCTGCGCGTCCGGAGCCTGCGCTCCGCAACGGGAGAGGCCACGACAGTGAGAGGCCCGCGTACCGCAAAAAAAAAATAATAAATAAATAAATAAATAAAAGGGAAATTGACACATTACAGCTAACTCACCCTTCTCTCAGCCTGCTCAAGTACACAAATATAAAAAAGAACAATTTACAAGGGAGAATCAATAGGCACACAGGAAACTGTATATTTCAGGTCACTTCCCAAATCTCTGATTAAGCCAGTCCTCAGAAATGTCTCCCTCTGTTAACCCCATCACCACCATCTTTTAGTAGCATATTGATTTAATCATCAATTATATTAAGAATGTCTAAATGCTGTTAACCTCATTAGTCTCCTCACCCATACAACCAAAGTGCCTAGAATAGAACCAGATGGTAGATAGTAAAAATGTGCTAGTAATGAATAAGATGTGGTCTATACATACAATGGAATATTACTCAGCCTTGGAAAGGACGTATACTACAACATGGATAAAACTTGCAGACATTACGCTAAGCCTTCATTAAGCCAAACAGAAAAGGACAAATATTATATGATTCTCCTTATATGAGGTACCTAAAAATAGTGAAATTCATAGAGGCAGAAAGTAGAAGAGACATTTCTAGGAGCTGAAAATGGGGAGTTTTTGTTTAACAGGTATAGAGTTTCCATTTAGAATGATGAAAAAGCTCTGGAGATCGATGGTGGTGACAGTTGCACATCAATGGGAATATACTTAGTGCCGCTGCATTGTACACTTGAAAATAGTTAAAATGATAAATTTTATGTTATGTATATTTCAGCACCAAAGAAACAAAGTGCTGGTGGAGCAACAGGTTTCCGAAAGTGAAGAAAGCAAACACACAGCTTTCCTCTGCCGCTCTGCCCTCCCCACCGTAATTCACAATAAGCTCTCTAGCTGGAGATTGACCGAAGGGCACTGGGCTACCCCCTTCCCGGATTGTTTACTCAGGTCAGAAGATTAAATAATTGGCCAATAGGGTTAGGTGACACTGTGGGCTGCCATGGGCACGTCGGCCCCACCAGCTGTTCAGCAGGGAGAGGTCAGGGGGCCTCAGGAAGGTCAAAAGAATGAGATGTATGATGAAATGACGTTATCTGCATTGTCAACACACAGAAAGGGAATGTTGACATGCTGCTTCTGAAGCTGCATGGATTTCGTGTTCAAAGACTCAAGGGGAAATTGTATGTGGATGAAATATTTGCACTTGTTTCTTTTGGGAAGAAGTTTCGATCTCTCCAAGCTCTTCAGTCATACAGTCAATGGATGAGCCAGTGGTCCCCACCTTCTTGGGCCCATACCATGCTTTTCACTCACTAGAATTTTTGCTGTGCATCTGCAAGGATTAAACTGCATACCTAGAACACAGTTCCTCTGGCTCCTATCAACCATGTGTCACTGCCTGAATAGAACTGGTGGCTACACTGACCTCCTCCTCTTATATATCCACACAGCAAATATTCACATAATCTGGTAAACGAGTGGTCTTTCTTTGCCACTACTTGACATTTGATCGTTCCTTTTTTTTTTGCTGGTAGCAAGGCAAATCCCATTCTACAGTGTCTGATGTAGGACCCTCCTCCACCTCCATGACTTGTCCAGCAGACAGCATGACAGCGTGTTTATCTTCAGTTACAGGCCAGTGTCGATGAGGACTGAGATTCTGGGGTTGCGACACATTGACACCACGGACATCGAACTAGAAATTAGGTGTTTTCCAAGGGGTTGTATTTAACTCCTCTGATTTTCAATCTCCTCTCTTGTGCTGTATTACATTCAAGCAAGCATTTGTTGAGTATCTGTTTGTGCCAACAACTACCTTGGTCGCTGTGGCTGGAGCCCAGACCATTCGGTAAGTGACCAAGTGTGGATGGACATAGGACAAGAGGACCCATGTCCAGTAGCCTGAGTACTAGTCTAGGCACCTTACCTGATCAGCTTTGCCTGACCTTGCGTCTTCATCTATAAAATGGAGAAAAGAGTAAGACTTTTTGTTGAGTGCTAACTATACATGTGCATTATCCCCAATTCTCTCAACCACCACCCCTTCATGGTAGGTGTTATCACCACCATTTTTACAGATGAGAAAAATGAAGTTCAGGTATTGGAATGATTTGTTCAATACCACACTGCTAGCACATAGCAGAACTGGATTTGAACCCAGTTCCAATCTGGGCCATAGCCCATGCATATCCACTAATATAGGGCTGATTTCTCTCTCACTGGTTAATTTGCGACCATTCCATGAGATAAGAGCAAAATGCCAGGTAAATTATAAGTGTCTGTCAAATTTTAGTTATTAATTTTATTAGAAAAATTAAAAGATAAACGATCGAGGAGTGATATTTTGACTGTTTTCTTTATATTGGCATAACTTTTAAGCAGCTCTATTGAGATATAATTCACATACATTTCTCCCATGTAAAATGTACAATTCAGTGTTTGTTAGTGTATTTACAGAGTTGTGCATCCATCACAAAAAATTTTAGTACACTTTCATCCCCCGGAAAAAGAAATCCCACGTCTTTTAGCAGTGTCAGTTCTCCCAGCCCTAGGCAACCACTAATCTACTTTCTGCCTCTGTGGATTTGCCTGTTCTGGACGTTTCATATAAAAGGAATCATACAGTATGTGACTTTGGACTAGCTTCTTTCACTTAGCAAATATTTCCAGGTTTCATCCATGTGGTAGCATGATATTGTAGCATGTATCAGACCTTCATTTTTAATATCAAATAACATTTCATTGTATAGATATGACACATTTTATTTATCCACTCACCCACTGATGGACATTTGTGTTGCTTCGCCTTTTCAGCTATTATGAATTACGCATCCTATGTTTTCACGGAAGTATAATTTGCAGGCTATAAAATGTACAGATTTTCAGTGTATAGTTTTTACAGTTTGAAAAAGGTCTCCCTGTGGAACCACCACCCCTATGAAGATAAAGAAGGTTTTCACCAGCCTGCAAAGCCCCTCCCAGCCAATCCCTCCCCCCCCCCCGCCCGAGGGGCAACCTCTGTTCTGATCTCTATCGCTGTAGGTTAGCTTGGCCTGTCTCAAAACTTCATGTAAATGGAATCATACGTGTATGTTCTCTTTTGTGTCTGGCTTCTTAAACTCAACATAACACCTCTGAGATTCATCCATGTTGCTGTGTTGATGTGTCATTTGCTCTCATCTGGGTTTAAAAGAATACACAGTATTTGGACAGGTGAAGCTGAGGGAGAACGGACACTGGGGGAGGGGGTCACACAGGACACGGCCCAGAAGGGCGGGCATAGCTGGAAGTTCTGGCTGACCTCGAGGGGAGACTCGGCGGGGGAGGGGGCCTGGAGTGTGCCCAGAATCCAGGAGGAGCAGGAGGAGGGTGCGACAGAGAGAGAACCAGTGATGACTGCAGAACGGGGCCACCCTGCACAGAGCCTGCATCCTTTGTGTCACCTGATCCTCACAACAGCCCCGGGAGGTTGGCAGTCAGGCCCTCTCTCCAGATCTCCCCAGCGGCCCCTGCAGGTTCTCGTGCAGCTGCCTCAGTTTCCCCCCGGACCCTTGTTTGACCAGTTAGCCCTTTTACCCCCTCGAACCCCTAGCTCTGGCAAGAGGCAGAGCAGACTGGAGCACAGCTTCCACCACCGCTCCAGAGGCTTGGTTTAGAGAGGCGCCACCTCCTTTGAAGCCCTCGGCCTGGCTGCTGCCTCCCCCGGGCTGCTTCCCTGCACCCGACCTGCTGTCACCACGCCCTCCTCTTCCGCCCACCAGACAGCGTGCTCGCCGCTCCGCCTGGCGGGCCGCGAGGGACATTGAAACCCACTTACGATTTCACGAAATTAACGGATGCGCCAGGCGTACGCGGTCAGTTGAGGGAGCTGAGGCAGCCTGGGGCTCATGGGTGAGATCTCGGGTCCAGAGAGGGACCACCTCCCAGGTCCCCGCAGATCAGAGACCCGCCCCCCCCACCCCCCGACTTCCACGGTCCATGGCTGTTGCTTCGCGTCAACCTCCCTGTCGAGGACTGTCCTGACCAGGACGAAAAAGCCAGGGGAACTTATGAGGCGAAAAGATGGCTCCCCTTCCCAAGGACCGATGAGCGGGCAGGTTTGCCATCTCAGTCCTGTGGATGGGGCCGGACGGGCCGTCGGGAGATCTGGGTCCCGGCCCCCAGCCCCTCACTGTCCTGCTGGGTGACCTGGGACAGTCCTCTGCTGCCTGACCTGCAGGCCTCCAGGCCGCCCTGTCCAACCTGCTGAGCTCTTGTGAGGCTGGAAGAAAAGAATGCACGGAGAGTTCTTTGGAAAAACGTAACGTCCACACTAATCAGCCCTGAGGCGTCCTTACTCCCATAAGCTGTCATTCCTATGAAGCAGGGAAGGGAAGGAGGAAGAAGCAGACATTAGCTGGGTGGCCGCTGTGGGTGCCCTGAGTCAGCTCTCTCTCTGGCCCCTGCCGTCTCTCCCAGAGAAAGGCCCGAGGTATGCGGGGCATTGTTACCCCCATTTCACAGAGGAGGAAACTGAGGCTCAGAGACGTTTGCACAGATCTGAGACAGACCTGAGTATACAGTAGATGCTCAATGTTTGCTGATTGACTTGTGGACTGTGCCACGTGACAGTGCTAATATCCGCTCACTTGAACATTGACCACACCTAGTAGAGTTGATAGAAAGAGTGTTTCCAGTTGTGCTGTTTAGAATGATACCAGTATTATGCTCTTCAGTTTTCATTGATTATTGAGTTGCTTTCTTGTCGTTTAGTGTTTTCCGGAGAAATAAAGAATAGAGTGTCTTAAAAAAAATTTTTTGCAACTCCTTTTGACATCAGCCCCCATCGCCACCCTGGTTGCCCTCAGCGGCCCTGCCCTGCCCACGGTAGGTCCTGCGCTTGGGACGGGCGTCCCCCTGCACTGGGGCTGCGGGCAGGGAGAGCTGGACCAGGGCTGAGCTGAAGACGGGCTCCAGGTCCCGCCCGTCCTGTGTGGTGGTGGCATTTGTCCCTCAAGGGACATATCGGCCCCTCCCAGGTTCTCTCGCCACTTGGAATCTTGCACCCTTCCCGGGCTCCGGGGTGTTGAGGGCACGGCTGCCCGGGGTGACCCACAGGAGTGTACCTCGTCTTCCCAGGAAGGCGGGGCTTCTCAGCAGAATGTGAAGCAGCCCGAGAAGGTCAGAATATCCCTCCCCAATACCTCCCCGCTGCCCTCTCCAAGATGACTGTGTCCCCCACTCCTACCCCGTGCAGACACATAGGGAGGGCAGGTAGTCAGAGGGTCAGGCTTTAGACTGGCCGGGAGAGACATGAAGGTGATGACCAAAGTGAAAAGAATGTCTGCTTCGCAGACACATGCGAAGCTGGGCAGGACGCGTGCCCCTCCGGAAGACCAAGGTCTGGCTGCGGGGAGCACACCCCTAGGAAAAGAGCTGTGCGGCCACGTCCTCTTTGCTCGCTCATTCCTCGCCCCTAACACACGAGGTCTGGGAGATGCCCTGTGCTGGGTGCTTAGTTCACAGAGACAGAAACACCAAGACCTTCCTTTGGCACCTTCATCCAGTTCAGGAAAGACCAGAAACCCACAGTTATTGGCTCAGCCAGTGGAAGGTGGCGGGGAGGGTGGGAGCTCGTGCAGAGCCGGCTACAGCAGGAGCCTGGGCCACCCACCTTCGCGGCTGCAGCCACAGGGCTTGGGGGATGATGTGGCAGCCGCTGTAAGCAAGGCTGGAACCTCAGGAGGGGGCAGAAACGCAGAGTGAGCGGGGGCAGGAATGGGGGTTCACAGCGGGCCCCAGGCCTGCAGTCTCAGCCACACCCAGCAGACGCGCGCTCCGGGCTGGCTGCCACTATTACAATAGTATCATCACCGTTCCCGTTATGCTAGCACCGCTCTTTCCACTCTCCGGTGGTCTTCGACTACCTGTAAATTAAGGAGGTGGATTCCAAGATCTCATAAGACTTTTCCGGCCCTGGTTTTCTTGGTTCAATACTTATGTAATCCAAAAAGCCCTGGAGTTGATGACTCCATAGGCCCTGAGTTTGAGTCCCAGCTTCATCACTTCCTGGCTGCCTAACTTTAGACAAGCTATTGAAACCTCTGAGCCTCAGTCTCCCTATCTGAAAAATGGGATCATAATGGTACCCTCCCCTGGTAGGCTTGCCGTGAGGATTAAATGAGAAAGTGTTTTGAAAGGGCCCAGCACAATCTTTGGGCTACAATATCCAGTGGCTCAAGAGATGGGAGTTCCCTCTCCTTTGCAATCTCTCTCTCTCCTTTTTTTTTTTTTTTTTTTTTTTTTCTGGCTCAGTAATTTTTTTCCCAGGAGGGCAAGCTCTGTTCTGGGGGGAGATTCAGGAAGGATGGAAAGCAATTCCTCTTCTCACAGTTCTCTGGTTGCACTCGGAGGAGTTTGCAGAACTAGAGAGATGAGGTGGACCTGGAGGGCAGGTAGTCAGAGGGTCAGGCTTTAGACTGGTCGGGAGAGACATGAAGGTGATGACCAAAGTGAAAAGAATGTTTGCTTCGCAGCCAGGGTTCCAGGCCCTGGACCAGGTGCTCTGCCCACTCTTTAATTCTGA
Source organism: Physeter macrocephalus (assembly GCF_002837175.3). Taxonomy (NCBI): domain Eukaryota; kingdom Metazoa; phylum Chordata; class Mammalia; order Artiodactyla; family Physeteridae; genus Physeter; species Physeter macrocephalus. The sequence continues at coordinate 36,899,589 of NC_041225.1, forward strand.
CAGCATCCTGCTGAAGTCGGCCGTCCTGTCCTCCTGTTAAAGATGCAGAGAGTGAGTTTCAAACAGGGAACTGGACCTTTCTTGCTGCCTGGGGCCTCTTGAATACCACAGAGCAAAGCTGGAGGAGAGACTGTTTCCGGACAATAGCCTATTAACACTCATTACCCATAAAACGGGTAGTTTTCAAATAGCCAGATAATTGAGGCCATTGGGTGGAAGGGGGCTGGAATTACCTGATTAATTGCCTCACTTCTGGGCCTCACATGCTTAGACACAGCCCAAGAGAAGCTGTTGGTGCTTTGAAGTCTTACTGCACTTTCCCTGTCTCTCCTTTTCCAGTCCGAGCATCCAACCCCGCTTCCTGCTTTGTGCGAGAGCGCCCGCACCTCATCAGTCAACGCAGGACAGCCATAAACTTTTATTTTTAATCCTCATTTTAAAAAGCAACCCTTTTGGCCTTTTCTCTGCTTTTATCTAGATCCAAGAACCACAGATTCATTCATTCATTTGTTCCTTCAATAAAAATGTTATCAAGTACCTACTACCTGCTAAGTTCTATTCTAAGCTCCAGGGGATACAGCAGCAAAAACAAAAAAAAACAAAACCAAAACACACACACACAAAAACAGAAATAGAATGGGGTCCCCCTGGCTCAGATGCTGGCTCATGGCAGGGAGAGTATGGGCAAATCGCTGAACCCCTCTCAGACTCGTTTCCTTTTCTGTAAAACATGGACGTGAGAGTACCTGCCCGTTGGGGTTATTTAGAGAATTAAAGGACATATTCTCTAAAATTAAAACAAAATCAAATTCCCTACTCATACAGAAATTACATTCTAGAGGGGAGTGAGACAAATAAATAAACAAGTACAAATACAATATTCCAGATGGTGAGAAGAGCTTTGGAGAAAAGACAGCAAGGTGGGAGGGGGTGTAGTTGACATCTGGTGGTGGAAGAGGCCTGAGCAGAGAAAGGAAGGAGCCACGTGGGCTCCTCGGGCGGGGCCTTCTCTGCTCAGAGAAGCAGAGGTGGTACTGGAAGTCCCACATCCCAGGGAACCCCTCAGTCCTGGGGACATCGGGGGGCTGGTCCCCTTAGGAACAGGAAGTGCAGAGCCTTGAGTGGGTGTGGATGGAGCAGACTGAGTGCAGCGGGCAGGGGCCTGGCCAGGGCAGTACACGCGTGCGGGCTTTTCCTCGTCCAGGCCTTACCTTTCCGTAAACGCCCTCGAGCCACCTTGAAAGGTATCAGGGTCCAGAAAGGAAGGTGTGATCTTGATGAGACAAGGATGGGGAGAAATTTTTCTTAGCAAACACCTAGTATAACTGTGTGGTGTCTTAGACAGTGTGTCAGAATAACCCCAGGAGGCAGAACTGTCACCATCCTTGTTTTCCAGAAAAGCAAACCGAGGTGGGAGGGGTTCGATCACTTGCCCACACTCTCCCGGCCGTAAGCCAGGGTTTGAAGCGGTGGCCGGCTCGCAGGACACTGCACGGCTCCCTCGTCCCTGCACACGTGTTGTCTCCTGTCCCTGCATCCCACGCTGGTGAGGCAGGCAGGACGGGGACGAACCTCTCACTTTACAGGTGGGGAGACCGAGACTCAGGGCCACGAGAGGTTGGTCTATCATCACACAGTCAGCGTTTTAATTGAGGTCTTGTGAGGCCCATTCCTGGCTTGTTCTTTCCTCCGGTGACACTGGACAACCGGTAATTCCTGTAAAGAAAAGAGACATTCTCTCCCCAACCCCCAGGCCAGGCTTCTGGCAGCGGCCAGACTCCTGGAGGAGACCTGGAGGTCTAGTGTATGCGGTTGAATAAAGGGGCACTGCCAGGACGGGACCTGGGTCCCCTGCCCCACTCACACCTTCCTCTTCCTAAGACTGGCCCTCCCCCCATGGCCAGGTGGGCGACAGGGTGCCCTGCATCAGGGGAAACCCTGAGGGAACTTGCCTGGACCGCTTTCCCCTCACCCCATCTGCCACTTCCCTGCTGCTCCTTTCCCAGAGGGGAGAGAATTATTTGTTTTTCCTGTTGCCCTGATTTATGGGCCACTTTGTTCTTTATCTATTTGCACAAACTCAGTAAAGTGACCAGCTCCTTCCCAGAGGTCAGAGATTCTGTCAACACCTCAGGGTCACAGGTCAGTCGACCTGCCCGGGGTGGAAGGGGTTACAGGAGGTCACCTGGGAACGGACGGTAGATACCGATTGTGCTCAGGCTAAGCGGCCCCGCGTTGGGACTCACGGGCAGACGGGAGAAGGGATAACGCACAGAGCACCTACCGTGCACCGGGTTCTGAGCTCCAACAAGAGTCCTGATGGAGACATAAGCGTCTCCATTTTACAGAGGTGGGAACCGAGCATTTGAGAGCTGGGAAGAGTCATCCAAGAGGACACGAAGCAGGACGCACATCAAGGTCTCCTGACTCATTGCTGGCGTTTCCCCGTCACACGGTCCAGCCGAGGCACAGAGGCCAGGAAGGCTCCACTGGTCGGGACTGATTTATGCCTCTTCTACCTGGGGGTTCAGATCAGAAAGGCCAGCTGGCCCGCTACCTTCCTTTCCTCCTCCCCTCTGTTCGGGACCACAGTCCTCTCCTACTCCCACGCCCCTCTGTGGAACCCAGGACTGCTCCATTACAGGGCCTTTGGGTCATGTCAACACGAAGGTCACAGGAGAACAAACTAAGCCACTCCGTGGGCAGACATCACCACGTGCGTTCATGGGCTAGTTGGAACCCCTGCCCAGACCCCCGCGCCAAGCCCCAACGAGGCTCTGCGGGGTTCAGTGAGGAGGCCTATCTGAAGAGCTCTGCAACTGGGGGGTGCTCCCCCAGCTGTGTGACCTTGGAGAGCCCTCATCCTCCAAGCCTCAGTCTCCCCCATCAGTACAACAGCACGGACGTCCCTGGGGTGAAGCGAGGATCCCACGGAATAAAGCATGGGCGTGCTCTGTGAACTGCAAGGAATTTCAATCTTTTTATTTCATAGATGGGGGGATAGAGGCCCAGAGAAAGAAATGGAACTCAGACGGGGAGCAAAATGGGCCCAAACGGGCATTGCCTAGGATGTGGCGGGGAGGGGCAGTCTTGGGAAGAGGAAGGTGTGAGTGGGGCAGGGGACCCAGGTCCCGTCCTGGCAATGCCCCTTTACGCAACCGCATACACCAGACTGCCCGCGGGGGCGGGGGGGGGTCGGCGGCACTAATGCGGTGCGCCAGGGGCACTTCCCTTCTCCTCTCACCCTGCAAACATATCCCCAAACTGGATTCACCGCACACTCTCAGGAAGTTTGAGAAATGTCTCAAAGGACCAGCCTTAGCCAACCAACGCTGACCTAATGTAATCCAGTGTATTCTAACTGGCTCCAAGTCAGCCATTTGGAATTCTACTCAGGCCAGCCAAAGGATCTCCTCTAAGCCTAGAATAACTAAAGAAATCCGTGACAATAAACACGACTCAATTAAATTCAACCCGTGCCAGCTCAATATTTCCATCTCACAACAAATCTCATCATATCCAATTAGCACCCGAACAACCCAACCCAGCTCCTCGCTGAGAATAAATACCCCGCCCGACCCGTGCTAACCCAGTGAGTCTAGTTCACACTGATAAGATGCCAAATGCTTTCCCGCCCCAAACAACACAGCCCACCCTATCGCAAGCAAATGTCTCTAGACAAACCTTGAAGATAAAAACAATTTTTTTAAGGTGAGAAGTCAAGTCTAATGAAAATAGCACCTTCTGATATTTCCAACCATTTAGCGTTCAATAATTCCTTCAAGGTAAGTCTTCTTTTGATCTATGCTGCATGCTGTTCTCATTGCAGCCTCTACCTGAGAACCTCTCCCTCCTTCAACTCATATCCCGTGTGTCACTGTCAGGGCTCTGGGCAGCCCGCCCCTCTGACACGATGACCTCCCGGGAGATCTCAGCTCACGGTTTGGTTTCTCTCTTCCTCCTTTTCCCTTCGAGTTACTGAGACTCCTCCTAGCCCAGGGGAAAGCTCTGTAATGTCCTTTACTGTTTGCGTGAATGGGGTCTTCCCCGCTCACACCGTGAGCTTCTGGAATCAAGGATCAGTGCGAGAGTAAATTCTGCATATTCGGTGGTGAATGGGAATTTCAGTGATCACTTTACCCACGCACACTTTTTACTCCACGTGCCATCTTTGTCTTTAGAATCTCACTCCTAAAGCATGCAGTTCTATTGGACTGCTTTTCCCTCATTCTTGCTTACTTCCGATTCATTTCCCACTCTGTAGCTAGACTGAGTTTTAAAAACCTGTCACTCATAGCCTTAAAATCCTTGGGTGGCTTCCCATTACCCTTGACAAAGCCCAGACTCCTTAATATGGCTTCTCGGGTCCTTTACGACCACGTGTCCTTCACTCACCTCTTCAACCTCAGCTTCCACTATCGTCTGCCCTCCACCCTCCTCTGGGTCTTCGCATTTACGAGGTACCCCTGTTACTGAAATATCTCTACCACTCCATCCAGTTAGTTTCTTCTCATACTTAAGTACTTAGCTTAAGAGCCACTTATTTCAGGAGGACTTCCCAGACCCTTAGACTAGATTGGTTTCCCTTGCAATCTACCCCTACATCATTCTACCCTTATCAATTTTATTGCAGTTTCTTGTGTAATGACCCCCTTTCCCCTTGGATGTAAATGCCATAACGGCAAGACTGGACCACCTGAGGGCAGAGCTCACTGCTGGATATGCATCCACTGATCTGTCCTCAGGAAGGACAGGGAAGGGAAATGATTTGCTTAAAGGAACATACCAGTACGCGACAGAGCTACAAGCCCAGGCTTTCCTGAACCCAAAGAACACGTTCTCTTCCCTGCATTCTGATTCTCAAGGAAGCCGCTGACGAAAGATTCACCTTCCTGGGTCTGGAAGAGAAATTTTAGAAACCGTGTATCTTGTTTTTGGGAAAGTTCACTTTAGTGAGGCTCCTTGTGAACATGCTAAATGAATAACTGAAGCAGTTATTCAGAGGATCTGTGTCAGAAACACTGCCACCGATTTTTTTTTCTTCTCAATTGTTAGCATATTTCAGATGTAAAGCGGTGGGGTTTTCGCTGAAGCTATTTGGTTAATTGTCTTACAGGTGTGGCCACATTCTCGGAGGGAGGAGAGTGCCCCATCCGGGTGCCCAGCCTGCAATGCCAGGCACCCTGGCACAGCACACCTTTGCGAGCGAGCTGCCTACTTGGGGGAACGGGTGCTGCTATTGGAGAGCACGAGACATTGGAAAATTGACACGCGCACAGTGCAGAAAACGTGTCACCCACCCCCTCCCTAGGACCGCCTGTATGGGCAGAGAGACAAATGAGCTGCCTGCTTATCATTTCAAAACTGACCTGGTAGAAAATGTAGCTCCTGGAAATACTGCCAGGAGTTTTGAAATTAATACCTTTAGAGAATGTTTGAACATCAGACATAGAAGAGCTTTTAAAATCACCTAAGCAACCCCCCTCATTTTATGGGTGAGAGTGCCGAGGCCAGAGAAGGGCACCCCCTGCCCAAGGTCACACCAGCTGGCTTGTCCCTACCCCCCGTCGCTGTGCGGAGTCTGACTTTGTCCTCCTGGAGAGGAGAGCCTGTCACTTCCCCCGCCTTTGTGCCCTCTGAGGGACTCTGCCCTGCAAGCCCCCAGGGACAATGGCATCCAACAAAGGACATGTGGGGCCTGATGTTATCTGGGCAGCCATATCTGGGGCTTTCGTCCTCACGTTCCTTTCGGTGTCTACAGTGAGCCGGGCATTTAATCATCACAGAGGTTGGCATTATTATCTCCATTTTGCAGATAAGAGAAACTGAGGCTCACGAAGCTAGCCGGCCTTGACAAAGCCCCCAGCCAGGGATTATAACCCAAGTCTGATGATTCGAAAGCCTGTGTAATTCATTGACCAGCAGGGCCTCCGCTGTGTGTTTGAAGGAGGCAAGCTGGAATGGACACAGCGAGATTAAGAAGAGACTAGATATGGGACTTAGTCGCCACGTGACCTCAGGAAAGTCCCTCCCTGTCTCCAGACCTCAGTTTTTCCACCTTTAAAATGATGCCGTTGGACAAGATACTTAAGGGTCTCTCATAAACCCGCAATGTGGTGCCTCTGATCCCATCAGCTCCTCCGTCCTACCCCACACACCCCTTCCCGGGGCAGCTCCAGATGAATTCATTCCATCATCCACTCCGTCCACAGACAGTCATCAGGGACCTATAATGTCCTGTCTGCCGTTCGCCTCTACAAGCTCCATCATTCCTCACAGTACGATTATCCCTTAGGAGAGGAGAGAAAATTGAGGCCCAGTGCAAGCAAGTGACTTGTCGCAGCTGTGTGCTGATGCTGCAGCAGATCTGGGCCTGGTCTTGGGGTCATGTGACTCCAAATTCAGGGCTCCTCCCCCAGGACCAGAAGCCTGTCCAAGCTCGCAGGCCAAAGTCACCACGGGAGTTTCTTTCTGGCTCAGGCAGGTAAGCAGACAAGGTAAAACGTGGGCAGGCCACCCCTTTCCAGGAGGCTTTTGTTCCCAGGGCCCAGGGTCCAGGACCCAGATATTCTGCTGCTTTCAGGCTCCTTGGTAAACTGACCAGAGCCCAGGCTACCAATCAGGCTCAGCCTGGGGCCTTCCCTTCTGCTCTGGGGCAGAGACTCTGTGGTTTGAACCCAGAGTCAGCTGAGGCCCACAGTGCCAAAGATGCCGCCAGCTGTGGCCTCGGAGAAATGCACTCCAGGGTCCCCACGGGACCAGCTGACGCACAAGGAGCGATCCTCTGCCCGCCTGGCTCAAAGATCCGGGCATTCCTGAGTCCTGCCGGCCCCGCACTGCACTCCCACACGGCATCCTGCTCGAGAGGCACAGACAAGAAGCGGATTCAGTTCAGACACAATAAATGCACAGAATGCGTACCCGCCCTCCATCTCTGATCTGATCTGATGCTCATTCCTGCACCCCACCTCCCCAGCCCAGATCAAGTGTCAAAACAGGCAGAGCTGGTTCTGAGAAAAGCCCTGTTTCCTGCAGTGCCCTGGACTCCATGTCCTCAAAAGAGGTTTGGGTTGGAATCCAAATTCCTGGGTCCAAGAGACCAGCTTGCAGTCGTGACCTCCATAACCTTGGGCACGTCCCTTCCACTCTCAGGGCCTCCATTTCTTCATCTGAGAAGCTCTGTCCTGTCCACCTTGTGAGGTGTTTGAGGGTCCAGTGGGGGGACGATCTGGGTTTAGAACTCAGGCCCTGGCCCCCGAGCTGGGCCGTTCCACACCACAATGCTTTCTTCTTCTTCTTTGGGACCGCCACGCTCCCACTATCCCTGCTCAACCTCACATACACTGTGAGCCCAGGAATGAAGCTGAGTGGACATTTGTCATTCTCTTTGGCCAAAGAAAATCTGAACCCCTTCTCTGTATGTGAGCCCCCCGTGAGTCTTGGTGGGAGGCAAGGCCCGTCCCCACGGTGCAAGCTGAAAATGGCCAGTCTGGAGCAGGGGCTCCTGGCCTGGCCTTCACCATCGATCACGGCTGCCTGGACGTGACTCAGGCCTGGGGATGCAGGAAGTGGGGACTCGCTTCTGTGGTAGTCAGCGGGGCAGAAGAAGCAGTGCCTGCAGCAGATGAGGCTTCTGGGCAGCAGTGGCCACTTGGCTGGCAGCTGTGGCCGTGACCAAGGTCCAGGGTCCAAGGCTGGGCACGTCAGTGAGCACGTGACGGCATCTAGCACTCGCGATGAAGGCAGTCATGTCCTCGCGTCCAGTTCCACCCCAGGCCTAGGTCTCCAGCCCTCCTGGACTCTCTGAACCACCCTTTTATTTAGTTATTTATTTAATTTATTATTATTTTTGAAGTATGGTTGATTGACATAGTCATGTTTTATTTATTTATCTATCTATCTATCTATCTATCTACCTATGTATCTATCTATCTATTGGCCGCGCCATGCAGCATGCGGGATCCTAGCTCCCCAGCCAGGGATCAAACTCGTGCCCCCTACGTTGGCAGCATGGAGTCTCAACCACTGGACCACCCTTTTAATGAATCCCTTTCTGTTCAAGGATTCATTTCAGTTGCTGGCAGTTAAGAACTCTGGTTGATAAAGATGCCGCCTGATGGACCAGTTCCCAAATTGTCTCAAGTCTTGAGTTTCAGTCTTGGTCTTGACTCTGACCAACTGTGTGACTTCGGGCTAATCTTTAATCTTGGAGCCTTCATTTCCTCCTTGGTAAAATGCAAATTATAATACCTACACACTGTATTACTTGGAAAAGTAAATGAGGTCATGTATGTGGCAACCCCTGACATGAACAGGTCAAATGAAGAATTCTTTTTCTATGATGAGGATTTAAAGCATGGATCATGGCTTCAAAGGCTGCAATATCCTTCACTAATTCCCTGCCTCTTTCCTTTGCTGAAGCATTTACCATTCCTCCACTTCACCATCGAGGCAAACTTCACTACACATACCTTCCCAACCCTGTCTCCTACTTCTGGCTTCCTCTCTAGCCCAACCTCTGCTCAGCAGATCAATGCTTTGTTTCCATCTATCCACTGACCAATTCCTCCCTCCTTTTTGCTTACCCAGGTCCTATCCAAGCCCTCCCCAAATCTTCCTTCTCCGCCTGCTGTGAGCTCCCCATCTGAGCTCTCCTGGAAGAGCCCAGCAAGAAGAAGGCCATGCTCCTGAATCCAGGGGCTCTCTCCCATCCATCTCCAAATCCCCAACCTCCAGCCCAGGGCCTGGCACCAAGTGGGTCGAGATAGTCAGTCCTGCCAGTTTGGAACAGTGCAGCTCAGAGCATCCTGTAAAAAAGAGAGGACGGATCAGAATCTCCATTTGAAAGATGAGAAGATCTCAGCCTGGGAAGGGACTTGCCCAAAGCCAGCATCTGAGGGCAGTTCTGACTCCAGCCCCAAGTGCTGCCCCTTGCACCTAACTGAACCCTCTCTTGTAAATCTGGCCTCTCTTAATATGCCCCACGGGCCAAGGGAGCTCAGTTTGCTAATTGTTTGGGGGATATTACAGGGATACTACAACCTTGAGGCGTATTTTGCCCGATTTCTTCCCTCCATACAAATGTCTGTTTAAAAAAAAAAAAAAAGAAGAAGAAGAAAGGAAGAAGGGAAAAAAGAAAAAAAATTTTTAGTGGGGAGGAAGCAATTGCTGCCTATAGATAATTAGGGGTCTATTTTGGTGCCAAAGCAGGGAACAGGCTGAGGAAGTTGACAAAGACACTTTCACAAAGCAGTGATTGCTCTAACTTTCTCTTGAATCACAAACAATTCACATTTTTTCCCCTTCCTCTCCAGAAAGTGAACTCTACCAGCCTAGGCTGACAGCAGGCCTGGGAAGAAGCTGAGTCATGGGGCATGGCAGGGTCCTTGGACAGTGTCCAGCATGAGCCCTCGCGGTGCAGGAGAGGAAACCGAGGCCTCCACAGGGTCAGGGCCTTGCCTAAGGCAGGCATAGGGTCTTGAGGAGCCTGCCTTCCAAGGCCTCGCAGCTGAAGGAGCCCCACCCCGTCCCCAGCACGTTGCCAGCCCACCAGCAGGACCCAGTCATCAACTCACTTCCACCCTGGAAATGGCCCATGCCCCTGGGGGAGAAGCATTCAGGCAGGGACACATGGGCTGAGGCCTTGAGGCTTGCTTTCATTTTTTCTTTTTAATTGGAGTATAGTTGCTTTACAACGTTGTGGCAGTTTCTACTGCACAGCGAAGTGAATCAGCCATATGTAGACATATATCCCCTCTTTTTGGGTGCTATACAGCAGGTTCTCCTTAGTTATCTATTTTATACATGTTAGTGTATATATGTCAATCCCAATCTCCCAATTCATTGCCCCTCCCACAAGGCCTTGGGGCTTGAGCCTGAAGTTTTAGGGGCTGCAAGATCAGACTTGCATTTGAAAGAGATTCTTGCCCAGTGGCTTGTCTAGTGTATTTGACATCCAGAGTTCATCATTTTCTAACGCCCCCCTCCTCTATGCGACCAAATTATTTTCATTTATAATTGTTTTCTTGATCATTTCTTTAGTTTTAAAACAAGCAATTAACAATTACAAAAGAAAAATGCATTTCACTTTTAAAGATATACACAAATTCAGTAGTTTTTTAAAATAAATTTATTTTATTTATTTTTGGCTGCGTTGGGTCTTCATTGCTGTGCATGGGCTTTCTCTACTTGCAGCGAGCAGGGGCTATTCTTCTTTGCGGTGCGCAGGGTTCTCATTCCGGTGGCTCTTCTTGTTGCAAAGCACAGGCTCTAGGCACGCAGGATCAGTAGTTGTGACTCGCAGGCTCTAGAGCGCAGGCTCAGTAGTTGTGGTGCATGGGCTTAGTTGCTCCGAGGCATGTGGGATCTTCCCGGACCAGGGCTGGAACCCATGTCCCCTGCACTGGCAGGTGGATTCCTAACCACTGCACCACCAGGGAAGCCCAAATTCAGTAAAGTATTTTACGTACAAACTAAAGTTTGCATTTGCTGGACAAAAATAGTACACCTCACGGTTCACACCTTTTCATTGTTCTGAATTTGAAACAGATAAAAGTTCCAAGTGATCACATGAAGAACAGAATGAAGAACTCAAATTCCGTTTCTTTGTCTTTATAACCCTTATGCTGACATTATTTCAAATCTACTATTTAAAGTCAGTGATGAGTAGTACCTTGGGGGTTGAGGACATGATCGGTACCAAAGCAAATTCCAAGGACCCTAAAGCGTTACAAACTTACTCTCCAGACCAGCACATCAGCTTGGTCCCTAAATGTCAAGGGAGCCAGTTATACATGAACATTCCCAAAAGTAACTTCTACAAAGAATGCAATGTTTACTAAGGGTAAGTGATTAAAAAGTTATATATATATACGTGTGTGTATTGATAATTTACCTATATAGTATATATATTTATATAATTTTAATATAATATGTATTTATTATATAATATATAATATAGACCCACACAGAGTAACCCTAGCTATTGTTTAGAACTTGGACCCACAAAAGACATTTTGGAAAGGAGTATTTTATCACTGATGTTGTTTAGAATTGCCAGCAACAGTGATAAGAAAAAGCAGGCTGACTTTTAGTGCTTTTATTATTGTTTTTAAATTCTCCGGAGAAAATACCCATTACACAGTTATTCCCCATTTCCCCACACCCCCATCAGCCCCTGCCAATTACCAATCTGCTTTTATGGATTTTAGTCTGTTCTGGATAGCTCATATAAATGGAAGCATTAAATATGAGGCCTTTTTAAAAAAATTAATTAATTAATTAATTTATTTATTTATTTTTGGCTGCATTGGGTCTTCGTTGCCATACGCAGGCTTCCTCTAGTTGCGGCGAGCGGGGGCTACTCTTCGTTGTGGTGCGCAGGCTTCTCATTGCGGTGGCTTCTCTTGTTGCGGAGCAGGGGCTCTAGGCACGCGGCCTTCAATAGTTGTGGTACGTGGGCTCAGTAGTTGTGGCTCGCGGGATCTAGAGCGCAGGCTCAGTAGTTGTGGTGCACGGGCTTAGTTGCTCCACGGCGTGTGGGATCTTCCCGGAACAGGGCTCGAACCCGTGTCCCCTGCATTGGCAGGTGGATTCTTAACAACTGCGCCACCAGGGAAGTCCAATATGTGGCCTTTTGTGTCTGGCTTCTTTCACTAAGCATAACATTCTTGAGATTCATCTGAGTTGTAGCATGTAGTACTTCATCCCTGTTTATGACTGAATAATACTCCAATGTGTGTATACACCACATTTTGTTTATGCATTCATCCATTGATGGATATTTATGTTGTTTCCACCTTTAAAATATTGTGATTAGTGCTGCTATTAACATTCATGTACAAGTACTTACATGCCTATTTTCAGTTCTTTTGGGTATATACTTAGGAGTGAAATTGCCAGGTTATATGGTAATTCTGTGTTTAACTTTCTGCAGAACCTCCGTAATGTCTCTCACAGTTGTTACACCATTTTACATTCCCATCAACAACGTACTAGGTATTCCAATTCTCTACATACTCAATAATACTTGCTGTTTTCCTTTTTTAAAAAAATTATAATCATCCTAGTGTGTATGAAGTATATTTATTGTCTTGATTTGCAATTCCCTAATAATTAAGGATGGTGAGCATCTTTTCATGTGTTTTTGGCCATTTGTAGACCTTCTTTAGAGAAATGAGTTATGGTCTATCGTACCACTCTGGCCATCGTGTGGAAAACAGACCGGGGAAAAGAGTGAGGAGGTCTGCAGTCTTCCAAAGGAAGAGCTGATAAGAGCTTAGGCTCAGGGTAGCACTGGAAGAAGTGACAAGTGGCCAGATTCTGGACGCCCGAAGCTCGCGATCACTTATCTGAAGCAAGATTATGACAAGACCTCTGTTCTTTGGGGACAGTCTTTTTTTTTTTTTTTTTTTTTTTTTTGTGCTGTATGCGGGTCTCACTGTTGCGGCCTCTCCCGTTGCGGAGCACAGGCTCCGGACGCGCAGGCTCAGCGGCCATGGCTCACGGGCCCAGCCGCTCCGCGGCACGTGGGATCCTCCCAGACCGGGGCACGAACCCGCGTCCCCTGCATCGGCAGGCGGACTCCCAACCACTGCGCCACCAGGGAAGCCCTGGACCTGCTTTGAAAGTAGAGCTGGACTAAGTTTGGAATGAGTGCTCCACCTCACTCAGACACCAGCTGAGGCTGCAGCAGGGCAAGGAGGCCGCCCGATGGAGAAATGACTCTCCGTCCATGACTAAAAAAATCACTAACCAGGCAGAGGTGGGTGCTGAGAGTACGGAGGAAATTTGAAAAAGGAATAGACGTTGAGCCCTCAGCGGCAATATGGCCCTAGAAGTGGCTTTGGCAAGCAGTAAAACTCAAGAGGTGTCTTCACAATGTTCTGGCTTCATTCTTAAATTTGATGCCTAATAATCTAGATTAATAAATACTCCCTTCTCTACAGCCCAAGGCAGCTTTCAAAATACTTTCACATGGATTATCTCCATAGATTTTTCAGATTGATTATCCCTAGTTTCCAGATGGGCAAACTGAGATCCCATGATTAGAACTAGAATTAAAGTTCTTTCCACAAAAGCTTGGAGGGAAATCTTCACCGAGAAGGAAAAACTCAAAGTGCTGAGCCATCAGTAAAGATAGAACATGTTCAACCTCAATGATTTTCATAAATAATGCACCAATATTCTCCCTATATGAACAATCATATTGTTACCGGATCATAAAAATGAAGTCCAACATCTCGGGAGTTTCTTTAATTACTATCAATTCTGTTTATCGTTTTATGTTTATCATTTCATTTGATTTTCCAAGTCACTTTATGAAATGCATATTATTGGTGTCTTTATTTTGCAAATAAGTAAATGGAGCCCCAGAAAGGTGAAGCGAGGTGCCTGGGCTGTGGGGGTAAGAGGGGTTCAACCCCAGGGGGGCCAAGTCTGGGTTCCTGCCTTCTACTCTAGCTCTGAGGCTCATACCGACCTCTGTGGAGACAGGAAGTGACCTCTGTGTGTGCATCCCAGACACAGCTGAGGGATCTTGGCCAAGTCACTTCACCTCTTTGATTTTCAGCCTTCTCATCTGCAAAATGGGGAGAAATCATAACTACCTGCCCAGGATGTTGCAAGTTTGATCTAATGTAGCCAAAGTACCTCCTGCAGTGCCTGGCACCGAGTAAGGCCTTCAAGAAATAGCAGCTCTGGTTAATACTGAGTTGAATTAGTCATAAGAGTTGGAGCAGGGGAAGGCAGGGGGTGCAGAGAAAGCATCGAGGGGTGCAGGGGAAGGGGGCGTGGGAAGAATGAGTCTTGCGTGTTACTGTGCAGGCAGCTTGGCCATTCCCAGAAGAGCATGTCACCTCACATGGGCGTCAGGTGCTTGGAGGTCCTGCCGTGGGGAAAGGGGCAGCTCGGAGCCTGCAGGTTCACGTGGTCAACGCTCCCCCTCCCTCTCCCCTCTCTGTCCCGGCCCAGTGACCTCAGGCACCCTGCCCAGCTTCCCCCACCAGGAGCCCCACGTGCCTCCCTCGTAGAGGAGAGTCCATGCCTCTTCCCTGTGGGGTGCCTCCACCCTGATCTCCACCACCTCTCGCTGGAGTCACCCCTCACTTCCCCAGCCCCCTGCCTAGCTCCTCTTGCCCCATCTAGGGTGCACCCCGACACCCTGGCGTGGCGTAAGGCACAGCCACCCACCGTGTCCTCCTGCTCCTGAGGTCTTTGGGGCTCCCCTGCCACTGTGCAGAGATGAGGGGGTGACCAGCTGTCCCCATGTACAACCCAGGGCATCTATGGAAACTTGAGCCGCAGTAGAGCCTCTTAGAGCCTCTGAGAGCCTCTGTGTTCTCAGGTCACTTGTAACATCACTTTGGCTTAAGTCACCTCCCCTCTCTAGACCTCAGTTACCTCATACCTAAAATGAAGAAACACAAATAGACCTAGCACAAAGGAGGGAGTATTAACCTCTGAGTCATGATTACCACCATGCTGGCGCGCTGTAGATTTCAGCAAACGTTTACTGACCAGATGGATGAGTCACGGGAAGCCTCCAGAGGAGCTAATATCTAACGAAGGGACTCTGAGATTCAGGTGGGGTAGGGTAGGTGCTCAGGCAGAGGGGGTCACCTTGTGCCAAGTGAAGAGCAAATCGGGGGACTGAGGTATATGGGGGTCGGTTAGGGACAACCTTTGATATCACACCATCCTTGACTGCAAACCAGAACCTGAAAATGTTGCCAAACCATTGTAACCAGGCAGCTGTTGCCAGCTACTTATTTTTGGCCTTCCTGGTAACCCAGACAGAGGATTTCAAAAGGGCTGGGATGGTGCTTCCAGTGCCCCCCCCCCCGCCCGGCCTCTGGCTCGGCTTGTTATTGTTTTACATTGTCAGGAGCTGTCCTCCTACTCCGGGAAGTGCATATTTCACACTTTGTTAGAAGGGACAAAAGAACTTAGAGGCCAAAACAGAAGTCAAATTGTTACATTGTTCTAAATAAGAATGCAGCTGAGTTGTTGCCAGAGCTTCAAAAATGACAAGAACGAGTTCTGTGTATTTTGCTGCCGGAGAGCAAAAATATTATTTTTGGAAGGTGTCCTGTAGACACTCCCTTCACTGCCCATCAGGAGATAAAATGTTTTAGTTAATGTGCTCACGGCGTCGAGTGACGGAGGGATGGAAAACCATCAGGCTGTGAGTGCCAGCCTGGAGTGGTGGAGGCAGGTCTGGGAGCCCAGAGATCCGGGGTCAAGCCCACCTCACCCCACCCCCACTCCCAGGCCCTGTGACCCAGTGCACGGCACGTCCCCTCTCCTGGTGGCAGGCTCGTAGCATGAAGGAGCAAGGAGAAGGTGGACCTTCTCCCCGCGTGGCCTCCGCGGTGGCAATCTGGGCAGGCTGACCCAAATGGGACTTGAGGATGGAACGTACGGACCCGAGCAGTGACCGAGAGCGCCACACCCCAGTACGAGGAAAGAGAAAGAGATGGGGGCACGCTATGGACACTCAGCCTCCAAGATGGCCTTTCTCCGCCTCAGACTCGACTTCTGCAGCTGGCAATTCCCAGGGTGTTTGCAGACTAAGTACCCTGTTTGAGGCTCTCAACAACACTGAAAGGCTATCAGGGCAAAGACTATCAACTCAACTTTTCCCATCAGAAAACTGAGGCTCCAAGAAGCCAGGTCTGCCTGATTCCTTGTCCTAGAGTCCTTCCACACCCCTCATGCCCACCTTCTGGGGATGCAAAGGAAGGATACATAATCCCTGCCCTCTGAAGCTCACAGGCTTCCCGTTGCTTGAATGGGGGGGGGGGGGGGGGGGGGAAGCCGTCACGTGATGTGTGTAAAGAAGCTCAAGAGGGGCCACAGCCCAATACCTCAAAATGTCACTGCATATTACAGGCTTGTTTGAGCAGTTTCTGCTCAGCTTAAAGACCCGTGGGCTCAGGGGACAGCTCCTCCTCTCCCTCCCAGCTCTCAGAGGCGCACACTGCTTCCGGAGGCAAGGAATGGAAGGCTGCTTGGTGGGGAAGGGATAGAAAAGGGACCTCCATCACGGATGGGCTCCATGACAAGACACAGTCAACTCCTCCTGAGAGCGGAGACTTGAGGACTCAAAATGCCCTTTATTTCTGGCCTCAGTCAAGTTCTCGTTCCTCAGTACTGTCCAAAAAGCAGTCACAGTTACATGAAATTGATTTTTTTCCTTCAAATCCAAAGACGATAGTGCTACTGGTATCTCCACGGAAATGAACACTGTGCCCAGGGTCTCATAACCATATCCGGTCTAATCCTCACTGCAGCCCTGGGAGATACATGATGGGTTTGTCCCCATTTTACAGATAAGGAAATGGAGGTTTAGAAAGAGGTACATTCTGCACCCATCAGAAGTCAAAAGTGATATGTATTCATTTATTCAATGCTAGAGACAGGCACATGAAAAACTAAACTGTGCCAATCTCATCTCTCTTTTTTTTTTTTTTTTTTTTCCCCTCTATAGACATTAGTTTTCAGAGCAGTGTTAGGTTCAGAGCAAAGCTGGGTGGAAAGTACAGAGATTTCCCCCTGTAGCCCCTGCCCCCATACATGCTATTACTCCTTCTGGAAGCCAGAGAAAACCTTCCCTGAAGCCGCTGCCTGTCCTCTGTGAGTGAGGTGAGTAAACTGTTCCATAAAAGCCAATATTCCAGATTACTGACATTTTCCATTTGAAGTGATAAGCTTTTATATTTTTAGCCACTTGCGTTGGGAGTATAAAATGGATTAGAAGCATTCCTGACTTCTTTAACAAAGTACGTGTGTAACAGAGAGCAAACCTGACTCCATATTGGATCTAGTCCTTTAGCTGTAACCTCTGTGCTCTTGTTGCCTGTGCTTAGTCATGCTGGCTCTGCACCTTTGTAAAAGAATGTTGCCTATAGCCTGCAATAGACAAGATAGCCCATTCTCAAGCCTCTGACCTTTAAAGGTATAACACTTTTCCATTGAAATATAGATAAAAAGTTGCAGAATAGAAAACAACAACAATTATAGGAACATTGTGACCAGATCTATGAGGACAGCTGCAAGAACAAAGGATTCCTGCACCAAGAAGTTTGCAAAAACCAGCCATACTCCCTCCTCTTTTAGTATAAAGGAAGCCTGAATTCTAACCCTGGTAAGATGCTTCTTGGGACAATAGTCCACTATCTTCTCTTCTGGTTTCCGTCTCTCAATTTATTGGCCTGTCGCACAGCAAGCAGTATGAACTTGGACCTCATAACACATACAACCTCAGTGACTTTAAACAGACTTTGATTCACTGATGTCCTCTGAAAACACCAGGCTGAGGGCTGGGTGTCCCTCCACTCACTGGCACCAACCTGTCTCCAGCGACTAAGTCCATTTTCTTTCCCAGAACCGTTCCCCATGGCTATTACTTCTCTGTTCCATCTCTCAATGTGTCCTAAGTTGCTTCTGAAACATTATTCCCACTAACAAGGGGGAGAAATTAGGTTTTCCAGAAGAAAGCAGACACGATTCAGCATGATTAAGTCAATAATTTTCACTCCACGCAGAATTCTATGCCACCAAACTCTGCCAAGAAAGCCCCAGGTTGGCTCTCTTTGCTCTTTTGTGGACAAAAGTGGCCCTTTGCAGAAGTTACTTTCCTTGTTACCCAGGTGCATTTCCTGCTTGCTTCCAGGGTAATGACCATGCTGTGGAGCTGAGAGGCTCCTGTATCTGACCCCCAGATAAGCAGAGTGCTGATCGAATTTTATCCAGTGCCAATTGCCATACTGGCTAGGTAGAAATGGGGATGGCTAGCAAGCTGGGCTGGTCCTGGACGTGTACAAGAGGAAGCTGAATTCAGATACCCAAGGGGAGATGGTCCTCTTCAGGGCTGTGCAGGCTGCTACCGTGAGTTGGGCAGGCAACCACAGCCTTGCAGGGAGGAGCCGTTGCATCAGGAATTATGCTAGGTCCACTTTTACATGCATGATCTTATTGAATTGTTGTAGCCACCCTATGAAATAAGGTGCTTTCATCACCTCTTTTCATACGGGGAAACTGAGGCTCAAAGAGGTTAAGAAACCTGCCCTTGGACTTGAAGCTAGTGAGGGTCAGAGCCAGGATCCCAACCCAGGCTACCTGACTCTAAAAGCTAGTGCTCTTCCTACCAGAGCCCATGGCCACACGATGTCCCAGCATCGCGCTTCGTCCATGTCACTGAGCGCTGCCCCTGAGAGCAGAATTCAGGACTTGTGCAATTGAAAACTGAGTCATCCATGTTGACGACAGGAGCTGATTAATGCCGGGCTAATTTTAGATTTCCTCACAATTGCTCATCTTAATATAGAACAGCCCCTATGGATAGTGTTGGCCAACGTTTTGTTTTTGTTTGATGTGAGCAGAAAAAGGAGGACAGCAAAGGAGATGAGGTAATGGATATAGTACCACCCACCCAACATTGTGCTCCTTTGAAGGGTTTCAGGAAGCTCTGATAAGGGACTGCGCCATCAGTTTTTTTCCAGCTAGTATTCAAAGGTGGCTTCCCACAAGAGATACAGTCTTTAGCTTCCAGGTTGAAGAAAAATAGAGCCAGCCTCTCCCGGGCTCTGTGATGTCTCTGGCGTGTAACGGATACTTTCAGAACAGCTACGTGTTCAAGGAGCCACGCAGGCACGGTGCAGGAGGACGCAAGGCAGAGAGGGGGACCAGGCCCTCAGTGACTGACACAAACACATCATGAAGCCAACGCAGTGCCAAGCGCACAGTAGCATTTGGTACATATTGTGAATGGATGTATGGGAATGACCGTGGCAGCGTTATTTAGAATATAAAGATTTGAAAAGCAACTCATGTGTTCAGGTCACTTGTCTTTAAGTAAATCATTGTGTAACCACAAGAGAATGGTTCTTGCTCGTCATACGTCTACTATGAGATTTGCAGTGTGGTTCAGAGGGCTCCTCTGCTGTAAAAGAAGAAACTATCACAAAGTGTCACTCAGCTACTTACGAATCAACCCCAGTTCTGCCTCATACTAATTGTGTGACCTTGAGGTCCCTCAGCCTCAGTTTCTTCATCTATAAAATGGGAAGAAATACAGACATACCTTGGAGATTCTGGGAGTCCAGGTCCAGACCACCACGATAAAGCCAATATGGCAATCAAGTGAGTTACACGAGTTTTCTGGCTTCCCAGTGCATATAAAAGTTGTGTGTATACTGTAGTCTACTAAGTGCAATAGCATTATGTCTAAAAAAATTGTGCATATCTTAATTTTGAAATGCTTTATTGCTAAAAAAATGTTAACCATATCTGAACCTTCAACAAATTTTAATCTTTTCGAAATAGTCACATCAAAGATCACTGATCACAGATCACATAACAAATATAGTATTAATGAAAAAGTTTGAAGTCTTGCAAGAACTGCCAAAATGTGACACAGAGACGCAGAGTGAGCAAATGCTGTTGGAAAAATGGCCCCAGTAGACTTGCTCAACGCAGGGTTGCCACAAACCTTCAAGTTGTAATAAACATAATACCCGTGAAGCTCTATAAAGTGGAGTGCAGTAAAAGAAGGTGTGCCTGTGTGACCCCCTCGGCAGACACCCTGGCTCAGTGCTGGTCACCGGGGGGCTCCGCCGAGGGAAGGTGAAAGGCATCACGCCCCCAATCTTCCACGTCCTTTTCTCCTCTAATCAGCAAAATGTTCGTTTAATGAGAAGTATTAAAAGACATGAAAAGGACATAACATTTAGATAGTGAACAAAGTGCCTTGTGGAAAAGAAAAACCGCAAAAGAAACCAGGGAACTCTGAGACCCGTGGCCGCCTGGTCTGCAGAACACTCTAGAGATGAGACAGCCAGAGTGGGAGGCCAACGGGCGGCCAGAAAGGGGAGCATCAGGAGAACCTGCTCCAGCCTTGCCCTAACCACGAGAGGTCACCGCTGTCACCCTGATTTCTAAGTCAGGAAGTGAGGCTTGGAGCGATTCAGCCACAGGCACGCGGGTGGACCCTGGCAGCATCTAGGCTTGCCGCTCTCCCGCTGCCAGGCAGCCTCAGGAACTCGGGTTCCAAAGAAGCAGATTTCACGGACTCCCTGCCTCCAGTACTGTCCAGGGGCCTCACTGGAGTGTAAGAGTGAGACGCCTAACACACCTCTCCCCTCTGCCTGTTCACCAGCCGCCACCCGTGAGTGGTCTGGGGCCAGCGCTCTCAGAGGGCCAAGGACATCAGAACCAGGACGGTCTTCAGAGACCACGGAATTAAACCTCTTCACTCCTAGAACTGGGGAAACTGAGGCCCAGGGCAAGAGCTATCTGATTATGAAACCAAAGACATCAAGAGTTCTGGTATATGCCCTGGGCCCTAAGGTGCCTCAGTCACCACATAAAGGGTGGAAGAGGTGTTGCCCTAGCGTCCTTTATGGGAAGCGCTATAGGTTCCACATCCTTCCCCACTCAGGCCCTCTATGATGCAAGTAGGTGGGGTTCAGGAAGCTCTAGTATCTTCTTTCCACCCCGTTAGGCCACCATCCTCCTTACCCTCTCCCTCCCTCCCCCCACCCAGAAAAAGCCACTCTCTCACACGAGTGCCACCCCCTCATTCTTCCCTGGCCTGCAGGTGATTAGAGGAAAGATAACATTCCAGGGCACTGGGGTGGGGGGGGGAGGGCCGGAGTTGTGGATCAAGGCCCCGCCACCCCGCACCTGGTCTGGGCCTGTTCTCTCAGCTGTCTGTCCATCACGGCTCCAGGCACTTCTGCCCCACCCCCCACCCCGTCCCTGGGAATGTCAGGAATCCCCTCCCAAACTCTAGCCTCTCCTCTCCCTAGAGCCTCCCCCTCCCCCCAAGGCATCCATCAGCTCTGGCCTTTCAGGAATGCGCTCACTCCTGGCACCGCCAGGGCCACGAAGAGTCGGCTAATCCCCAAAGCGCATTCATCACTCATCTCAGAGAAAGAGCTTGCAGCGGGCCATGGAGGGCTCCTGCCCCGACCTGCCAGTTTGGCCAGGACGGACGGACAGACGGAGGGAGGGACGGACGGACAGACGGGCAGACAGGCGGATGGATGGATGGACAGAGGGACGGACGGACAGACGGGCAGACAGGCGGATGGATGGACGGACGGAGGGACGGACGGACAGACGGGCAGACAGGCTGATGGATGGATGGGTGGATGGAAGGACAGACACCGCCTGGAGGAGACAGGAAGCGGCAGAGCAGGATCTGCCCAAAGACCCAACCGGAGGGCTCTTCTCCACCTCTTGGCAAAGCCTTTCTACCTCCAGAAATCCTGACGTCCGGAAGTCCGGCTTATTTGATGGTGAAGAGGGCAAATGGATTTGACTGGTTTACTGTTGTGGGGGAGAACAGGTTAGATGGTAAAGCGGACAGTTCAGTTGGCCAGACATGACCTCACTTTAGGGACAGGCAAAAGCAACATTAACTCTTCCCAAGCGTCCAGCTCATTTCAACAGCTGCCCGTGACGGGGGGAGAGCATCACTGTCCCCCAAGAGCCCTGCATTTCCAGCCTCCTTGCCTTGCACACGCTCTTCCCATTGCTTCCCACCCTGGTCCAACTGCTCGCTCCCAGGCAGGCGCTTCCCTTTTCTCGCCGGCTCTCCCTGCAATTTTCCCCTTCCCTCCGTCACTGTACTTTTCCCAGCGATGTGTCATTGCCTTAGTACCTGTGTGTCTCCCATGCTGCACGAGAGCCCATGAAGGTAAGAGACACACATGCCTTATTAATAATGAGACAACCCCAAAATGCCATTTCCTGGCTGTGCAACCCTAGCGAGTTACTGAACCTCTCTGAGTCTCCACTTCCTTCTTTGTAAAATAGGGATAAAGACCTCTCAGAGTCCTGCCAACAAGGACATTCTAAAGTCTCATCCCAAGTATCCCACTCAGAAAGACATTTAGACACCAGCAGAAACAACTGAGGGTTTGCAACTCCTAAAACAATAGGTTACACAAGGCATGTTTCTTCCTTTAATAACTGAACATTGGAATGTTTCCTTTCTTATGTCTATGGATATCCAAAAGCTACAGTGTGAAGAAAACTATACTATTCAGACTTCACCCTTGACATCTTTGTTTTAATTAGCTAATTCAACAAACATTATTAAGCATCTCTTTTTTTTTTCCAGTTCTACATTCTGAATTTTATTTATTTTTAAATCGAAGTATAGTTGATTTACAATGCTGTGTTCATTTCTGCTGTACAGTAAAGTGATTTAGTTACACATATACATATATTCTTTTTTATATTCTTTTCCATTATGGTTTATCATAGGCTATTGAACAGAGTTCCCTATTGTTAAGCATTTCTTATGGGTTGGGCGTTGTGCTGGGGATTTGGAATACTACAGTGAACCTGGCCCTTTACTTGAAGAGACAGACTCATGAACAGGCCAATACTGAAAAGTTCTATGAGGGGTAAGCATTGGATGGGAAAAGGCATGCAACCCAGAGGGATGCAGGAGGGAGGTATGCAAGGAAGGCTTCCTGGAAGAAGAGGCATCTAGGCGAACACCTGTGGGGCTAAGTAGGAATTACCAGGCAAGTGTGATCCAAGGAGAGGGAACACAGAGGCCCAGAGAACCCTCCACAGCTCAAAAGAAGACACCGGGGCAGAGCACCGGTCCCCACGGCAAGCCTGCTTCACACAAGCTGGGTTTCCAGGGACCCCTCCCAGCACTCCAGCCCAGAGGGGCCCAGAGGCTGGGAGCACAACTTTCAACACAAATCACCCAATCCACAGAGGGCTCTCTCTGGGCTGGTCCAGTCTCGGGGAGGGATGCAGGAAGGGTGGAGCACACACAGCTTTCAGCCGGGGTAATTTTAGATGCATTGTCACTCCTGCCCCGGGCCACCCCTCAGCCGGGTCCTGACTGAGCTGGGAAGGGCTCCTGGTCTCGAGACCTTGAGAGGATGTGGGCTTTGGAAGGAGGCCAGGTCCGCAGGATGGGAGGCCAGGTACAGGCAGGGCCCCTCCTCGGTGAGGGCAGGACACTCGGGCAGAGGCTTGGCCCCTAAGGCCTTGCTGTGTGCCGGCACTGGACACTCCTTGTGAATATCACTAACGCTGGGGAGTCCCAGCAGCTGATCGGGTGCCCCTAAAAGGGAAACAAAGGCCGTCCGTTTGGTGACAGAGGGATTCCGGTGCTGAGAAACGGGGGGGGGGGGGGCCGGGGGCGGGGGAAGAGAAGCAGAAGAGGTGGGCGTGTCTGGGCGCAAAGGCCTGGAGCTTGTAGGGCCCGGGTTGGCTCCCTGGCTCCCCCATGCACTAGGCGCATGAGCTTCATCAAGTTATCAAGCCTCTCCGTGCCTCGGTTTGCTCATCTGTGAAATGAGCTCAATAGTGATGACATCTGCCTCCCAGGGTGTTGTGAAGAATGCATGAGTTCATCCACGTAAAGGGACTAACAGAGTGTCACAGGATCGAGGAAGTGCTTGATAACTGTTAACCATGATCGATTTCTTATTAAAGAGCCACAAGTCCACATCCCAAATCCGCAGCTTGGGTCCCAATTCCAATCCCCCAGCTGGGCTCTTCCCCTCTCTCGGCCTTGTTTCACTATCTGTAAAATGAAAGGTTTTGAACAGAATCAGAGGTTCTCCTCTAGGCACAGGGAGAGGAGAACTGCCTATCGGGGTCAGGGGTGCTCGTTCAGACTGTGAAGTTCAAGCCCACTCAGTCAACCCCTGGAAACGCTGATATGCCCCCTCGAGGGCTGGGCACCTGCAGGCAGCGGTTGCACAGGGAAATGGTTTGGAAACAGAAAAATAGAAAAGCTTGAGAATCTCCCAGGTGATCTGGGAGGCCCCACGGGTAGGAACTTTCTGAGAAAATAGGATTGGACAGGACATTATGGAAAACAGGATCCCCCCCAAAATTAAAAATAGAGTTATCTTATGATATGATTCAGCAATCTTGCTTCTGGGACTATATCGGAAGGAAACAAAATCAGGATCTTGCAGCGATACCTGCACTCCTGTGTTCATTGTATATTATTCACAATAGCCAAGATATGAAAACAGCCTAAGTGTCCATCAACAGATGAGTGGATAAAGGAATAGTATCACTTATACGTGGAATCTTACCAAAAAAAAAAGCTGATTTCATAGAAACAGAATGTTGAATGGTGGTTTCTGGGGGTTGGGGGAAATGGAGAGATATAGGTCAAATGTATAAGATGAATAGGCTTTGAAGATCTAGTGTACAGCATGGTGACTGTAGCTGATAATATGCTATTGCATCCTTGAAATTTGCTGAGAGTAGCTCTTAAGTGTTCTTGCCACCAAAAAAAAGGAGTTAACTATATGAGGTGACGTATGTGTTAGTTATCTTGATTCTTGATCATGGTAATCATTTCACAGTCTATATGTATATTAAATCATCACAGTGTACTATTGAAATATATACAAGTATGTTTGTCAATTATCCCTCATTAAAGCTGGGGAAAAAAATCCATGTCCCCACCCTGGGAAAAAAAAAAGGGGGGGCTAGACAGGAGTGAGGAGACCTGAGTTCTAAAACAGTTCTGTGACATCTCTGTAGGGTGGCATGGATGAGTCCATCCACAAAGCCTCAGTGTTCTCATCCTTAAGGGAAGGAATAAGGCACCACTCAGTCACAGTGCGATGACCTTAGGGAGAGTGCTTTGCAGGCTGCAGAGGCAAAGATTCCTGTGCTTGTAACCGGGGATCCAAGAAGGAAGCAGCAGAGGGGCCAGAAGAGGTGACAATGTGTCCAGGCTCACCCTGTGTTCTCCGGGCTCTAGGCCTTTGCAGAGATGGCCCCCTCTACCATCCCTCCCATCTTTTTCACCTTTATGATCCTGAAATAGCCTGGAAGCTTAGTCAGGTGTCCCCTTCTCTGGAATGCCTCTCCCGATCCCTGAACCCTGCTGTGGGAAGACAAGGAGATAGCAGGGGCTCTTCAGGGAACACCTAGACCCTTCTTAGGTGTGGGACGAACCCCCTTTCTGGACGAAGCCTGAGTCCCCCACTCTCCCCCAACTGGTTCTTCTCAAACCCTGTCTTAGGATTAGGCACTGAAAATGTGAAGAGAGTCGGATATTTCATTGCTAGGATGTGTCTCTCCCGAGTCAATCAGCAGTGGCACAAACATGATTTAGGTAAAGAGGCAAATGGGCTTTAGGTCTGAAAAATGTGGAGTAAGCACATTTACTCTCAATGAATGCAGCTATAAAACCTGGACAGAATACAAAATTACACTAGGAGACTTCAAAACTCCTCTCTCAGTATTAATAGATAGAACTGGTAGACAGAAAATCAGTAAGGATATTGAAGAACTGAACAAGACCATCAAACAAGTGGATCTAAATAACATTTAGCACTTCACCCATCAACAGAATACACACTCCTTTCAAGTACACATGGAACAGCCACCATACCCTAGGCCATTAAAAAAGAACCTTAACAAATTTAAGAGAACTGAAATCGTATAATGTATGTTCTCTGGTCATAATGGAATTAAACTAGAAATCAACAACAGAAAGATAACAGGAAAACCTCCAATCACTTGGAAATTAAACAATATACTTCTAAATAACCCATGGTCAATAAGGAAGTATCAAGGGAGATTAGAAAATATTTTTAATTGAGCATAAATTAAAATACAACATATCAAAATTTGTACCATGCAGCTAAAGCAGTGCTTAGAGGAAAACTTATAGCATTAAATGTTTATAAATTTAAAAAAAGAAAAAGAAAAATTTTAAATCAATGATCTAAAAACCTCACCCTTGGAAATAAAAAACGAAGAGAAAAATAGACCCAAAGGAAGCTGGAGAAAGAATATAATAAAGATAAGAACAGAAATCAATTGAATTAAAACAGAAAGCAATTAAGAAAATCAGTTAAACCAATCTGGATCTTTGAAAAGATCAGCAATACTCATAAACCTCTACAAAGACTGGTAAAGGAAATAAGAGAGAAATTATCCAAATCAGGAATAAAAAAGAGGCACAAATAGGAATAAAAGAGGGGCTACCACTAGAGATACCACAAACATTAAAAAGATAATAAAGGAATACTATGAACAGCTCTGCACACATAAATTCTCTAACTTAGGTAAAATGGACCAGTTCCTCAAAAAACAAAAACTACAAAATTCACCTACTATGAAATAAATAACCTGAATAGTTCTACAACAACTAAAGAAATTTAGTTTGTAGTTACAAAAATACCCTCCAAGCTAGATAATTTCACTGTAGAATTCTACCAGACAATTGAAGAAGAAATAATATCCATTCTACACAGTGTCTGTCAGAAAAGACAAAAGGAGGAAACACTTCCCAACCATTTTATTAGGCCAGCATTATCCTGATATAAAAACCCTATAAAGAAAGTATTAAAAAAAGAAAACTAGAGATCAATAGCCTTTATGAACATCGATGCAAAAGTCCTGAAGAAAATATTTACAAATAAAATCCAGCAATATATCGAAAGAAGGATAAACTGCAACCAAGAGGCATGTATTCTGAAAATGAAAGGCTGGTTTGGTTTTCAAAAATCAATCATTGCAATCCACCATGCTAACATTCTAAAGAAGAAACACCACATGATCCCATTAATTGATGGAAAAAAAATCATTCGACAAAGGTCAATACCCATTGATTGATTTTAAAACTCCCGGCAAACTAGAAATAGAAGGGAACTTCCTCAGTCTGGACATCTATGAAAAGCCTATAGCTAACACTACTTGAATCTTAAAGGAAAGGGACCAAGCAGGCTGGAGTTGTTGAGGACCCAGGGGCAGGGTGACACTTGGTTTATATATTATTATTTCCATTTTACAGTTAAGGAACTTGAACCTGATTGGAGAGCTCAGAAGGCAGGAGGCCTTGGGATGGCAGGGAGGAGAGAGTGCCCACAGGGGACAGCGGATGGGGTGGGGGGCGGGTGAGTGCTCTGGCTGGGCCCCAGAGGCTCTCAGAGGAGACGTGCCTCCCTCTGCCAGGGACTTTGGACGCCATGTCGTTTAGTCCTTGAAACCACCCAGTGCAGACGAAGCTGTGATCCCAATTTACAGATGCAGAAATTGAGGCTCGGTGTGGGCAAATCCCATGCCCGCAGGTTATACCAATAACGGGTGGCAGAGCTCGGACTTGAAGAAAAGGCACTGAATGGAAACACATCTCAAGCCAGAGCTATTTTGCCTCCGGCTGCCCAAAAGTTTCGGCTCCAGCTCCTTGCGGAAAATAACTAGCAACCATAAAACCTACTGGTTAGGGCTTCCCTGGTGGCGCAGTGGTTGCGCGTCCGCCTGCCGATGCAGGGGAACCGGGTTCGCGCACCGGTCTGGGAGGATCCCACATGCCGCGGAGCGCGCTGACCCTGTGCGTCCGGAGCCTGTGCTCCGCAACAGGAGAGGCCACAGCAGAGGGAGGCCCGCATACCACAAAAAAAAAAAAAAAAACAAACAAAAAAAAAACCTACTGGTTAATGTGATCTTCCCTGATTAAGGCTATTGGTGAAAGTGCACTTGTGATCCCAAAAGGCTATGTGAATTTCACACCTTGCACTTCTTGGTGGGACTCAGGCTCCTCCAAGAAAATCATGAAGCAAGAGCTATAATCAAGGCCCAAGTTTTCAGACTATACATAGTCTCCAGCTGCCTAGTCCATGTGAATTTGCTGCCCATTTGCTCCTACAGAGACTCCCACGGTGCTGTGTCAGGAACGAGGGATAAGAATGACTTCTCGCTCCGTGAGCTGGTGCGGTGAGCAGAGATGCTGGCGTCAAACCCGGGTTCCAGTCCCGTCTCTGCTCTCACGAGCTGCGTGACCTTGGGTGTAGAGGACACTTAGCTCCTCTGGGCCTCAGTTTCTAATGTTTTTAAATGGGGGATATTAATGTCCACTTCATGGCATTGCTACCCACCGTCTGACATGTAGCAAATGCTCAGTAATGTTTGTGACACTGTGACAACGGGCTCTCTCAGCCAGAAAGGGGTCCTCTATTTGACCTGACCATGGACAGTCAGAGGGTGACTAAACTATTCCTCTGAAAAGGTGGACACGTACAAGTAACCAACATCTTCTTTCCTGTCCACATGCAAGGAGCCCAGCAGGTCAGAGGATTCGTGGAAGAGCTTGGAAGCTCTGAGCCTGAGGCTGAAGGACAAGACCAATCAAGGGACAGCACCCACTAAGGAACTAGATCCGGATAGAGCTGCCTCCTGCTTTGGGGAGAAGTTTCCATCCAACACCCGCCTTCTCGGAGCAATTTCCCTCCTCCTTCTGGGGAACGAAAAAGCAGCCAGATGCATGCTTTTAAAAATAAACTATGCAAGAGAAACAAGCAGAATATCATGTGTTTGCTCCCAAGCTGGTCTGAAATATTTGAAACGCCGAAAGACTCAAAACTGTCAGGAATCAGCAGAGCTCTTAGGTTTGTTTCAACATTTGGGGTGAAAAACAAAGGGATTCAAATCTGTACTTTAAAGCTTCCACACAGCATTTGGGATTGCCGTAACAATAGGCATGGTTTTCCATCCAAAGAGAAAGTCGGATTGGGCTCCACATACAAAAATAGCACCGCTAATTGGACCCCAGGGGGGAAGTATAATATTTGAAATCACGAAGACGAAGCTGTTCTATCGTTTACAATGATTAGGAAGAGAGGGTTTGCTCTGTGGCCAAACGAAAAGAGATGTTTTTAAAACACATATAACTTAGTGGTTTAGAGCAAACGCTCAGGAGCCAGACAGCCCGGGTCTGAACTTGGGCTCCAGCACTTTTGTGCGACCCTAGGCAAGTGACTTAACCCCACCGGGCCTGTGGGTTCTATGAAAATTAAACGAGCAAATATTTGTCAAGCATCATATCTGGCTAACAGTAAGTTCTATTAAAGTGTTTGTAAAATAATAAATAACTTTAAAAATTAAAGGTGGAAAATCTTCAGGGTTTTTGAAGCATTCTCTCGCATTCACTGGGTTCTTTACATTTCAGTTTTATCAGATCATTAGTGTAGATTCCTTAAGTCTCTCTCAAGTCCAAGATGAAGGTGCTGTGAATTGAGTCTGTAGCTCAAACTTTTTTCTCTCAGGGTCTCACTCCATGATAAAAGTTGGGGAAGGGACTCTTATTTTTAAATGTAGTTTTGCCAGGTTCTTCACAGAAAGGCTCTGATCGAGTGGGTTTTATCATCAGACAAGTTTGGGAACCACTAACTCAAACTGAATTCCTTCCGAATCAGTAGGAATACCAGGGTTTGGCCAGCTGCTTTCTTCGGTGCCAGGATTTTGTCTACTCCTCTGTCACCCAAGTGTCCAAAAACAAGAGAAGGGACTTTCAGGCACGAAACCCTCCCTTAGAAGATGCAGGGCAGGAGGTCCTAGGGAATCAGGAGAGGGCCCTCCTAGAGTTTTAATTCCACCCATGAGCTCCATTTATAGAAAACCTTGTACCATTGCACGTAAGAGGAGCTCCCCGGGGGCACCCACGGGCCGTGATACTGACCCCTTCAGCCCTCAGGGCAGCGGGTGGGACCAGGCACCCCTACACTTTCTGCTGGGCGCCGGTACCCAGCACACCTCTGAGGAGCCCTGGGCAGGAGGGTCCCTCCAGCAGGGTACCCTGTTCCTCCCTGGCTACCGAGGATGCCTTGGGTCAATGTCGGGGGGGTGAACAGTGCTGGAGAGGCTTGTCAGCAGCCCCAGTTCAGCCCCCAGGGAGGGCCACCCAGGTGCACATTGATCAGCCATGCTCGACCCTGGCGCTGAGCAAAGTCCACTTAGGGCTTTTCAGTTTCACACGTCCGTCTTGGTGAATTCTGAATTGTATTTCTTTCCTATCCCCAACCTCTCTGAAGGGTCCCAGAGTCTGGGTTCTGTGGACCCACTGCCCTCCCCACGGGTCAGCCCCTGAGGCCACATCCCGGCTGCTGACCCGCCGCCAAACCACAGGCACCGGCACCTGCCACCAGGCTGGCCAAGTGGCCTGGCTCAGTTCCCAGCCTGCGCCGCTGGGAAAGAATGAGTCAGCAGTGTCTTGTCTCCTTGGCCTTAGGCGGAGTGTGACCTAAAAGCCACAAGAAGTACATGACTTGAGGGTGGTCCCAGCAGAGAACGCCCTACAACCTCAGAGTCTCCGGGATGGGAAAAATCTTAGAGGTCTTCTTGCTCAAACCCTCTTCATGTGCTAGAGGATCTCAGACTCTGGACCCACACTGCCCTGCGTGAGCTTGAGCAAGTTAGTGGCCCTCTGTGCCTCAATCTTCCCATCTATAAAATGGGGGTAGTCATAGTACTTACCTGATAGGGTTGTTGGTAAGATTAAATAAGTTAATCAATGTCCAGTGTACATGGCACATAGTAACACCTGACAAATGTCAGCTGTCGTTATCACTATTATTTAGAGCAATCCCTTCTCTGGTAGAGGCCTCACGTGACTGCTTCCAGGTATATGAAGATCACACCCGCAAGAGGCAGTAACCCACATACCGAGCTCTGAGGTCTCTCTCCCCTGAGGCTGTACAAAACGCAACTTCCGTTGCACCTTGACAGATACCTGTAGTCAGATCTCCTCTTCCTGCTGTACCACCTCAACTGTAAGACGAAGACCCGAGCCCCGCCGCCGCGCTCGCTCCAAGCCGCCATTCCCGAGCCGCGGCTCTCCGCTCGCTCGGGGCCTCCCCGCGGGCAGCTCTCCTCTCCCGACGCGGGCGCGCGGCTGCCGCGGGCGCCACCGGGGCTGGCCCTGGGGCTGCTGCCGGCGCCGGTGTTGGCGCCCCCGGCGGGCGCTGCGGGCCAGGCCCACGGTGCGGGGCGCAGGAAGCTGGGTGAGCGGCCGCCCGAGGACACGCAGAGCTTCCAGTACGCCCACGAGGCCTTCCTGGGCAAGGAGGACTCCAAGACCTTCCACCAGCTCACCTCGAAGGAGAGCAAGGAGAGGCTGGGGAAGATTGTCGATTGAATCGACAGTGATGGGGAGAGCTTTGTCGCCACCCAGCAGCTGAAAACCTGGATCGAACGGGTGCAGAAAAGGTACACCTACGATAATGTCGCCGAAGTCTGGAAGGATTATGATCGGGACAAAGACGATAACATTTCCTGGGAAGAATACAGACAAGCCACCTACGGTTACTACCTAGGAAACCCCCCAGAGTTTCATGATACTTCAGATCATCCCACCTTTAAAAAGATGCTGCCATGTGATGAGAGAAGGTTCAAGCCTGCGGACCTCGATGGTGACCAGACAGCCACCCGGGAGGAGTTCACCGCCTTTCTACCCCCTGAGGAGTTTGAGCACATGAAGGAAATTGTGGTTCGGGAAACTCTGGAGGACATCGGCAAGAATGGGGGTGGCCTTGTGTATCAGGATGAGTATATTGCTGATATGTTTCCCGCCCCCCAACCCCGAGGAGAATGGCCCTGAACCAGACTGGGTGCTGTCAGAACGGGAGCAGTTTAATGAATTCTGAGATCTGAACAAGGACGGGAAGCTGGACAAAGATGAGAATCGCCACTGGATCCTCCCGCGAGATTACGACCACGCCCATGCTGAGGCCAGGCACCTGGTGTACGAGTCGGACGAAAACAAGGATGAAAAGCTCACTAAAGAGGAGATCTTGGACAACTGGAACATGTTTGTTGGAAGCCAAGCTACTAATTATGGGGAAGATCTCACCAAAAACTATGATGAGCTTTGATGCACACTCACCATAATATGACAGACTGTCATAGGCTTTCTTTTATTGTCCTGGATAATTGCTACAATTGTCTCAGCAGTTGTGTCCCCCAGAAAAGGAAGTTTATCACCTCAGATTGGGGTTAAAATTATTTTTTACTCAATATTTGCTGGAAAATAGTCATCACTAATCTTTGAGTAAGATTTCTGTCCAAATACATTAAAATCTTGGTAAATTGCAATGCTCTCCGGGGATATATTGCTAAAACATGACTTTCTAGCTTTTTCCATGAAATTTGAACTAAAAGGGAAGAAAATTTGAAAAAGCCCTGTTATTCAGAAGTTGGGTGAGTGGGGAGAGGTCAGTATATGGAGTGACTGCTACGTATTTTAACTGCAGATTTTTAACATTTGCCACTGTCAGATAATTGGTGACGGAAAATTCTGATTAAGCTGCAGGGATATCTCATCCTACACAGGCTTCTTTCAGAGCAAGGCTGATATTTCAGATTCTCCTTCTTGACTTTGTACTCTGAGCTGTTACTGTAAATGGCATATAAACCTCTGTGCATTTTTCTGTATGGACCTGCTAATGTGCACAACAGATCCACCCGTCTTTGTTTTTTGTCTTTGTTTTTTACAATAAGAAGCAATTAAGAAAGTTAACGTGAAAAAGAAAGGAATTTTAAAGGTAGGGAGAAAAGATGAATGTCAGGCATTTGAAGAACTATAGGAAAATGGTAAACGTTTTATCATACTTGAGAAATTATTCTTGACGTGTAAATGAAGTAGATCTGATCTTTGAAAAAGTGAATAGAAATCCAATCCATTTCCTTACTGATCTCTGATAGGAGTAGGGAATAGGGTCCTAGGAAAGCCTGCTTAGTGGAGCTCTGGAACCCATCTCATCCAGTCCTGGTGACTCCACAACCCTCGGACCTGCCCCGGGACCACTTACACCGTGCAATTGACAAAGCAGTGTTCCAAGCTACTGGCTGAACTGGAAGAAATAACTTTTACAGGTTGAAATTCTACCTTATAAGGAGAAAGCGGATGAAACAAAGGATCCCTCTGAGGATTAAAAAAAAAAAAAAAAAAAAAAGACAGAGACCCTCATTTCCTTCAAAAGTTCTCCAAAGGGGGAAAAAAAAAAAGTTCTCCAAAGGAAATGTTTTCGTGTCCCTTTGCTCCCCTGGCCCTCGTCTTCTCAAAAATTTCCAGTTAGTCCACTATATCTTCAAACAACTGAAAGCAATGGTCAGGTGTAGACAGATCAGCACAAAATACAGTCAGATCATCACCTCCTTTGTTCTAGACACTGGATCTCTAGTAATGCAACCTGAAGTCACATTAGCCAACTGAGTGCCCTCCTACATGGCTGGCCCATAAAATTGAGCCTAGTATTAGCTAGAATCTTCCAGGCCCCTTTTCCCAAGCTCTCCCCCCTCCTTCCCTTCCCTAGCCTGTGCTTGTTTAGTTCGTTTTTTTTTTATACTCAAAGGCAAGACTTCAATCAGCATATTAACTTTCATCGTGTCTGCTCTGGCCTGACTTTCATAAAAGTTACCACCGTGGTGTCAGCTGTGACTGTCATTGGCCCCCAATCCATACCCTGATTACAGTCTCTGACCCGGTCCCCACCTCCCTTTCCTACCCTAGAGGTAGTGGCACAGGGAAGACTCAGTCCATCTCTGGACAGAATCAGCAGGCCCTTGAACCCTCCAGCCATAGACCAGAGCACCAAAAAAAAAAAAAAAAGGCTCAGTTCAGTGGAGGGTCACGGAGCCACGATGTCCAGGAGCTGATCAGAGCCAAGAGGCAGGTATGAACGTGAAGAAGGCTCATAGAAGACCTGGGTCCTAGTCCCACTTTGACACGGACTCTGAGTGTGACCTTGGGCAGGAAACATCCCCTCTGGGCCTCACCCCCTTATCTACTGGGCTTGATATCTTAGGCCCTGTCTCACCCACAAATTCTATCATCCCCTGAAATAACTGTTGCCCAGAGCCCTCTGCTGCACTTTGCGCACCCCAAGAGTTAGGACACATGAAGGTCCCCGCTCTCCCCATCTCTGGGGGTGAGCGCGCTGTGCAGCCACGTTAAGAAGCTCCCTGGATGGTTCCCTAGTGCGGTCAGGTCTGAGAAGCAGCCATCTGAGAGACGGATGGTCATTCAGACTGCTTTGTGCATTTTCTGGCATGTCACTTCACCTTTCCTGGACATAAATCTTTTCCCCACAGTTGTCTATAAGCCCCAAGAGAGAAGAACCCAGGTTTTATGAATCTCTGTATCCCTCCACATTCCAAACTCAGGCCCTGACATTTAGGAAGGGCTCAGGAAATATTGGTTCATCACGAATTGACTGATGTCATTCAGATTTCCTTACTCAACCCCACATCTCTATAGCACTGAATAAGCTCTGTGAGCGCAGTGAATGTCGCTCCCAATAGAGGAAGGAGGCCTGGAGTATTCCAGGCAGGCACCAGGACAGATCCAGGGCTGGGACCAGGATGGATCTCATGGCTGGGACTGCATTCTCTCCTCCAAGCCCCGCCTCGAAGGATGTTAACTCATCCTGCCCGGGCTGCCGTCTATTTACCTCTCACAAAGGTCCATGGTCAGCTCCCCTGCAGAGCTGCTCAGATGATTGCTGGCACCAGACATACGATGTCTCACTCCATGTTCATGGCACAACTACAGGACCTCATCCCCCTTCAGCTTGGTCTTCCTTTTGTCCTCGCTCAGAACTGCTCAAGAATCCTTGATCAGGATCTGGCCTCTCTGATATGCTGGACCACAGCCAAGTCTCAAGGTGAAAGAGGACCAGAGGGCAATGAACATCTTATGATTAAACTGTTTTAAAGCAATGGTTGATACATTTATATTTCCAAAATATATGGTGTTAGGAAAAGGTAGTAAAAATACACCTTGTTCTCCTAGGAGGTCTCAAACGTAGAATCTAAATGTGAGCCCACTGGTCTCCCTGTATTTCATGAACACATCGAGTTTGTTCCTACCTCAGGGCCTTTGTACTTGCTGCCCTCATCACCTGGGATGCTTTTTCCCCCTGCAGTCACATGGCTTGCACCCTCACGTCCTTTTAGGGCTCTATTTCAATATCACCTGAGGAGAGAGACCCCCTAAGTCTACACTCTACACAATATTGCAGTGCCCTTCTAGCTTGAGATGGTCCCTGGCCTTCCCATCCTGCCTTATTTTCCCCCTCTGTTTGTTTGCCATCTGTTTGTTTATTGCTGTTTTTCTCCTGTTCAATGAAGTCCCAAGAGAGCAGAGATTTTATCAGTTTTTAACTTGCATGGCCCCCTGTGCTGAGTGCAGGGCCTAGCTAATAACAGGCACTCAGCACATAGCTGTCGAAAGAGTCCACTAATATGGAACTATTTTGGGACCTAGGACGCTGGACTAAGTCACTAAACATTGAATCTCAAATGCTTTGGCTGCTCAGTGCTGGGGCCCTGCTCCATCACTCAGCCTCAGGCCTTTTATCGGTGAAATGTGAGCATGACACCTGACTTACTGACCCCACGAGGGTGAGAAGATTAAGTAAGATAAACTGTCCAGAGGGGCTTTGTAAAAGGAACACAAACTCTTGCTGCACAGGAAAAAATGGTAGTTATAGTGATTAAATATTTTAATACCTGAATCAGTGGAAACCTTAGAAGCTGTGCCCAGAACCCCAGGCAAGGAAGGCCAGAGAAGGGCGCTGACTCACCCAGAGCCGCAGAGCTCACCGCGTCGACTCCTCCTTGACATTTACCAGATGCTACTCTCTGTCAACACCGGTGAGTTTCCCAGACTTCTCAGCAAAGTGTGGCAGCACACAGCCTTGGCCAGAACTGTCTTTCTTTCGGGTATGGCTTCCCACCCCTGGGAGCTGGGAGTCTTACCCTGGTCAGGAATACACTGAGCGCATTCAGCGACCACCCCCCCAGACACTCCTGAGCCCGCGGGTTGGCACCAAACCAGACCAAGGCACAGATTGCGCTCTAAGCCCCTGTATTCCAAGAGGCACATCGCAGACAGGGGACTCCCATCCAGCCCCGCCCTCTCATAAAGAGTTACATGGAGATGCCGCAGCCCCAGAACCTTTCTTGACATGTCTGTGTCTGTTTCGGAGGCTGACAGAAGCTATCGGTGTCCGCTTGCTGCCAGGGGAAGTCCAAACTCTGAGGTCAGCCTACCATCAATTTTAGCTGCATCTTCCATCTTACGGCCTGGGAAGCCTGAGCGAGGCTGAGCCACCTAGCTCCCCTGAGACCCTGGGCTGGGTTGAATTATGTGCCCCCCCAGAAGCTAAGTCTTTCCCAGAGCCTCAGAATGTGACCTTATTTGGAAACAGGTCTTTATAGGAATAGTTAATTAATTAACAGGAGGTCATACTGGAGAAGGACAAGCCCTAAATCCAGTATGACTGCTGTCATGAGAAGACACGGAGACACAGGCACAGAAGGAAGGCAGCCACGTGATGACAGAGGCAGAGATCGGAGTGAAGCGTCTACTAGCCAAGCATCGCTGGCGACAGCAGAAGTTAAGAGAAAGGAAGGGAACAGAATCTCCCCTGGAGCCTTCAGGGAGATCACAGTCCTGCCGACAGATTGCTCTTGGACTTCTGGCCTCCAGATCTGTGAGGGAATCAACGTCTGTTGTTTCAAGACCCCCGTTTGTGGTACTTGGTTAGGGCAGCCCCGGACTAGACAGGCTGGTTGCCCCTCCCCACCTGCAAGCCTGTCTCCTGCCGCTCTCTGCATCTCGCTCGGCAAGTCTGGGATCATCCGTTCTTCCGGTCCAGCCCGAACCTTTTCCCCCAGAGACATCTCTGTTCCCACTTGCTGGTCCCCTCTCTCCTTCTCTGAGAAGCAGTGACTTCAGGGCACCAAGTCCCAGGAAATGAAGGACCCTTCAAGGCTCACTTCCTTCCCAGGACGTTCCTGGAAGTCTGACCCCAGTGCTCTGGGCCCTAAATGCTGGGTGCTAATTGCAGAACACGGCAGCCCACAGCCCACACCCACACCCACACCCACCCAGGACAGGCGACTGCAGAGGGAGAGAGAAAGAAATCAAGTGAGGAGGGGCTGGAGAGGAGGGGAGAGGTGGTTGAGAGAGAAGAAAACATGGCAGCACTTCCGCTGGGCTTTCCCACCCTCCACCTCAGGCCATCCTTGTGTCCCAAACCTCTCCACTCTATTTCCCCTCCTCGGCTGTCTCCTTTTTCAGTTTCCTCCAGCATCTTCCCAGACTCCCTTCTCCCTTCCTGTGATGGGCTGAATTGCATCCCTCAAAATTCATATGTGGAAGCACTAACCCCCTGTACCCCAGAATGTGACTGTATTTGGAGACAGGCTCTCTTTAAAATGGTAATTTTAAAAAAAAAAAGGTAATTAAGTTAAAATGAGGTCACTAGCATGGGCCCTAATCCCACATATGACTGGTGTCCTTATGAGAAGAGGCGATTAGGACACAGACGTGTCCAGAGGGAGGGTAACGTGCAGACATGGTGAGAAGACGGCCGTCTGTGAGCCAAGAAGAGAGGCCTTGGGCTTCTACCAACCCTACAGCTTGGCCTCCAGAACCATGGGAAAATAAATCTCTGCTGTTTAAACCACCTGCCTCGTGGTACTTTGTTACAGCCGCCCTAGCAAACTAATACACTCCTGTCCTCGCCTCTCCCTCCCCAAGCCTGATTTGTCACACCACCCCCATGGCTATGCCACCACAGACACCACCAATTCCTGTAGCACCAGGAGCGAGAGGACTTCCCAGGAGCCAGCTGACCTGCTTCTAGGCCAAGCAAGCCACTGACTCGCTGGGTAGCCTTGAGGACCTCACTTCTCCCCTCTGGGCCTTTTTGCTGTCCAAATGCTACCAAGGTATTAATTACCTGGCTTGTTATGAGAATGACACTGAATTCTGATGTGACAGTGATTTGTTAAAGGGTGAGAGAATCACAGCGGAGAATAGTTATTTGTGTGGCTACAGGGAGGAAAAAAAAAGTTACCAAATGCATTCCAGCAAGTGAACAGCACCTAGATAACGCCTGTTTTCAACAACGAAAGTGATATTTCAGGAAATGGAACAAACAATTAAGATTCTAAACATTTCAGACTTTTAGTTCTAATTTAACAGTCTTCAGATTCAGGCGTTCTGAAGCGTCCATCCCCTTGCAACGCCGTAGGGACACGAGAGATTCACTTCCAGATACACTTCCCAGAGGGAAGCAAACGGAATGAACATAGGTCAAGCATCTTCTCTGGGCCAGACAGTCCCAGAAATCACCTCATTTGACTGACTACAAACTTGTAGAGCCAATATCATGCCCATTTCTCAGATGAGAAAACAAAGCTAGATCTGATGAAGGGTCTTGCCTAAGACCACATGGTAGTAACAGCAGAGGCTGGATTTAAGCTCATATCAGCCTGGTTCGTAATCCCACTACATTATGATGTCACGTACCCGTGTTATGTCCCTGACGTAATAAAAGCAAAAGGTAATAAAAGCAAAAGTTCTCACCTGGGGGTGGGAGTAGGGTGGAGATTTTGCTAGGCCCATAGAGCACATACTCTTGAGTACATCATGCCGTGTAATAATCACAACTAACCTGGAGGGAATTATGGTGGTTTTTACATTGAAAAGATTAAGTCTCAGGCATGGTAAGTCAGTTGCCCAAGGTGAAAAACCGGATTTCAAACCCAATCTGTGGAAGCCAAAGCCCAACCTCCTTCTCTATGCCATGGTGCCTACCAGAGCAGGTACAGACGTGAGGCCTTCCTTAGAGGGTCCCGACGAGGGAGAGCCACCCATGACCGTGCCCCCAGGAGGACGGAGCTGAGCACCACGTGCAGAGGGGAGGGGGTGTCTTCACAGAGGGCATCACAGGGGGCTCCACTGCCGAGCCCCAGGGGCCACCAGAACCTGCTCCAGCTTTGTGGACAGCCGGAGTCGACTCTTCCTGCGCTCACTCGGCTTCCACAATGGATGCTCTTTTAACTCGGCTCTGCACTTGACAGTGGAGAAACGATGTGGGTCTGCACACAGACTTGGGACGCCTTGGAATCATGAGTGCCTGAGGCCGCACGTAATAAAATGGATTTTTATTCGCCTTGCATGGCTTCATTTCCTACAGAATACCAGGCACAGGGAGGAAAATGCTGGGTGATCTTCGCTAAATCCCTCCCTCCTCTTTGAACCTGGGTTTGCCCATCTGTAACATGAGCCGGTCAGATGAAATGACCTGTCGGGTTCTCCCCTCTGGGACATTTCCAGAGTCTATCATTCCCTAAGTTCCACAGGTTATCACTGCAAAGAAGGAGCTGAGCTTGTGGCTTTGGGGAATTCTAGGTTTCCAGTTTCCAGTCCAAAAATAAACAGCCTTACAAGTTCAAAGAGAAGCGCCTTCCACAGGGAGAGCTCACTCGATAGCAAAGAGGCTTGTTCGAGGATGGTCTGAATGAGGTGAGCTGGAAGGCACCAGAGCCATATGAAACGACTTTGCCTGAAAATACACAACTCTGCCAGCGAGAGGGAAATGCTCCAGGCAGAATGTGGCTGAGACTTTAGCAAACCCAAAACATTTGGCTTCTTAGCCAAACCCTCAGCCCCCTCTCTTCACCCTTGCAGCCCCACGCAGGGTCAGAGTGACACATGATTCCCATCTGTTCCTAGTCAGAGACTTGAAGATCCCAGAGTGTCTGAGAGACATGCTGAGTGGGACTCACTGGGATTTGTCCAGAGAAGTCCTCCGTTACCCCTAGCATCCTGGCGTAATTATTAACAGCACCCCTCTCACTCTCTGTTGTGGTGTGCAAGATATATTATATGGTCACCCTCGCCAGAAGGATTTTGTTGTACAGAATATGTAACCTGGAAACCAAGGCTGTCAGCTTCACGTCTTGTTAAGCCACTATTCGGAACCCTTCTGCAAACGGAGGGGGTGGTGGATATGAAATCAACAGAGGATTGAACCTGTAGCTTGTGTCTGCTCCGGGTCAGACAGAACTGCCTACAAACGCCTTAGCACGGCCTTCAAGGCCGTGAATGACTTTTCTCATTTCTTCTACTATCCTTTCCCTAATCCCATGCAGCTGTAGTCCAGAAAAAGCGTTCTCCTAATCCTGTTTTAGAATGGGTAAGTACACAGATGATTGGTGAACAGCTGGAGAGAAACAAGGTGAGCGCTGTGCCCTGGGAACCAGCACGTGAGCTTTAAGAATAAGTTACTTTAAATTTTGTTCCCCTCCCAAGAAGCTCCCTGGCCTGCGACAGCAGTAAGATTCCGTGGATGAAATGAACCCATACTCCAGCTAGACATTTGACAAAGTAGGTCGTGTTCTCCTTATGGACAAGTTGGAAAATAGCTCGGCTGCAAGATTCGCTTGCTAGTGATCCAGAGCAAAAGCCAAAGAGGGCCTCTCCTGGGCTCAGTGCTCGGCAATGATTGAATTAGTGCTTGGACAGGAAGTGGGGCGTGGGCTGGTCCAGCATGGGGACGAAGAGGAAAGGTAACCTCAAGGATAACGAGGTTAGGATCCACGGGATCTGTGGAGGCTGGTGATGGGTTCAACAAAGTGACTGCGAATGTGGAATCTATCTCCTCGGTCTAGCCTAAGAATCCAAGCAGAAGATGTAGGGGAAAGGCTGAGGGGGCTTCCGTCAGCATGAGGCCAATGTCAATCCACAGGAATGAGGTGACACCAAGCTAAGGCAAGCGCGTGCTGCATCGATTGAGTTATAATGCCCAGAGCAAGGGATGAGATGGCCCCGCCCAGAGGTAGTGTGAACAGGGCCCACCTGTGATAAGGGACCCAGAGGTTAGTGCCAAGCCGAGCAAAGATGATTCCCCCAGAGAAGGGAGGACGAGGTGGGGAAACTGGAACACCCAGGGGGCAGCACAGGTGAAATATACAGGGAGGTGGTTTCAGCTCCATGCAAGCGAGGATTCTAATGATTGGAACCATCCACAGCTGGCACGGTCTACCTCGATATGTGGTGAGCTCCCCGTCACTGGAAGCATGCAAGCACAAGCAGGGGAACTACAGCCTGCAAGCTGTCGGGGCAGGAGGATTCAAACAGTTGATGGGGAAAGTGACATAGCTCATTTTCAGGGTCGCTTCCAACTCAGAGCCTGCCACATAGCAGGCACTCAAAAATATTTATCGAATAAACACATGGATGATGGAGCTGCTCAGCCAGGGACCCAGTACCTCCCAGGCCAGGACCACAATCTGACTGGCAAGCCGTTTCCTCCTCCATCAACTGGGAGGGATTTTGCCTTCCCTCCTCACCTCTTGGGGCTGTTACGAGCATCACATTAAAAGAGAATTTTATGTCATGAAGATCTAATTAATGGGTACGAATTTTGCTTTGAGAGAAATGTACAAGGCACCGTGTAAAGACCAGAGTTGTTTTTAACTCTCAGCCCCGGAATGGAAGTCTCGAGGCCAGTGGATCCTTCCCATCATAACAATTCTGACAAGAAAGGGACCCCCAAAGAATTTGGCTCCAGCCTTTTCAAGGAAAAGACATGGAAGTCTTCAAAGAGAGATAAAGTAATTTGTATTTATATGAAGTCAGCAAATTCTCTTTTTTTCTCCCCAGTTCCCACAATTTAGACTGTTAAAAGAACCAAATTACAAAACAAACCACTCTAAATAAAGAGAGGAAATCAATCCCAGTTTAGACCTTGTTTAAAGAAATCATTTCAAATCCCACACAAGAAAAACATACACCGGCCCTGATAAATGCTCTGGAAGCCGGCGGGGCCGGGGAGGAGCGCGAGGCCATCTGGAGCAGAAACGTAAACACCCTCGTGCAGAGCGGAAAAGTGTGATCGCACCCCGGGCCCGGTGGCCACAGGATGGCCCGGCAGGAGGGGTGCTGGCCTGGTTCAGGCAGGAGGGCGCCCAGGGGCAGCGAGTCTGCAGGGCCAGGGGAGGAGCGCACTTGTGGGTGAGGAGAGCCTGGAGTCCTGGACGCAGTGCATGTCAGAGCCCCGACCAGGTAGATGGAGGCCAGAGGGTCCCGCTTAGAAAGCTCCAGGAAGCCTCAGCAAACGCAGAAGAAAGACCAACCTCCCCCGCCCAACCCACTCCACCTCTGCCACCGGCCGAGGAGCCAGTGATGGGACCCGGGCAGAAAAAGCCCCGAGATTCAGGATCTGCTCGGGGCCGCTGTGAGGCTCGGTTTCCTTACCTGCCAGAGCCAGGTGAGAACCCCAGCCTCAGACCCGCCCCAGCAGGTACATGGTAAGTGCCCAGCGAGGGAGTCAAGGTCCTTCTGCATCGACTTCCATCACTGTCCCCCCACCCTCGGCCTGACCCTTTCAAACAAAACCTCAGCAGCCTCCAGCCCCACTGAATCTCCTCCAGGCCCTGAATCTCCCAAGGTTTGGCCTCGGCAAAGCCAGTTCTCTCTGCTCAGAAACATCTCGCCGCTCATCCGAACACCTTCCCAGCCCGCTGTCCACACTCTAGGGGCCTGGTCTGAAACTCTAGGGTAGAATGAGCTGCTTTCTCTGGATTTTTCCATCATTTCATAGCTTATCACGCTGAGTTGCCAAGAGCCCTTTTCTCCTCTGCTAGGCTCTGAGTGGCCTGAGGGCGAGGAGAAGCTTTGACTCGCCTGAGCAGGAAGAGGGGTCAAGGAGGTAGGGAGGGACACAGCAGGCAAAGCGTCTGGGTTACGCGCGAGGCAAGATCCAGGAGGACGTGTGGAAGGAGGCTAAAACGGAAGCAAACGACCTGAAGGCAGGAGCTCCCAGAGCTTCCCTTGACTTCGGCCCCTCCCTGACCCAAACAACCCACACCGGGGTCTGCAGCACTTGTGGCTTCCTCCCCCAGAAGACACTCCCCCTTCTTTGTTGCTATCATCTGGCCGTCTTACAAATTCCCTTTTCCTCCAGGAAACCTTCCCTGACCTTGGATGAAGTTCATCACCCTCAGCTTTGAGCTTCCTCCGGTGGTGCCCCCTGCCGAGCCCCCATCACGGCTCCTCTCTTGTATCCCTTGTAGGTTTTAAGCCATGCAGGGCATTGCTACCCTGGCCACTGCTCTCACCGAAGAGTCCCAGGGACTCTCTGCAGAGACCACCCTACCTCCACCCGCCACCAGCCCCGGGGCAGGAAGCAGTTGCTCAGGGCCACGTGGAGGGAGTGGTCCTTCAGGCAGACGGCACCAAGCTCCCTGGCCTTGTACCCCTGCCGTCTCCATGTTGCTCCCAAACACGAAATTCAGCAGCTGCCACGCTGGGTTCCCTCTACCACAGCAACACAGGAGAGTGCTGATCTGGAGCCCAGGATGGAAGGCTCAGCTGGTGACGGAAGGTGTGAAGACGAGCAAGTAGATCCCCGTTAAAAAGTTTCAGTAATTTCTCCACCGCAGAATCGATTGCTCTTGTTCATGCAAATTCCCTTTCAGCCGAGATGAGTGCAAAACTGGGAGACTCACGTGCTGGGAGGGACTGTGGAAAACGCCTGGCGTGTGGTAGACTCACTAAATGGTCATGGAAGGAATGGAGTGAATGAGTGAGTGAAGGAATGCAGAGGACCCTCTGGCTATGCTAGCAGCCCCCTTCCCCCAACACCCTGATGCCCTCCTCACAGCGTAATAACTCAGAAGTTCTCTTTTGCGTGCCTGTCCGCCCACCAGGCTATAAGCCCTGTGAAGACACAGCCAGTGTCTGCGTGCACCTGTCCCCCCTCTGCACCCCCATCACGAGGCGCTGTGCCGGACTCATGGTTGCCACTCCATAAGTATCTGAATTAATTACATAATAACTCATGAATAGCCCCAAGGAGAGGAGAGAATGGTGGGCACACGTCTGTCTTCTGAGTACAGATGTCTGAACTTGAGCCTTGGCCCTGCCATCCACTGAATGACTGAGGCCCTCTCCTCACCTTGGCTTCCTGCAAAATGAAATGCTGGTCTCTGAAAACCTTTTCCTGGTACCTCCGCAGAAGCTCTTACTCCGTGGAAATGGTTTGTTTATCCGTGCATTTCTCCTGTTAGACTGTGAGCTCCCCAAGGCCAAGGACTGTATAATTTTCGATCCTGTCCCAGCACTCAGCACACTGTCAACATCTAGGAATCCTCAGCGAATGCCTATCCACCCAAAAGCTCTTAAGGCCCAGA
Source organism: Physeter macrocephalus (assembly GCF_002837175.3). Taxonomy (NCBI): domain Eukaryota; kingdom Metazoa; phylum Chordata; class Mammalia; order Artiodactyla; family Physeteridae; genus Physeter; species Physeter macrocephalus. The sequence goes on from NC_041225.1 coordinate 36,943,374, forward strand.
TTCCCAACTACCACCTCCTTTGGAGATAAAGCATCTCCAAGTCAAATCTGTGTCATGTAGGTAGAAGCAGCACTCACTTATTCAACTGGAAACCTCGGTGTCAAGACCCGCGCCTGGCACCACGGAGAGAGAGGCGAAAACAACTTAATTTCAGGCCTTGGGGAGCTCTCAGTTGGGCTGAGAAAGGCAGAGGGTCGCAGGATCCAGGACAGCGCTGTGAGGTGAGCACAAAGTAGAAGGAAGGCCTTTCCTCCCAGCTGCAGGTCTAAGGGCTGATCTTATACCCCGAGGGAAAATTATTTTGCCCTTGGAAATTCCAGAAAAATCTATTTGTATTAGGAAAAACCTCTCTGGGTTGGGCAGGTCATTGGCAATATTCCTTGGAGGGTGATGTCTTTACCAATTGGAAATTCATGCCTTGAGTGAGGGCAGAGCCTGTGGCCATGACGACAGGGGTTTGACTCCCATCCAAGGGGCAGATTTCCCTCACAGGCCCAGGTACCCAGGGAGGCAGCTGCGGGGGCTCCACGCCTGGAGGACGGAGCACTGGTGAATTGTTGGACCTTCCCCAATAATCCCATCCCTAGAAAAAGGGATCATCAGGAGAGCATCTCAATTCCCAGGAGGGCTCACGGATCCGGGAGGAAGGCAGACCCAGGGACAAGAGTTCATGCTGGCTCCTCAGTGCTGCCGATTCCAGAGCCTGGTCCAAACCTTCTACGTCAGTTTAGGGTCTTGTTATGGACCTCAGAAGGGACTTTGTTAGAAGGATGTCAGGAGCTTCAGGTAAAGGACAGGTGACCGGGGAATGAGCCGAGGGAATCCCAAGGCTCAGGAAGTACTAAGCAGGACACACAACAGCGCCCTTACTATGGAGAAGGTCAGGGCTGCCCTTCTGCAGCTTTGCCCACCAGGGCCACCAGAGTGATCTGAAACCTCTCCCTTTTGCCCTCACCGGGAGCCACTTGGATTCAAAGACCTTGGAGGCAGTGCCAAATTCGCTGCTGTACAGGCAGGACAGGGAAGACCCAGCTCATAATCTTCCAGGGTGGAAGGTCTTTACCTGGATTTATCCTTCCACCAAAACCATACATTCTGGGAAAAGTAACCACCCCAATGGGAAATCGGGTTGTTATCAGGAGAGAGTAGTGGATCCAGGCAGCCAAAAACATCCAAAGGCCATGTCAGACGCTGCCTCTTTTAGGAAGTCTGAGGTTCTGCTCCATTTGTGGCTGGTCCAGAATAGTCAGTGTTTTGCTGAATGAATGAACAAACGAAGAAATAAATCTGTAAAACAGAGATAATAGTTTCTCCCTTTTCTAGGTTATTGTGAGTAATAAGTAAGATAATTTGTGAAAAGAACATAGGAGAGCGTCCAGCATGAGCAAACACTCACTAAAGGCTAGCAAGGAATATTCAGTTCAGCACAACAGCACAGTACCGGCTTGGTGTGGCACGTGCCCAGCATGGGCAGGAGAGGTGCACCGAAAAGGGACTCCAACTCCAGCACATGTTGCCTGTTATGTGAAAACGGGAGAGTGTCCATCCCACACTCAACAGTCTGGCAAGAATAAAACGTCTGACAATATCAAGTGTTGGTGATGATATGGAGCAAGGGGAACTCATTTCCACTGTTGTAAGTGCTGGCAACCTTTTGGGAGAACAATTTGGCAATATAGTAAAATTGAAGATGGGTACACTCTGTGAGCCAGAAGTCCCATCTGTCTGTCTATCTATCTATCTATCTATCTATCTATCTGTCTATCTACCTATCTATCTATATCTATCTATCTATCTATCTACCTATTTATTTCCAAAGAGAAAATTTATAAATGGATTCCACAGACAGAGGAAAAATCAAGGAAGAAAACGTCAACATAAAGCAATATGAATGTAGATGAATAAACTCTAATAGAGGCAAGTTATAGAGCTCTACAAAATGACTCAACTGAAAGCTGTGTATAAGCATGAATCACTCACAATTTAGAGCTCTATCCTTGTAGGACATTTCTGTATGAGGCAATCAGTGGCAGAAATGATCACATATAAAAAGAGTCATTATTTTGTTCCTTAGGAAGACAGTAGAATATATCTGTCTTTTAATATTTCCATGTTTTTCAGAAAAAGCTTCTGGCCCACTCGAATGAATTGGGAAGATTTCTATTCTATTTACGATTTAGAGACAAAACCAGTCTGTAAATACGATCAGTTCTTGCAATTGTATTTAAAGCCTAAGCCAAGGTCATGTGATGGGCAGGACAGGGGGATGCTTTCCTCATTACACAGCAAACACCATCGAATGTACTGGGAGCCTGGGCCAGTCACTGCAGCCAGAATCCCCCCAGGCCTGTCTGTCCCAGCTGCCTCACAGTGGGCAGGGCAGAAGTCAGGCATTTCAGAATCTTCCTGGCAACTCATCCTCAGACCTCTTCAACCTTTCTTCCTACCTAAATCCAGCCCATTCTTTAAGGCGCGCACCCCTAAATTCAATCAGCCCTTCAAATCTAGCCACATGCTTAAGCAACACATAATGCACTGTCTTCTTGTCCTCTGATTCAGCTCAGGTGTCTAGATGGGTGCGAACCTTAGTTGCTGGGACGGTGGCAACGTTGTGACAAAAATGGCCCAAGGATGACTTCCGTACAGGAACAGCATTCTGTGAGGTGTCTGCAGGACTTGGGTAGGTAAATTCGGCACGTGTGGTGAACACTACCCACTGGTATGAGTTCGTGTGCGTATTACAGAGAAACCCCAACGAGCTCCATCACAAGAACTCTGATTCCAGAAGCACTGGAGGAGGTGTGACATAAAGCTGGACTCTGACCATAGATACTCCAGGGGTCTTTCTCTTCCCCAGCCCCCACACCTGCTACTCTTCCTGGATTTCCTGTCTTTGGAGAATGGCACCGCCTTCCATTCCATTACCCAGGCCCCAAACCCACAAGGTGTCCCAGACACTCCTTTTTTCCTCAACTGTCACACTCCGTCCGGTGCTAAGGCATAGTTCAAGCTCACATAGTTCAAGCTCCAAGCTGGTGAGCACTGGATGCCCAGGAGCGGTGGTCCTTGAGCAGGTGAGGATGTGGGGTTAGCACAGCCCAAAGCTCTGGGTCTAATCCTATGTCCAGCCCCTACTCCCATAAAAGCTGTATTAGCAAACTGACAAGTATTTTCCCCCTGGTTTTATTTGGTCAATTTTAAAGGGAAGCAGAAATGGAGCAGGTAAAGAGTGAGAGAGGTCTGGCCCTCACTCCTCACCTTGAACCTGGCAGGAGAAGTGGAACATACATGTAAAGTCACAATAAAGTGCCAAGTTTTAAGAGAAACGACTGGCCGAGAGATAGGAGGGAGAAGGGCGGGGCAAGGCAGGGTGGCGTGTCCTGGCCTGTATTTTCAAGGACACACTGAATTTCCCAAGATAGAAAAGGAAGTCAAGAAAGAAGAAAGGCAGGGCTCCAGGCTGTGAGACCTGGGAGAACAAAGACCAGAGAGCAGCCAAGGTCAGGTGGGCTGGAGCACGGGGTGCTAAGGACCTTCCCTGGGGATGGGTGTGCTCCTCCTAGGGAGGGGGGAAGGTGGTTAGCTGGTGGATCTGGTCTCTGGCGAGGGCTGCTGGGCCTCCTAATACACATCCCCTGCCCGATTCCACAACTGCCTGCTCACCGCCTATCCTTTTGCTCTCTGCTCTGAGCAGCTGGTCTATGAGAAAAGAGGGATCTGGGTCAGGGTGGGGAAGCCCAGTAGCCTAAGGGTGGGGGGCAGGCCAGGAAGAGCCCTGGCCTTGGAATCAACCTGGCTGGTTGTCTGGGCCCCCTCCCATCTCGCTCTCCCAGGTTGGCACAGCGGTTACCAAAAGGGTCTGTAGTCCCATGCGACCTGCTGGGCTGGCCCTTGTGAAGATGCATTTAGTGGCACAATGCAAGGGGCCATAGAAGAGTCCCCCCAGCGCCCCTCCAGTGGTCCACCCTCCAGGAATGAACATGCAATTGAGAAGCACATCTTATCAGTGCCCTCACTTTAGCAGGCTTTAGAGGGGCGTAGAGAGGAGACTTTGAGGACTGGCAAAAAGATCTCTGCACGCTGAATCCACCACTTATTAGCCAAAACCTCGGGAAAGTTACTCAAAGCCATGGGCTTTGGTGGGACCCAGCTACCCACTTTTCTGAATCCCCTCTCCCTAGCTGCCCAGGCCCTACAGGAGGGCCTGCTGATGACCCTCCTCCTTGGGGGTCTCCGGGCTCTTCTGCCTATCTGAGTCCCTATCTTAGTACCTAACCACCTTACCTTGTTCCCCAGACCTTTCCACATGCCACTGTCCACAGCCTGCAAGGGACCTGTCCTTGATGGCAGGGCAGGGACTCTGGACCTGATTTCAGAGCTCCTGAGGTCTCTTGGTATGCCCCTGGGTACCTCCACTCTACCTATCAGTCCCTTGGCCAACCAAGCCTCGGCAGTGAGTGGGTCCCTCAAGCCCTGCTCCGCAGCTGTCTCCGGATTTCCTCCGGGGTTCCAAGGAAATGCTCATCTAGAACCAAGTATTCACGCAACCAACGATTGCTACCAAACTATTAACCTGTCTCCTCACACGTGTAGGTTACACACTCCCGATGACTCTGTGTTATCATCCCATGTCACAGATCAGTAAACAAAGTCCAGAGAGTCCCACAAGGAAACAGAGACCCAACAAGGACCAGATACCAGGTCGCCTGACTCCCTGACCTGGCCGTGTGCCCCGAACCACCTCTGTCTCCAGGGCCTTCACACAGAAGCTCTCGGAATTAACACACTTTGCAAAGAAAGTTAAAGGAGGACATTAATGGCTTCCCAGCTTCCCCTCCAGAGGTGTTCTGGGGACCTGCAGAGACAATACGTTTGACCGTTCCTTGCAAAGCGTAAAGTTCTATGGAAACACGAGATTCAGTGATAGCCAGGCCTCTGCCGAGCCACGCGGCCACTCCAGTTTCTTTATTTTTTAACTGCAGAAGAGAATGAAGCAGGGCTCTTCCTGAGAGAGGCTGCTAATACCTTGAACATAAGGAAACCCTTGCACACCAGAGGCAGCTCCAAGCTCAACAGCAGAGAATTGTTTGGAAGGGCTTTCATTTCCTACTTCCCAGCCCCTGCCTCATGCCCCGTATTCATTAGGCACTAATTTCACTTTATAAATGGAACCTGAATCACTGCATTCCAGGCTGGAAAATGATTGGGAATGAGAGTATGTCCGAGGTCAAGACCTAGCCACTTCCTCTCTGGACAGGAAGTAGACTCTCCAAATGGTTCTTGCAGGACCTCCCGGTGATAAAAGGCCAGCTTTGGCTCTGGGCTGGGAGAGCTCTCTGCTGTTTTGAAATCTCACTTTAAAGGAGAGAGAGAGGAAAAAGAAAAACCCGGATGTCCCTCTCTAAACAGGGATGTCAGCTCAGGAAGGAGGTGTTTTGCAGCTGCCTTTCGGTGGGGGGTTGTCGACAGCATAAGAATTGTTTAAAATCTGTTGTAAACACAGGCATAGAGTTATGGTGAGCCAGGCAGCGGTGCTGCACCCTCTCTCAGGGCCTCCTAGGGCCATCGGGGCCCTTTTCACACAGCTGGCTAGTCCAGATCGTGAAGATACAGGGGAATCTCAGGCCTCTGGAGGGCACAGCTGACCTGGTCCTGGGCAGAGACCATCAGGGATGAAATGTGCCCCTGTACCTGAGGTCCGGCCTTGGGAGCAGGGCAGGGAGGCGAACTGGGAACTAGAGCTATAGGTGTTGGGCTGCACCAGCCTGGGAGCCCCCAAGAACAAGAACTGGCCATTTGCTCCAGGCTCCGCAGCTCCTGGCTCCAGGCAGGACACCGAGACCACATCAGCAAATGCTACTAAGCAGGATGTGAGGACAAAGAGAAGCATTTGTTGGTCCCTCTAGTCCACAGACAAACCTGGGTTCAAATGTGGACTCCATGTAAATGAGGTGTGGGGTCCTAGATCAAGTCACTCATCCACCCGGGGTCTCCACTTCTACACCTGTGAATTGGACAGGATAATACTGAATTTTCAGAGGTACTATTGGGATTAGAGATCATGCCTGGAAATGCAAACCCATTTTGGCTTGGAAAGCTGAATTTGTTCATTCAAATATCTGTTGACCAAGACTCAACGATCAGTCAGCCTCTGTCCTTGAGAAACCTAGATCTTCATAAGAAAAAGAAGGCAGAGACAACTATGTTTGTTCATTGTAGAAGTGGAGCCTGCACATTATATAAAGCACTTAGAAAGGATGCTAAAGAATGAATAAGCAGGAAAATAATCACCATGGGCAACCGCTATTAACGTGTTGGCAGATTTTCTTTCAGTTTTCGATTTCATTTTTTTAAAGTGATTATCCCACTTTGTCTCAGTTTTCCACTGCTGTATAGCAATTATGCAATTATAACAATAACATAACAAACTCAGTGGCTTAAAACAACACCCATTTATTATGTCACAGTTCCGCTAGGTCTGAAGTCCAGTTGGGCTCCACCGGGTTCTCTGCTTAGAGAACAGGCCCAAGTCCAGGTGTCAGCCAGGCATTTATATAGAGTCTGGGAAGATTGTCCTCCAGGACTGTGCAGGTTGTGACTGAATTCAGTCTTCTATAGCCGTGGGACAGAGGTCTCTGTTTCCTTGCTAGCTGTTAGCAGGGGGCCTCGCCCAGCTCCTAGAGGCCTCTCTCCAGTACTTGCTGAGGTCCCCTCCATCTTCAAAGCCGGCAAGGGCAGTTCGAATCCTTCTCATGTTTCCAATCTCTGACTTCTCCCTCTACTCCCAGCCAGAGAAAACTCTTGGCTTCTAAGGGCTTTTGTGATTAGATAGGCCCATCTGGATAATCTCCCTTTTGCCATATAACATAACATAATCCCAGGAGGGACACCATGTCCCAAGGTCATGGGGGCCACTGTAAAGTTCTGCCCACCACACGCTGCGTATTCAGTTTTGTATCCTTTCCTGCTGCTAACACCAGAGGGTCAGTAAGAGTTAATTATCACACTGGTTTCCTATTGCTGGAAGCTGCTGGGGCCATACCCTGTCTGACTGGTCAGTTCTGATTGGCCAATTGTTTACTATTTTGAATAGAGCTCAGACTCCTAAGCATTTTCTCTGCCAACACCAATTTTTTCACACGTCGAATGAGTACATAAGGTTCCACTAAGTGGTTGCATCATAATCTGTATAATAATTTTGCTAACTAATAGCTACAATGTAAGAAGTAGAGATTTAATTCAATAGGGATGGCAAGCCGTTGACACCAGAGAATGACATAATCAGTTTTTATAAAGATTACCCAGTCAGAAGTGAAAATCATTGACAGAAGGGAGACCAGGCAGCATCAACAAACTGGAGGGGGGGCGGTGCTGGAGAGAGGGGGCGCCTACAGGGAATTCGGGTGGGAGGAAGGTGAGCCAACTCATGTCTTCACTAAGAATCTCATGCTTTCAGTCGCTCACTTATTCAGCAAGCAAATACTGAGCGCCGCCTGTGCACCTGGCATCCTTCTGGGCCCCAGGGATACTGAGAAGTAAGGCATTGTCCCCGTCTTTAAGGAACTCACGGTCTAATAAGTTAGAGAAACACGCACATAGTCCAAAAGCCAAGTTCTTGGTCCTCTGATGGTCTTCTGGACAGGATCCAGTGAGGGCACAAAGAAGGGGATGGCCGGTTCTACCAGGGGGCAGAAAGAGGACGGAAGCGAGATGAGAAAAGGAAAGTCTTATGGGTTGAACCGTGCCCCTCCCCCACTCCCAGTACATCACAACGTGGCCGTATATGGAGATAGGTTCTTTATAGAGGGAATGAAGTAAAATTGAGATTAGGGTGAGCCCTAAGCCAATATGATGGGTAGCCTTATAAAGAAAGTAAATCTGGACACAGACACACACAGGAAGAATGCCCTGTGAACATGAAGGCAGAGACTGGAGTGGGGCTTCAACAAGGAGTGCCAAAGATTGTGGGCAGACCAGCTAGGAGAGAGGCCTGGAACAGATCCTTCCCTAGCACCTTCGGGGGAGTGTGGCCCTGCTGCCACCTTGACCTCACACGTCTAGCCTCCAGAACTGTGGGACAATACGTGTCTGTTATCTAAGCCACTCAGTTTGCCGTGCTACCTTATGGAAGCCCTGGGAAACTAACATGGTAAGTAGACCTAGGGAAAGGCTATTCCAGGGAAACACCACGGTATGAAGTGGGCTGGCGAGTTTGGGGCATGAGGCATGGATGGGGAAGCAGGAGCAGAGGTGCAGACGCAGGTAGGGGCCGGATCACCAGGGGCCCTGCTTGCTGAGCTAAGGACATTGAGTTTCATCTGGAAGGCGCTGGAGGCTCAGGGGAAATTTTTGAGCAGGTCAATGCATGGGTCTTTGTCACCAATGGCATGTGAGGAGGCAGAGGAGCATTTTATATGATGCCTAGATGCGCCTTGTAGGTTATTCTAAGTGTCTGCAATTTATAGAAGAGGAAAATGCAGCCCACTCATCTCGGTGAGCGCCCGCAGGCACTTTTTAGTTTCTCCTGTGGCCGGGAGCAGCAGCTCCTCTGGTTGCCTTCCAATCTCAGGCTGCCTCCTCTGACATCCACGGCTGTCATCTCTGTCCAGGAAGGGGAGGCTAAGACGATATTGTATATGCCTTCCACACCCGTAGAGAAGAAAAAAAGCAGTGAGTGTTTCCATAATCACCACTGCCTTGGGAGCTGCCAGGAAATTCCAACAGGAAACTCCCATTTGGAAGTGTTTTGTTTTGATTAGAACATGTTTATTCCCCTCCAAGGATGCGCTTTGGCACCGGGGCCGAACCTGGCGCTTGCGCCTGCTACAGGCTGCAAGAGGCCACTGGCCACCCCTGAGGGCAGGAGGAGTGGCCAGAGTGCTGCCGGCCATGTTCAAAGAGCCCCCGGCCCAGGTACAGCAGAGGCAAGTTGGGGGTGAGGTCCTAGAAGACCCCCAAAGCTGGCAGCTGGAGAGGCATCCTGCGGGAGCCAGCATAAGCCACTTCACGAAGCACCAGATGCCTTTTAATTTGGCCTGGGACTCGCGAGGCCCAGATGAGCTCAGTTCCTGAACCTCTGTTCCAAGTTGCCATTTGGGTTGATATTTACTTTACAACAAAGATCCAGGAGAAGATGAATCAGCCACAGCTCTTTGTTTAGGAAGCTCCTGCTTTAGCTCTTCCCAAACCAGCTCCACCTCAGTTTCCAGGCACCAGGAAGGCTGTGCCCATGGTCAGCACAGGGTTCAAGCTGCAAGATGGAATTCAACGGTGTCATCACCACTCCGTCTTCCCAGAGGCCCTGGTGAAACCAACGGAACGCAAGAGACCAGCAGCCCCCGACTGCCCTCCTCTCCTGCCCTCCGTCCATCTCCCCTTAGGGCCCCCAGAGCAGTGGTCCCCGGAGCCTCGCTCCAGGACACCCCACAGGTACTCCGGCACAGAGAACCCTCCATTCTGCCTGGGACAGCAGCGGCTGTCAGCCTCCTGCCCAGGCTGGACCAGGCTCCCGAGCACTGTCCTTCCCTAGATGCTTTAAATGGACCTTTACAAGCCAAGTCTCCCCCCGCCCAAGTCCAGTCTCCCCAGAAAGTGTAGGAGATCAGAGCCCAGCCTTTGGCTCTAAGTCTGAAGACCAGGCTTAGAAATCCTAGCGTCCACTTCCCTCAGGTTCCCAAAGCCTTTGGTCAAATATTTAGGGAATTCCAATCAGCTCTCCAGAGCACACCTGGGGTTTGGTATCAAGCATCTGAAAGGATCAAATTCTCAGCCAGGACTCCCTTCCTTTTCAACATCCCAAGATGTTAAAATGGTTCATGAGGCCCAGTGAGCAAGGGATACTCTTGCTCTAGTCTTTGCCTCTCGGTTGGGCTGGGCTGCTTGCTGCAGGGGCCAAAGGAATGGGCACGCCCCTTGCCGAGGGTTCCTTCACTGTTGTCAAGGCGTTGCTTCGATGCTCAAACTCTCAAAGAAGAAAGAAGTGAGTGACTCCTTCTCACCTACTCCTTCCCCCATCATCCAGCCATCTGCTTTACGGGGCTATTTTTAAATGTTTTACTGTTACTCAGGTATGGTGAGGTCAATGGGACAGAAGATGATTACCATTGAAATGATGGTTTGTTACAGTTCTCAAGGGGAGGGGAGACATCACTCCATTCAGGGCCACACGGGGAAGCATCAGGGTCAGTCAGGAGGTAGAGGGAGTGCGGGGAGACTTTGGGCAAGAGTCTTGACTGTGGTTTTCAGAGGAAGGAATAGGTGAAGCAGGGTAAACCGGCTTAGGGCTGGCTGGTTTGAATAACTTCAGCAGGCTCTGGGGTATAGGGGCTGTCCCTAGCTGTCTGATACCTGCTCTGGGGTGATTGGGGCAGGTGGACAGTGGCCCACCAGTGTGGGAGCAGTTGGGACACGAGCTCTGGATTTGTTGGTTTGCATACGAAAGGCTCACTCAGCAAGTCAGTTACCATGTCTAGGAACTGGATAATCCTGGGAGGGTAGTCCCTCCGAGGTCAGCAGGACCCTAGATGTCAAAGCACCAGAATAAAAAGACGTGTTCAATACGAGGGCTGACAGGGCTAAGTGCAGACTTGGTGGCGGATGCTAGTAACCTTCCTGCAAAGGGTACACAGCATCTAACAGTGTACAAAGAGTCTTAGCCTCCCAGGAGTCTCACGGCAGTTTTGGTAGTTGGACCAGAATGATAATCCCCACTTTACAGACGATTAAAAGCACAGCGAGTGATATGATTTGCCCAGGGTCGTGCACAGCAAGGGCAGACCTGGGTTTAAATGCAGGTCTCGTTGGGAATGTTCATAGAGTCCTCTTTCAAGTACACCCTGCTGCCTTTTGCGGGGGAAGAAGAAGAACTATGCAGTGGGGAGGCTGGACCATGAGCTTGTCCTTAACTGTTCTTGGAAGGGGAGAGAGAGATTGTCAGAAAACATCTGTTTTCCATTGGCTACACAGATAACTGCATCAATGGCTAAATAAGCATCTGTTTAATTGAACGAAGCTCATTAAAAAGCAATTAACATTTCAGTGACTTCATTTATCAATTTCATACTATCTCATGTTGTTTCTTGCTTTATAGTTAATTGAACTTCCCATGCATTGTGCCACTTGATTCGATTCAACTGAACACTTATTTAGTGAGGTTTATTCTGTGTCAGGCTCAGAGCTGGAGAAACAGAGAAAACAAAATCCTGCATCTGCCCTCAAGATACAGTGGCGGCAAGGGAGGGGTGACACACATACTGTGCAATAAATACAAGTAAGGACTAGGTACAGTGATCACATGAAGAAGAAAATGATAGACTCTTTGGGCAGTAATAGTTAGGGAAGAGTTCCTACAGGAAGTAACATCTGAGCTGATTTTTAGGGACAAGAGTTCACCAGATGAATAAGAAAATAGTCCCACTTCTGTCAGTGAGAATAACATGTGCAAAGGCCCAGAGGAAATGGAATATTTGTCATTGAAGCATTTTAATTGCTCTTGGCTGCAAGTAAAAGACTCAACCAAAGGTGGCTTCAACAATTTTTAAAATACTAAAATAAAGATAAAGGATTAAACTAAATTTGTACCATCTCATATGTTAAGTGGTCCAGAGGTAGGGAAGTTCCAGGGTTGGTTAATTCAGCAGTTCAATGACATGATCACAGACCCAGTTTCCTTCTATCTTTCTGTCTTGCCGTCCTCAGTGTGATAGACTTTTAGTCTCAGGCTTGTCCCCTCATAGTCATAAAAAGGCTGCAGTAGATCCAAATATCACAGCTTTAACAAGGTCAAAATACAACAATGTCAAAAGACGAGAAGGAAACTTATCCCTCCTTGGTGGCTTTTTTTTAAGACTGAAGAAAAGTTTCCCAGAAGCCCCCTAGCGGAGTTCCCATAATTCTTGTCGGCTAGAATTGCACCGTATGGCGATTCCTTAATTTAAAAAAAATTACTGGTCAGGGAGACAGAATTAACATTGTTGGTTCTTAGACTAACCAAGCTTCTCTCCTAGGGGCTGTGGAAGGGCCTGACTTCCCCTTACGCACATGGCCTTCTAATGCCTGGACAAATTGGGGATCTGTGTAGGGGAGACTGCTGGGCAATGGCTGTTGCCCTAAGGCCTTGCTTGGGAGAGAAGTCGTCAGGCTCTAGTGTCAGTTCCAGCAGTCACTTCTCCAGACTGAGCAGGGACTCTTAACACATGAAGGAGTGTTTTGCTTAAGTGAGCCGAAGGTACAGGAGCACAGAGAATAAACCCAAGGCCAAGTCACAGCAAGGAGCTCACCCAGCAGTCTGCGGTCTGCCGTCACCTGGGTGCTCTTTCATTGGCCCCACAGAGCGGAGGGCACTGGGGCCTCGGGTCTGCTCCACGCTCCACAGATGGCTGACTGCTGCAGAGATGGTTGGTGCCCACGAAAGAGCCAAGTGCGCCTCTAGATCGCCAACATCCCCTGCAGTTAGGTTGGGAACTGGGACGGGGGTCTGGCCAAGGGCAGCTTAACCTAAACATCCTGAACAGCCCTCCCTCGACAGCTCCCTGGGAGGCCCCAGGTTCTCAATGGCATAAAGATAAGATGACCCACATCAGCCACGATCTTCACCAGGCTGTGAGCCAGGTCAAATGGGTGCCTTAGCATGAAAGAGTTTCATCAGCTAGGAAGTATTATTTAGGTGTGAGCAGATAATACAGTTAAGGGTAAGGATGGTGTCAGTTACAACAGTACTAGTGAAGATAGCAGTGGGACGTGTAACGGTGGCAGTTGGGTAGTGAGTCTAGAAGTCTCGGTTACGGGGGTGAGAGTAGCTAAGATGGGGGTGCAACCACGGTGGTGACAGTGGTAGCAGTGGTGGCGGTACAGTGGTGTGATGGTGACAGCAGCAGGGGTGGTGACATATTTGCCAATATGCTAACATCTGTACAACAGTGCTAATAGCAATCACAGTGATGAAAGTAGAAGCAGTGTGAAACCTACCTACATTCTAAGCAGTCAAGGAGAAGCCAGCAGGGCAGTGCTTGTGTCCTGCCCAGAGCTGGCCCTGTTTCTCCCATCCTTCACTCTGGACGATTATTTTAAGCATTTCATAGGCCTGGCCACTTTGACTATTAGAAACCCTGTCCTCTTTTGAAAGAAACTGTTTGACATGATTGAAAATAAGAAAACATCTAGAAATCATCAGTGTTTTAGTCCATTTATGCTGCTATAACAAAATACCATAGACTGGGTGGCTTGTAAACAGAAGAAATTTGTTTCCATGGCCAACTTCTTGTTTCCTCAAAAGGTGGAAGGGGCGAGGGAGCTCTCTGGGGTCTCTTTTATAAGGCCACTAATCCCATTTATGAGGGCTCCACCCCCATGACCTCATTACCTCCCAAAGACCCCACCTCTTAATACCGTCACCTTGCGGGGTGGGGTAGGATTTCAACATATGAATTTTAGAAGGACACAGACATTTAATATCTAGCAATCAGGCTTGCCAAAATATATAATTCTAAAAGAACTGAATTGCAGCTATTTGTTTTATAGACTTCCGATTAAATACCTGTTGAATTCAGTTTGGCTGTTTTCTTTACCTTTTGGGAGCAAATAAATTTTTCAGGCCTCAAACATTTCCATAGGCTCTTAAAAAGCCAATAGACCCTAGGCACTGTACCTATAGTGGCTAATGGCCAAAGCCACTCCGGCTCTGAGGGCTGTCCAATGAAGGAAAGAATAGATTCTTCCTGCACCCACCTCAGGCCTTGAACTTGATTGACCCTAATTTGAGGAGGGTCCCAGAAATACATGGTGATAAAGGAAAAGGCCAAATATGGGCCCCTCTCAGTAATAACCAAGGCTCAGGAATGCTACAGGTGTGCACATGTACGTACACACAGGCACACGCAGGCGTACATAAACATACAGGTTCCCACAGGCCCAGAGGTTGGAAGACCTCGCCCAGCGCTGTCATCACCTGTGACTGGCAAGTCAGGGCCTCCTGGGACCTGGGGGCACCTGGGTCCAGCCCTAATGGCTCAGGCCTGCCAAAAGGTTTCCAAAGCACTACGGGTCATAGTGTCTTCCTTGAGAAACAGCAACAAGCGTTGTCTTAAAGAGCAGCAAGAGAGAGAAGAGGCAACAAGTGGCAACAAGAGGTCTTGATCTCTGGCCTGAGCAGATGTTTCTGGCAAATGTCCCGCTGGGGAAGGGCCCCTGAGCCCTGGAGCCAGTTCCCAGATGGCGTCCTCAAGGTATGGAGCTGCTCAGGAGTGCAATCCAAAGGCACCGGAGAATTCAGGCGAGGATCCGGGAAGAGCAACGCTCCAGTCAACTGGGAGCTGTCAGCCTCAAGAAGGTGCCGGCCTTGGCGAAGAATCCTCAAAGTCCACAGTCTTGCGAGACCCCGAGAGAGTCTCTCATGCAAGGGGCCGCTGACAAGGGGAGCTGAAACACCTCTAAATGGCCAGCACAAGTGCTCATCGCTGGCCTGGAAAGTGAAAACTTGCCAATGGCGCCTGTTTCCTGCAAGGCAAGATCCAAACTCCTAAACATTCAGAGATGTCTGTAATTGGATACTTACACTTATAAAAACTTTTAATCCAGCTTTCCCCAGGGTCAAGGGCCTCCCACTTATCCCTTTGCCTTTCCTCCTAAATCTCAACCACACTGAGCTATGTGTTCCTCCCATGACGAGCCCTGCATCTGTGCCTACCCATTCTTCAAGGACACTTCCTCCTTGAAGCCTACCATGATCTTCCCTTCTGCTAGGACGTCTGCTGGGCATTTTGTGCATCTTTACATAATGGCAACTATTTTGCTGAACTGCCATTTTTTACTTATGTGTCTGTCACCACACAAGTGTGTGAGCTCCTCCAAACGGGAGTGTTTTATTCATGGACGTGTCCTTTCCCTATGCTGGGTAAATGTGAGAGACATGAATGAAGAGTAAATATATTGACTGGTTAATACATGAAACTCCGAATGAATTACTGAAAGAGTGAGTGGAGGGGTAATTGATTTCAATAAGAGATGATACTTTGTGCTATTAAGTCCTCTAAGTGCTCCCTGCATGAAAGGATTCCCCCTGCCTCTGAAGAGGGTTGGGAACACCTGTTAGCGTGGCCAAAATCCGGACACTGACAACACCAAATGCTGGCGAGGATGCGGAGCAGCGGGAAGTCTCGTTCATGGCTGGTGGGGATGCAGAATGGCGCAGCCACTGTGCAAACGTCAGAAGACAGTTTGGCAGTTCTCACAAAGTTAACCATACTCTTACCATATGATCCAGCAGTTGTGCTCCTTGGTATGCACCCAAAGGAGATGAAAACTTATGTCCACACGAAAATCTGCTCATGGATGTTCTAAGCAGCTTTCTTCATAATTGCCCAAACTTGGAAGCAACCAAGATGTCCTTCAGTAGGTGACCAGATAGATAAACTATGGTACATCCAGACAATGGAATATTATTCACCACTAAACAGAAATTAGCTATTAAACCAAGAAAAGACACAGAAGAAACTTAAATGCATATTACTCAGCGAAAGAAGCCAATCTGTAAAGGCTGCACACAGTGTGATTCCAACTATATGACACTGTGGAAAAGGCAGAACTGTGGAGCCAATGAAAAGATCCGTGGTTGCCAGGGGGAGAGAGGTATGAAGAGGTAGAGCACAGAGGACTTTTAGGGCAGTGAAACTGCCCTGTCTGATGCTGTAACTAACGATGGAGACATGTCATTATACATTTGTCCAAACCCACAGAATGTCAAACCCTGATGTAAACCATGGACTTTTCGGGTGATTATAATGTGTCAGTGTAGGTTTGTCACAATTAATTGTAACAAATGTGCCCCTCGTGCGAGCGATGCTGATAATGGGGGAAGCTGTGGATGTGTAGAGGCAGGGGGTATATGGGAAACCTCTGTACCTACCTCTCAATTTTGCTGTGAATCTAAAACTCCTCTAAAAAATGAAGTCTTAAAAAAAAAAAAAAAAAGGGAGAGGAGAGGGGACTCTTCTCCACCGGGGAGGGCCCCGGCGGGGCCGTGGAATGGCTTTGCAGCTGCCGCTAATTCTAACCATGTGAGGCGTGCTGGGCGGGCAGGCGGGTCACTTCATTACTTCGTGCTTAAGGAAATGCCTCCCGGCTCTGCACTTGCCTTTTTAAATTTCACAACCACTAAATCCACTCCCAGCATTTTTTTTTTTTTTATAGCGAATGAAAGTAGTATGGGGGCCCTGTCACAGAGACGGTTCCATAGAGCCGCGCTGTGACCAGCAGAAGACAACTGGGGGACCCCGGGCCACCCAAAGCTGCCTCTCCAAGGAGACCTCGTCCCATCCGCAGCAACAGCCAAGCTGGGCTTAGAAAAAGATTCCTTCCGTAATTAAAGCCCGAGTCCTTTAATAGGTGACATACCTAAGAGCACTGTACTAGAGACCACATCAATGTGGGCTTAAATTCTAACTTTGCCACTTGCAAGCAGGGACCAGTGACTTACCCACCACTGCCCCCAGCCCCCAGGCCCTGGTACTGCATGCTGGCTTCTCCTCTGTGAGTTCTTGGAGGGCTTTTTCTTCTATTTTGTCTTATTTCCCTCAGGACCAGGCACAGTGCCCAGCCCATAGTTAACATGTAGTGAAAGCCTCTGGGCCATGCGTTACGCACGGGGTGGGAAGATGAAACGAGACGGTGGAGGAGAAGGGTCCTGGCGGGAGGAGGTGAACTCTGGGCTCAAGGAGACAGTCTTTGGAGACTCTTTTAGGGCCTAAAATCAGGCCACTTGGCTGTCCCTGCCTTCTGCCATGCGCAACACCAGCCTGGGCCACCATCCCCCATGCAAAGTGCAGATCAGAGGTCCAGGGGTGTGGCCCCCACGCTCCACCTTTATATGACCCGGTGACTTCACGAAGCTCAATGTGATCCCTACCTGGCCCTTTGCCAAAGGCTGGACACGGATTACATTGTCTAACCTTCCCAGCAACCTCTAGAGAGGGGACCACGATCCCTGTTTTACATGTAAGGAAACTGACCCTCCAGAGGCCAGGCTCCCAGCAAGGCAGCCCAGGTAGCCGGCGGGCAGAGCCAGCTTTTGAACCCTGTCCTCCTGGCCAACCCCAGGCTCTTGGTCTTACCAGGTCATTTGTGGGCTTTTCTGAATTTCCATCCCACATGGAAACCTACCTTTCTGGGAACTAAATGTCCTGGAAACCATCTGCCCAGGGCCCTCGCAGTGGTTTACATGAGTGACTGATGAACTGCCATCTGTCCAGCTTGCCCGGCTCCCAGCTCTGCAAGATGGCCCAGGGGAGGGAGCCCCGGCGTCACCAGCAGGGCCTGGGTGCCGTGGGTCAGAGGGTCAGAGGCTGGTCCAGCCCTAGAGTGACCCAAACAAGAATGTCAGCTTGTAGCGTTGTTTCCTGGGCCTGACCCCTGGGCTGGCAGTTCTACAAGCCGTGAACTTCCTTTGGTTTTAAACAGAGTAAAGAAGGAAAGGGGTTTTGCAGGTATTTACACCCCCTGGCTTAGCATCAAAGGATCAGCTCTGCTAAGTGCTCAGCTTTCCAACTTTTGCTCCCATCGCTGCCTCCGGCAACCGCATCTCCAGCCCGCAGACGAGGCTCACGCTGGCCTCCATGCCTCCTGGGACTCTCGTCCCTCGTCCTCTCACTGAACAAAACTCCTCTGAGCTTTCCCTGCTCAAGGGACTAAGGATACCCAGGTAAGTCAGACATGGTTCCAACCTCAAAGGAGGTCAATGTTAAGGGCTTCTCAGGCACAGGGCACTGGGCTACAATGCAATCTAATGATGAAACCAACTGCCTGCCTTCTTCTCTCCCGACCCTGCTGCCTTCCCAGCATGAAGTTCAGAGAGACTGTGCCGGATGTGAATGAGGAATGAAGGCAGAGGGAAACCCGGCTTGGGGCCGACTTTGGCAATTTGGGAAGCCGAGGGGGGAGGGGGCGTCATGAGTAAATGGCACATCTAGCACCAGGACCGCTCTCCAGAGAACGAGGAGTGGGGGGACCGCCTGGAGGAGCTGCAGGCTCCATGAGAGCTTGGGGGGGCCATCAGCTGGGCCCCTTGAAGGCCACCACCCTGGAGCTGTCCGCCTCTAGAAAGCACGCTGGGCCACAGTGTCATAAAAGTGAGGCTTCAAGAAAAGGGAACCCTCCTACACTCTTGGTGGGAATGTAAGCTGGTATAGCCGCTCTGGAGGACACTATGGAGGTTCCTTAAAAAACTAAAAATAGGGCTTCCCTGGTGGCGCAGCAGTTGAGAGTCCGCTCGCCGATGCAGGGGACGCGGGTTCGTGCCCCGGTCCGGGAAGATCCCGCATGCCGCGGAGCGGCTGGGCCCGTGAGCCACGGCCGCTGAGCCTGCGCGTCCGGAGCCTGTGCTCCGCAGCGGGAGAGGCCACAACGGTGAGAGGCCCGCATAACGCAAAAAAAAAAAAAAAAAAAAACACCTAAAAATAGAACTACCATATGATCCAGCAATCCGACTCCCGGGCATATACCCTGAGAAAACTCTAATTCGAAAAGATACATGCACCCCTATGTTCATTGCAGCACTATTTACAATAGCCAAGACAAGGATGCAACCTAAGTGTCCATCAACAGAGGAATGGATAAAGAAGATGTGGTACTTATATACAATGGACTATTACTCAGCCATCAAACAGAACGAAATAATGCCATTTGCAGCAGCACGGATACAACTAGAGACGACTGTACTAAGTGAAGTAAGTCAGAAGGAGAAAGACAAACACCATATGATATCACTTATATGTGGAATCTAAAATATGACCCAAATGAACTTATTTACAAAACAGAAACAGATTCACAGACATAGAAAACAAACTTATGGTTACCAAAGGAAAAAGAGGGAAAGGGATAAATTAGGAGTTCAGGATTAGCAGATCAAACTACTGCATGGAAAACAGATAAACAATAGGGACCTACTGTATAGCACGGGGAGCTACTTTCAATATCTTGTAATAACCTATAATGAAAAAGAATACATATTTATATACGTATAACTGAATCACTTTGCTGTACACCAGAAACTAACACAACATTGTAAATCAACTATACTTCCATTGAAATTTTAATTATTTATTTTCCAAAAGGAATCTTTAAGAAGTCAGGCTCCCGGATTACAAACCTAGCCAGAAGCTACAGCTCAAGGAGGATACGGGAGCCAGATCGCAAAGAGCCCCACCCACAGAACCAGGCTGTAGGGGGTCCCTCCCCATTGCGAGTGGCATCCTCTGGGCCAAGGCAACTCGCTCACCCTGAGTCTCGGCCCTCCCTCGCGCCCTAGACCCGTCCAAGTACCCGAGGCTCTGGGCTGCCCCACCAGCCACCTAGCTCTGAGCCTGTTCACAGATCCATTCTTCCCAGGGCCGACTGGACCACTGGAGACTCACTCCAGGACCTAGGGTGTTTGGGGGGTTGCGGTAGACGGAGCTTGGACTTGATATCCGGAATGTTCGATGAGATGCTCTCCCATGGAGAGACAGTCAGTGCTGTGGGAAGAGAAGGGAAGCAGGCTGCAGGCCTGGAGCCTTCCTTCTACTCTGACCGCAAGCCCCTTGAACCAGAGGAGAGACTATCTGCACAGCCCTCCTCTCCCCCCACTTCCTCCCCTCCCTGCTGGCTGCCACTTGCCAGGCAGCCAGCCCTTGCTAAGCAACCAGGAGCCGTTGGGCTGTTTCTCTCAGTTCCCTCCGGTTGCTGTGGAAGCTGTTTTAGAAAACCTTCCCTGCCAACAATCAGGGCTTTTTCATCAGAGCCTGGTTGGGAGCGCCTTGCCTTTGGGGGGAGGGGCACAGGCTGCAGAAGCACAGGCTCCTCATCCACCACCCTGCAGCTGTCAGTCCCCCCCAGCCCCGGACCTGTCCCCAGTCTCTACCTGACCCATCTGTCCTTCCCCAAAGGGATCCTGTCTCCTACCCCGTCCTCTTTGCCCTCTGGTTTCTAGCCAGGCCGTCTGTCCCTGGACTCCATGGCTTCAGCTCGAGGGTATCAGATCCTCTGCCTGGAAGGGGTCGGGGATGAGAAAAGCCTGTCCTCTGTCAGGCCTCAGGATGAAATCCCTACAAGCGTTCAGTTCTGTCCTGCTAAGATGGGCAACCTCCCAGCACATCACTGCGCTAAGGCTGCCTCCGTCTCGTCTCTCGTGTTGTTGATGATCCCTTTCTGTCAGCTGAGCTGCGCAAGTGCCAAGGCCCCAGGATGGGGAGGAGCCCGTGGGAGAGTGTCCATCCCACCGCAGGGCTTCAGCAGACCCGTTTCATCAGGTGTTATGGAAAACAGCATCCTCTTTCCTCAAGAAGAAAGTGGGGCTTCCCTGGTGGCGCAGTGGTTGAAAGTCCGCCTGCCGATGCAGGGGAGGCAGGTTCGTGCCCCGGTCTGGGAGGATCCCACGTGCCGCGGAGCGGCTGGGCCCGTGAGCCATGGCCGCTGAGCCTGCGCGTCCGGAGCCTGTGCTCCGCAACCGGAGGGAGAGGCCACAGCAGAGGGAGGCCCGCTTAAAAAAAAAAAAAAAAAAAAGAGAGAAAAGGCCAGATATCAGGCCCCCTAGGTATCAGTTTGTGACGCTCCCTGCCGGCACCCCGAGGATGCGTTCCAGCATGAGGACAGATGACCCCACATGTGTAGCGGGGAGCTCCATTAATCACACCCGCCCCCTTCCTGGGTCATTGTGATTTCGGCCAAAAGCACCTGTTGAGGTCCGTTTTTCCTTCTCAAAAGAAAAATCAAAATTGTCATCCAAGAGAAGTAAAGCATGCTCGTTAAAAAAAAAAAAATAAAACTCCAATAATTGCAAAGTGGCTCAATTAAAATAACAAAAAGGCGATTGCAACCTATTTCTGGAAGAGTTTATTGTTAAAATTTTGCTTTGAATTTGAGATTGAAAAGCTTGAAGAGGAAAAACCATAATGAATACAGGCTTTAAAGGGTTTCTTCAGTTTTAAAGAAACAACTCTGCCTCCTATCTCAAATCCTAAAAAACCCAGTTGACTATTGGGAAAAAAAAAAATTTTTTTAAAGACCCAGCCTCATACTCCTGAGAATCTCAGATTTTCAAAGCTGGAAAAGCCTCAGAGACCTCAAAGTCCAAAACTTCAGCCAATTCTTTAGTCCTCCTTGAAGCGATGAGAACAGGGGCTTTGAATTCAGCCAGGCCTGGGTTCAAATCCCAGCTTTACCACTTGCTAGGGGGGCGGCTTCAGGCAAGACACACAACTGCTCCAAAACTCTAAGAACAAACTCCTCTGCAAAATGCCGATGATAATTCCTACCCTGCTGAGTTATGAAAAGGATCAGCGGACACAATATATGCAAGCCTGTAGAATAGTGCCTGGGTGCTTTCTGGGGAAGGGTCATGGGGAAAATCATCGGCGACAGGAGTCACGGAAGTTCCCAATATGCATGGGAACTGGATCTGGAGAAATAAACAAGAAATGGTACTCAACTAAGCTAGGCTTGGTCCTCTCTCCAATCCGCCAGGAGTATGGGTGTCCGGGCACAGCCCTGGGTCTGAGGCCAGCCTGACCGCTCCTGTGCAGCCCATGCCCCACACCTGCCTCTCCTAAAGGGTAGCCCAGGTCCCACGTTGGTCACACGGGACCCTCACTGCCCACCCCAATCCACTGCTTGTTCCCGCCCTCGCTACCACCTAGTTGAGCTCCCGACCTGAAGCCCACCATCAGCCCCCCTTCCTCTGCTCTCCCCGACCCTGCCCATTACCCGTATGAAGGACCTGGGCTGTCCTCTAGGGAGCTCAGCCTGGGTCACCCTTCTTCTGCCAGTTTCCCCTGTTGCTTCAGGGAGCATGCCCTGTCCTAACCCAGCCCCTTGGAGTCCAGTTCTCAGCCTTGCTCTCACCCAACAGAGGCATTATTTTTGTGTCCAGTTTTAGTGTTTTCTCTTTTTTTTTTTTTACTGAAGTCTAGTTGATTTACAATGCTGTGTTAATTTCTGCTCTACAGCAAAGTGACTCAGTTATACACATATATACATTCTTTTTAATATTCTTTTCCATTACGGTTGTCACAGGATATTGAATATAGTTCCCTGTGCTCTACAGTAGGACCTTGTTGTTTATCCATTCTAAACAAGAGTTTGCATCTGCTAATCCCAAACTCCCCATCCATCCGTCCCCCAGCCCTCCCCCCAGCAACCACAAGTCTGTTCTCTATGTCTGGGAGTCTGTTTCTGTTTGGTGAATAAGTTCATTTGTGTCATATTTTAGATTCAACATATAAGTGATATCATATGATATTTGTCTTTTTTCCTTCTGACTTACTTCACTTAATATGATAATCTCTAGGTTCATCCATGTTGCTGCAAATGGCAGTATTTCATTCTTTTTTATGGCTGAGTAGTATTCCATTGTGTATACATACCACATCTTCTCTATCCATTCGACAGAGGCATTATTGAATTTCTGCCTAGGAGGGGTAAGGGGTGGCAGTTTGTTGTGGGGGAAGGGGGTGACTGAGAGACTTACCTTGAAGTGTCACCTACATATTTATGGCAGGTTTATTTGAGGGGTTAGGGAGAAAGATGAGAGATTAAGAGGAGGCTGGACCCCGCCCCCCCCTCCACCATCCGGTCTGGGAGGATCCCACATGCCGCGGAGCGGCTGGGCCCGGGAGCCATGGCCGCTGAGCCTGCGCGTCCGGAGCCTGTGCTCCGCAACCGGAGGGAGAGGCCACAGCAGAGGGAGGCCCGCTTAAAAAAAAAAAAAAAAAAAAGAGAGAAAAGGCCAGATATCAGGCCCCCTAGGTATCAGTTTGTGACGCTCCCTGCCGGCACCCCGAGGATGCGTTCCAGCATGAGGACAGATGACCCCACATGTGTAGCGGGGAGCTCCATTAATCACACCCGCCCCCTTCCTGGGTCATTGTGATTTCGGCCAAAAGCACCTGTTGAGGTCCGTTTTTCCTTCTCAAAAGAAAAATCAAAATTGTCATCCAAGAGAAGTAAAGCATGCTCGTTAAAAAAAAAAAAATAAAACTCCAATAATTGCAAAGTGGCTCAATTAAAATAACAAAAAGGCGATTGCAACCTATTTCTGGAAGAGTTTATTGTTAAAATTTTGCTTTGAATTTGAGATTGAAAAGCTTGAAGAGGAAAAACCATAATGAATACAGGCTTTAAAGGGTTTCTTCAGTTTTAAAGAAACAACTCTGCCTCCTATCTCAAATCCTAAAAAACCCAGTTGACTATTGGGAAAAAAAAAAATTTTTTTAAAGACCCAGCCTCATACTCCTGAGAATCTCAGATTTTCAAAGCTGGAAAAGCCTCAGAGACCTCAAAGTCCAAAACTTCAGCCAATTCTTTAGTCCTCCTTGAAGCGATGAGAACAGGGGCTTTGAATTCAGCCAGGCCTGGGTTCAAATCCCAGCTTTACCACTTGCTAGGGGGGCGGCTTCAGGCAAGACACACAACTGCTCCAAAACTCTAAGAACAAACTCCTCTGCAAAATGCCGATGATAATTCCTACCCTGCTGAGTTATGAAAAGGATCAGCGGACACAATATATGCAAACCTGTAGAATAGTGCCTGGGTGCTTTCTGGGGAAGGGTCATGGGGAAAATCATCGGCGACAGGAGTCACGGAAGTTCCCAATATGCATGGGAACTGGATCTGGAGAAATAAACAAGAAATGGTACTCAACTAAGCTAGGCTTGGTCCTCTCTCCAATCCGCCAGGAGTATGGGTGTCCGGGCACAGCCCTGGGTCTGAGGCCAGCCTGACCGCTCCTGTGCAGCCCATGCCCCACACCTGCCTCTCCTAAAGGGTAGCCCAGGTCCCACGTTGGTCACACGGGACCCTCACTGCCCACCCCAATCCACTGCTTGTTCCCGCCCTCGCTACCACCTAGTTGAGCTCCCGACCTGAAGCCCACCATCAGCCCCCCTTCCTCTGCTCTCCCCGACCCTGCCCATTACCCGTATGAAGGACCTGGGCTGTCCTCTAGGGAGCTCAGCCTGGGTCACCCTTCTTCTGCCAGTTTCCCCTGTTGCTTCAGGGAGCATGCCCTGTCCTAACCCAGCCCCTTGGAGTCCAGTTCTCAGCCTTGCTCTCACCCAACAGAGGCATTATTTTTGTGTCCAGTTTTAGTGTTTTCTCTTTTTTTTTTTTTACTGAAGTCTAGTTGATTTACAATGCTGTGTTAATTTCTGCTCTACAGCAAAGTGACTCAGTTATACACATATATACATTCTTTTTAATATTCTTTTCCATTACGGTTGTCACAGGATATTGAATATAGTTCCCTGTGCTCTACAGTAGGACCTTGTTGTTTATCCATTCTAAACAAGAGTTTGCATCTGCTAATCCCAAACTCCCCATCCATCCGTCCCCCAGCCCTCCCCCCAGCAACCACAAGTCTGTTCTCTATGTCTGGGAGTCTGTTTCTGTTTGGTGAATAAGTTCATTTGTGTCATATTTTAGATTCAACATATAAGTGATATCATATGATATTTGTCTTTTT
Organism: Physeter macrocephalus; assembly: GCF_002837175.3. Classification (NCBI taxonomy): domain Eukaryota; kingdom Metazoa; phylum Chordata; class Mammalia; order Artiodactyla; family Physeteridae; genus Physeter; species Physeter macrocephalus. The sequence continues at coordinate 36,967,858 of NC_041225.1, forward strand.
TCCTTCTGACTTACTTCACTTAATATGATAATCTCTAGGTTCATCCATGTTGCTGCAAATGGCAGTATTTCATTCTTTTTTATGGCTGAGTAGTAGTCCATTGAAGTCTAGTTGATTTACAATGCTGTGTTAATTTCTGCTCTACAGCAAAGTGACTCAGTTATACACATATATACATTCTTTTTAATATTCTTTTCCATTACGGTTGTCACAGGATATTGAATATAGTTCCCTGTGCTCTACAGTAGGACCTTGTTGTTTATCCATTCTAAACAAGAGTTTGCATCTGCTAATCCCAAACTCCCCATCCATCCGTCCCCCAGCCCTCCCCCCAGCAACCACAAGTCTGTTCTCTATGTCTGGGAGTCTGTTTCTGTTTGGTGAATAAGTTCATTTGTGTCATATTTTAGATTCAACATATAAGTGATATCATATGATATTTGTCTTTTTTCCTTCTGACTTACTTCACTTAATATGATAATCTCTAGGTTCATCCATGTTGCTGCAAATGGCAGTATTTCATTCTTTTTTATGGCTGAGTAGTATTCCATTGTGTATACATACCACATCTTCTCTATCCATTCGACAGAGGCATTATTGAATTTCTGCCTAGGAGGGGTAAGGGGTGGCAGTTTGTTGTGGGGGAAGGGGGTGACTGAGAGACTTACCTTGAAGTGTCACCTACATATTTATGGCAGGTTTATTTGAGGGGTTAGGGAGAAAGATGAGAGATTAAGAGGAGGCTGGACCCCGCCCCCCCCTCCACCATCCCTTCATTGACTCCTGTCTACCCTGGTCTTTAGAACCTTATTCGCAACATCACTTCTGGATTGAGAGACTCATCCATTGTTCCTCAATCAAGAATGACAGAAAAGAAAGGAGCTAATACTTACCAAGCTCTAAGGAAAGAACTAACTGGTCCAGGCACTCTTCTGGGTGCTTTCATATTTGAGTAGCTAAAGAATTTGTCCCGTGTCAGGTTAGCAGAGCTGGGATTGCATTTCCCAGCATTCTCCTCCCTTCACACACTTCAGATTTAGGGTTGTCTACAGAAAACATTTTCAGGAGATCTGGAAGGTGGATGAAACCCCAGCCATTCTGTTTGGCTCTGAAGGTGGTGGGACCAGACACTGTTGCTGCTCCCACGCTTTGTCACTGGTCTGCGCGTCCATCTTGGTGGCCAGGGGCGGCGGCAGCTCCTGCTCCTCCAGCCTCTAGCGATCCCGGGTCAGATGCACGCGCTGTCATGTGGTGAAGGACACCAACTAACCCTGCAGGTCACCTGTGTCACCGAGGATGGAGCAGTGAGGCTGAGACACGGATCTACTTTCCTTGCTGGTTCCAGTTTGGCCTTATTCTCTCCTACATCACATCCATCCCTCCTGGCCCTGTTGGGGTCAAGAGCAGCACCCAGATTGCTTGACCGGCTCCCACAGTTACATAAAGTCTAATTACTAATTTTTTTTGACGTTCTTATTCTATCTTCCTTACGGTGGTTCTGCTTTTTAAAGGAAGTCCTAACTGTTACAGTTAGTACAGTGGTATGTTAAGAAGGTGCCTTCTCGAACTTACCACTGTGTGCCTCAGTTTCTTCATCTGTGAAATGGGAATAAGTCCTGACCTCATAGGTGATAGTGAAGTTTAAACGACTTAATATGTGTAAGCCGCCTAGTATTTACCACCTCAGTGAGCGTTCTTATTACCATCACCTCAGATTGTCTTAAAAAACCCATGGTGAGATAGGAATATTGTTGTACTCATAGTTCAGAAAGAGAGACTCAAAGATTACCTGACGTACCCAGGGTCACTTGGATGAGAAGTGACAGAGCTGGCATTCAATCCCAGGTCAGTTTGCTTCCAGACTGCACTAGGCAGAATGTTCTCCCTTCCATCTCTTATCTCTAATCCATATGGGATGGTGTCTCTTTGGAAAGCTTCCAAGCCTCTCCTTTCATAAGGACTCTTAATCATTTTAATCAAGAATGAAAATATTCACATGAAAATACTCTCTTTAGGCAGATTCAAAGATTTTCAGAAGACATAATTTCCTTCTCAATATTGAATCCTTTTCTGAACACAGTATAATCCTTTTCTGAACTTCACTCATGACTAATTTGGAATTTCAATTAATCCACGAATATTTATCAGCACTATTGTCTGTCCAATGTTGTGCTGTTGAAGAAACAGGCATCTGTGGTGTAGTGGCGAATCTACAGGACTTGAACTTGGAAGATCTACACTTGCCCATTCCCTCTGCAGTTTCCTCTCTGAAAAAAGAGTGATAAAGAGACCTACTTCTGTCTTAGTTAATACGGAGACCTACTTCCGTCTTAGTTATTTCAGCAGATTGAATAGTGGCTCCACAATGATATGCCCAACATCTTAATACCCAGACCCTGTGAGTGTGAACAAATTTGGGAAAAGGGTCGTTGCAGAGGTAATTAAATTAAGGTTCTTGATATGGGTGGACCCTAAATTCAATGACAAACGTCCTTATACGAGACAGAACAGGAGGAGGCATAGATAAAGAGGAGGAGAAGGCGGTGAGAACAGGAGGCAAAGATTAAAGTGATGCAGTCACAAGCCAAGGAACACCCAGAGCCACCAGAGGCTGGAAGGGAAAAGGAGGTTCTTCTCCAGAACTTTCGGGGGGAGCACGACCCTGTCAATACCTTGGTTTCAGACTTCTGGCCTGTAGAACTGGGAGAGAGTAAATTTCTGCAGCTTAAAGTCATCAAATTTGTGGTGATATTTTATGTCAGCCCTCGGAAACTAATACAGTTATCTCTGCTATGCAACGAATCACCACAAACCTAGCAGCTTAAGACAACTTCTACTTGTTACCTACAGTTTGTCAATCGGGAGTCCAGACACAGCATGACTGGGTTCTCATCTCAGGTTCTTGCAAGGGTGAAATCAAGATGTGAGCTGGCTGCATTCTCAGCTGGAGCTTGGGGTCCTCTTCAGAACCAGTTGTTGGCAGAGTTCAGAGTTCGACTTCCTGTGGTTGTAGGACTGAGGTCCACGTTCCTGGCTGGCTGTCTGCCAGGGACCACTCTCAGCCCTCAGAGGCCACTTGTATTCCCTGCCACCTGGCCCCCTCCATGGTCAAAGCCAGCAACGGTGAACCCTCTTCATGGCTAGTCCCTCTCACACTTCAAATCTCTGACTTACCCTCTGGGACCTCTAGACTCAGATGTAAAAAACTCACATGATTAGGTCAGTCCCACACAGATCACCTCCCTTTTTTAAAGTCAATTCTGCCGTATAACATATATGTGTCATAATGTAACCTAATCGTTGGATCAAAAGCCGTCATAATCAGAGGGCATTATGCTGGGTATACACATCAGGAACAGGGATTTGGGGGACTATTTTTTCTTTTTCTGGGAGACTACTTTAGAATTCTACCTACCACAGATAGGTATCAAGATTAAACATGATAATGGCTATGAAATTATCTTATACATAATGATACGAAACAAATGTGAAAGATTATTACTTTTTAAAAATCTACACATTTTAAATAAGAAAAAAAGTCGCATGGCATGGAATCTATTCTCTGGAAGAGACATGAGAACATAGATGGAAGGAAAGCCTGGGTTAGGATCCAAAAGAGGCTATGAAGATGCGCTGAAATGATAACAAAAGTCAATGCCAGGGACTGGTCTGAGTGCATCAACTTGATCCTCATGACAACGCTGTAAAGTGCTATTATTATAAACTCGTTTAATAATATATTTTATAAATAAGAAAACTGAGTGCAGGGAAGTTATTTGTCCAAAGCAATGCACAGTTAAGCAGTAAATAAGCAGTAAAACCAGGAGTTAACCTCAAGGAGTCCAGCCTCAGAGGGTGCAGTCTTAACTGCTCAGCTGCACCTGCCTCTCTCGGAGGGGAAATAAACAAGAGTGAAGCTGGGAGTTTTGGGGGGAGACACACCCAGCAGGTAGATAGGGAACTGGGTATCAGAGGGACGTAAGAGGACAAAGTAATGAATGGGATCGTGGGAGACAGGGAGTGTTCCAGCTGAGGGGTTCAGCTTCACATAGGTACACATGCCTGCAGGTAACATAATGTACAATATTTGCAGAGTTGACAGAAAGCTGGGTCAGCCTATCTGAAATGAAGTTATTTTTGAAACTATGGCCAGTCGGCTCTGTGGCCATATGCATCCTCTGAAATCGATCCGGGGTTAAGCCAGCTTCATTTCTGGGGCACAAAAACATTCAGGAATCAGGAACATAATGATTACATGGGGGATTGATCTAGTCACAGCTCCCCAGTGGCTTTACATAACAATCCAAACCTCTAAGAGCAAGAGTATTGTGGGAGATTGTATTTCCTGAAGATGGTCACAACAAGAGATGCCATCCCCTGTGCTCTTCTTACAATGTGACTTTGGGACCTGTGTTCCCGCTCCTGAGTGTTGCTCTATGACTGCTTGACCAAGAGAAACTGGTAGCTTCCAACCGCAGTCTTTGGGGATGCTTGTTCTTGAAACCCAGCCACCATGATGCGAGGAAGCCCAATCTGCCCCGCGGAGAGGCCCAGGAAGCAACCGTCAGCACCCGCTGGCCAGCATGTGAATGAGCCCTCTTGAGATGAATTCTCCAGGTGCAGTTGAATCACCCCAGGTGATGCCACATGGCACAGGGTTGAGCTGTCCATGGTGAGATCTGCCCAAAACATAGATATTAAACAGCAAAACTCTTCTCTTGCAGGTCCCCAGGGGGCTTCAGTTATGTCCACAATATTCTACTTCTTTTTAAACATGAAACAAGTATAGAGAAATATTTGGATTTGACAGAGTTAGGTAGAAGACAAATATTTACTATTCTTTGCACTTTTCATATAAAAATCTTCATTAGTTCTTTTTTTTTTGCTAAGACTATTTCATAAACCCTAAGGAATCAGATCTAATATACTTCATGTTCAAATGATTTCATTCAAAGATCATAATGTAGACAAGTGGTTTCTTGGTTTTTGGTACACTGACAAGTAATCTCAGGAAATCAGAGTATTAAAAGTAGAAGTGTATATACATATATATATATTTACCCACCCTCCCATTCCTAACATACGATTTTCGTTCTCACATTTTTTTTCTTCTGATCCTGATTCACATGGAGATAACATTTTTCATAAATTCAATCATCCAACTTGAAGTGTAGTATTTGCACATACCTCTGTCATTAACATTTTTGGTCTGAAGGCTATTGTCTGAATAATCCTCATAATTATTATTTAAATGGTAACAGTATACTATAACTTATTAAGTAGTTCTCCTATTATAACCCACTTCAATCATTTCCAGCTTTTTGCTCTTGTGGAAACACTTTCATCGATATCTTTATGAATACAATTTTTTAGTTCTTTTGACACACATATTGTTATGTAACATATGAAGTATCTACAACCACACTATTCTCCAGTTAATACTATGCCAATTTATAATGTACACGTGTATGTTTTACCTCTTTCCACCCATATTGAATATTTTCATTTATTTATTGCTCATGTAAGGGTTTCTTCCCTTTTTAGTAGAACTATTTAGACAATGGACATTTCAGGAGGCCAACTGCCCATAAGTGAGCAAAAGGGATTTCATAATCTGCGCACTAACCCTGAAAAAAATTCAGTATACATTTCACTATGTCTACCACCTTGGATTCTTCAGTCCTCAAAATGAAATGTTATCACAGTTCATCCTAGTATAATGATGCATTTGTCAATTTCTTCTTGCTCTTAGTGGAGGGTGGGGGAGTGGAAGGAGAGCTAAGGGTAGGGAACACAGTGCGGATAAAGAGTGATGGGAAAGACAGCCAGCTGGGAAGAGAGGTAGCCCCTGGCATCTTCCCCATCACCACCAGGTGAGCCCCCCATGAGGAGAATAATTTACCTCTAAGAGACTCTGCAGCAACACTTTTCTTTTTTTTCTTTTTTTTTACTACTTAAGGAATAAAACTTAATGGAGACTAAGAATGACCCCTTGGATAAGCAGAGTTTCCTAAAACATGTCTTCCTGGTACTGAAAGAAGTTTAGGTCTATTACTCCCCCCTTGCAGTATTTCTCCAAAAATTTTCAAACTCATTTTAAAGAATTTGATTACTTCTAGTTATCAGACTCCTAATGAATGAAGCCACGTTTTTCAAAAAGTAATAAGGAAAACCTAAATTTGTCTGGCTAAAGTTCTCCCAGAGGGGTAGACTATGGAATTCCTGTGCCTTCAGGATTAGGCAAGGGCCCTACAGGTCTGCCCCAACCTCCCAGCACTGGGTTAATGGCAGTGCTGATGGGGGGGCCCAGGGTCATAGTGGCCATCAGACTGGAATGTGTCTGAGGGCTGAGACTCCTGCTCTAAGAGCTTGGAGTCCAAGTTCCCATTTTGGCCCCAGCTGCTGCGACGGGGGTTAAATGACCTCCCTGCTCTGGGCTATAGTTTCTCCACGAGTAAAATGCAGTTGGTAAATACTGCCCTGCTTTCTTCCCTAGGCTACTGGGAGGCTCACAGTGACACGGGTGGCAAGTGCTTTGTTAACAGCAGAGAGATGCATAAATGCAAAGGGTAGTGATGGTGATGTTTCCATATTTGTACAGAAAACCAAAACACTGATATCTTTTGTCAGATAGAATGAAAATGATTGAACGAATAAATGTATTTTTGACAAGCGATAACCTGTTGAAAAGAAATTTTAAGAGTAAGGCCTTGAAAGACATAGCCTCCCAGACATGTCCCAGCTTGGTGGTACGCCAACTCTGAGAACTTACGACCAGCCCTGCAAGCCATTAGCAGGGCTATGTCTTTGTTTGTAGTCACAATTGCTCTTTACTGTAGATTCAATGTTTTGTAAAATATCAAATTGATATTTTTATACTACTACCAAATAAGACTAATATGTGTCTCTTTTCCTCCCTTTCTCCTCATCCTCCACCATCACCATTGCTGAATTGTAGAGTCTGAGATGTCTCACTGTGGCCAGAAGAATGAGAAGAAGATCGGGGAAATGGTCCAGAGCTGAACCCAGGGCCAGAGAAAGTCACTAAGGACCTGAAAGGTCACCATGGGCTAGGTTTGGTGTATATTAAATTCAACTGAACAAAATTTATGCAGGTCACAGTGACGATGTTGAAGAATGATCTGACGGGGGCTCTTCCAAAAGCTCACAGTCTAGTGGAAAACACAAGATAAGTTACGACAACATTATATTTGCATTATACTTGCAAAGAGTCCTAAGAAAACTGCAGGTGAGTCTTATTGCATGGAGATGGTATGGAGGGCTATCAGAAAACCACCAAGAGAAGGTAACATCTGAGCTGAACTTTAAACACTGAGGCAGCATATGCCAATGAAATAAGGGACAGTTGAGGGTATCCCAGGCAGAGTAAACAGTATAAGCCAAGGCCTGGAAGCCTGGATGTGCATGGGATGCTTACATGAAAGCAGATGAAATATGTATGATAGGTACAGGGGTGAGAGTGAGGGGTATATTACGTAGGAATGATTACGTTATGCTGCAGTGACAAAATCCCCCAAATCTCAGTTGTTTATAAGATCAAGAATTGGACAGGCTACATGTCCATCCCAGTCTGCTGTGGCCCTCCATGTCATCTTCACTCCAGGACCTTCACTGAAAGAAGAGCCACTGCCTAGAATTGCCCGTCCACTCTAGTAGGAGTAGCCACCTCAGGC
>NC_041225.1:36976051-37005470 GCF_002837175.3 Physeter macrocephalus
GGGCACAGAGCACACACATGTGAGCAGGGGCTGTGGGCGCTTATGCACATGCCCATGTGGAGGAAATCATGGATGTCTGCACATGTGCTTGTCTTTCCAGGGGAGTGTTCATAGAAGAGAGATGTACATTTTCTACGCGGCGTGGGTTTGTGTGTAATGTGTGTGTCCTGAGAAAAATCCATCTTCAAAACCTACGTACGGAAACAAGTCCATCATGAAATCGTTCACTATTTGGGAACAGGCATCCAGTCTATATTTATTCCTAGAATCTTCTTCAGCACCCAGGTAATAAATAGCTCTTATTTTGGCTGTCACCGTGGGCACAGGATAATCTAGGCTGTCGAGAACAGGCTGTCCATTTTGGCAGTGAGGAAGGCCCTCAGTTCCAACAGAGCAAAAGCCCAGACGTGGACGAGGAGTGTTTCCAGCCCGCACAGAGGCAGCAGTGCGGTAGGTGCCCTCAGAGTCCTGGGACAGGGCCGGCAGGCTCGGTGCTGCAGGATCACTGGTGATGGATCTCGGCGGGCCTGGAGGGAGAGGACGCAGAGGAGGTGGAGGAACCTCGGGGTTCTGGTCCAGAAAAGCCTGTGTCCAGCCCCACCGGTGACTCACAGGGCCTCCTCTTCCTCCCCATGCACCAGACTTGCTGGAACGGTCTGCCTTCTCCCCGCCAGACTGAGGGTTAATGAGATCATGTCTCCTCCCGGCTTTGAGCTCCTTTGGGAAAGTTGCTGTAACAACAGAGGGTGTTATTACCACCGGGGACACCAGAAGGTCACTGGGACGGGGAGGTGAGAGCTCCAGTCTCCAGGGACTTGGGATATCCACCTGCTTTCATGTTCTCCCTCTACTCCAGGCCTCCCAGCGCCTTGAGTGAGTAGGAGGGGCCTGAGGTCTAGCTGGAGGGGCCGGGTCAGGCCAGTCTGAGGGCAACTCTGGGCTGCCCTTCTGCCTGCGGGGTGGCCCTGCATCCCTGGGGCTCTACGATTTGGAGGTCCTGTTTCTTCTGACTGTAGGTAATGCTTTCTTCTTTAGGGAGGCCTCCCTGCAAGGCGGCTGTGAGGGAGTGTCAGCTGACCCCTGCCTCACATCCCTTTGGAGCCTATGGCGACGGGAGGGAAACGCATGCTAGCCAGCTGCTGTGCTGGAGACAGCCTGGGCCCCTAATCTTCCCGATCTGATCTGGTGAGGATGCCACGCTATCAGGTGGGAAGCCTGGCCTCTGCGTTCTAGGTGTGAACCGTGGCCTGAGCTGGGAGCCAGCTGCCCACACGACATAGTTCAATTAGGCAAATCGAGCGTCACAGCCAGCCCCCTCTGAGTGTGGTGCTGCCCTTCTGGTCCTGCTGCCCCGCCCCCGCAGGTCCGTGTTCCTGCCCGTCTCCTTCACTCTCTTCTCCTTCTGCCTTCCCGAACATTCTGTGGCCTACCGGTCATCGCAACCCAATTCACCCCTTCTTTCCTCACCACTTTCCCAGCCGGAGGGGTCCCAGAAACAAGGCAACAAACTTCCTCAACTCGACAGTGTCACGTGTGCCTGCAGTGACACATCCCTTTCCTCTCAGTCTCCCCCAGCCTGCAGTGCCTGGCTTCTGAAACGTGTCAGCGTCTTCAGGGCAGAAAAAGGTGTTTCTTTTTAAATTTTCTGTGTTTCTAATTGTTACAGTGAAGACACTGAATCTGTTCACTCTCTGACACTTCCCTACTGCGGATGGAAAAGTCCGAAGGAAAACTGCTCGCCCTCAGGTGTATCCCAGAGCCTGTGGGAGGAGGGCACAGGGTGATGGACAATAGACTTTGCTGGGCTCTTACGGCAGGCCAGGCTCTGTTCTTGCCGAGCGGGCCTTACACCGTGTAATTCTTACAAAACCCTCAGCGGGTGAGTACGCTTATTACCGTCACTTCGGCACTCCACTCTCCTGCTTGCTGAGGAAACATGTGATCCTTGCAACGGCTGCCACGTAGACATCCAGGAGCACAGAGATGGGAGACACTGATTGGGCTGAAGGGGCTGGGGGAAGTCTGCAGAAGGTGGCAATGAGCTGGGTCTGGAAGCCGGAGAAGCTTGGGAAGGGCTCCGTGGGGAGCAGGAGGGAGCTGCGTGTGGGTCGGCGTCCGGCACCCCCGAGGCTGGGCCCGCTGGACGCACAGCGGCGTGTGGTGTTGGCAAAGGTGCCAGGGCTCGGTCAGCAGAGCCCCACCTGCCTGCCTGGCGATTTGTACCTTGCCCACGAGGAATGAGATGTTGGGTAAGTACAGCTGGTTATCCTTGTTTGCTGTAGCTGTGTTCTGTAAAGTCGCCGCAAACATGGGATTAGGGCATACGGGACCATCATTCCCGGGGGAACACAGGAATGGGTCCCTTTGAGCCTCTGGTCACTAGATGTGCACCAACCAATCAATACAAAACCTTGTTTTTTGTATGTTTCTGTTTAAAGACATCTTGTTTAATAGGTACCGTTGATTCATTAGCATGGAACTCACAGCCACCAGTGCTGTAACTCACGCCTGAAGGAAGCTCTTCTAACACAGGTATTTTCTCTGCAAGACACATCATAGCCTTCCTGCGCTTAGGAACACTAGACAGCACGCAGCACTAAGGTGGAGGGCCATTTTAGACAGTGCCATCCCCAGCAAAAAGCACAAAAACATGAAAAACATGCCACTAAACAGACCGCAGAAAGGACCCTTGTTGACAACATGAGAACATGGAGTCGGGCGAACCAAAGGTTTCATTTCGCTGCTCTGTGCATGTCCACAAGTGACCGTGAAAGTGCTGTGAGTATAGATGTATCGAGTAAGTGAGTTTGCATTCATGGAATCCGTGAGTAATGAGGATCGACTCTAGTCAGCTGGGTTTCAGGAATTCTCTCACAGGATCGCAGAGGCTGCTTCGCGGTGGTCCTGGTCCACCTAACCTCCAAAGGTACTGGGAGTGAGAGCCTGTGATGTCCCGCCCCTGGAAGCCCCCCATGTGCCCGCAGAGGCTGTCCCAAATCAATGGATGGGATTTACACGCCAGTTTCCATCCAAGGCAGCTTGCCCTGTGCTCCGTGTTTAGATTTTCTCAGCAGCCACAAGAGGCGGCCTGGGAAAGGGTTACCCTCGCTGGAAGGAATGGAAACTGAGGCTCAGGAGAAGTGAGTGGCCACAGAGGCCACACTCCTGAGAGCGATGTCAGGCTTCTTTCCAACTCATCTCCATGTCTCAAATACTTAGTCAAAGTGATGCCTTAAATGTGAAATTGTTTCCACTTGCATAGAAAGGGGGGTTCAGTAAAAATGAACTTGCAGAAAAGAAAAGAAAAGAGGGGCCACAGCTCTGTGTTCTAAACTCTGATTAGCTGGGGCTCTGTGTTCCCTACACGAATAGACTAAAGCACGAGCATCTATGTTATTGTTCTTGGGGAGAGAATTTATTTGTGTCCCATAAATATCCCAGCATCAGAGCCGTGGTTACCACTAACTGCTGCTGTTTTAAATAAACTTTGGGTCAGTAGACTATCACGACCACTGAATATAACTGCTCCTACATCTCTTTGTAGACCCGCTTCCTGATGCCCTTAAATTTTTGGAAACATTTCAAGGAATCTGGAGACAGCCTGGGCCCCTAATCTTCCCGATCTGATCTGGTGAGGATGCCACGCTATCAGGTGGGAAGCCTGGCCTCTGCGTTCTAGGTGTGAACCGTGGCCTGAGCTGGGAGCCAGCTGCCCACACGACATAGTTCAATTAGGCAAATCGAGCGTCACAGCCAGCCCCCTCTGAGTGTGGTGCTGCCCTTCTGGTCCTGCTGCCCCGCCCCCGCAGGTCCGTGTTCCTGCCCGTCTCCTTCACTCTCTTCTCCTTCTGCCTTCCCGAACATTCTGTGGCCTACCGGTCATCGCAACCCAATTCACCCCTTCTTTCCTCACCACTTTCCCAGCCGGAGGGGTCCCAGAAACAAGGCAACAAACTTCCTCAACTCGACAGTGTCACGTGTGCCTGCAGTGACACATCCCTTTCCTCTCAGTCTCCCCCAGCCTGCAGTGCCTGGCTTCTGAAACGTGTCAGCGTCTTCAGGGCAGAAAAAGGTGTTTCTTTTTAAATTTTCTGTGTTTCTAATTGTTACAGTGAAGACACTGAATCTGTTCACTCTCTGACACTTCCCTACTGCGGATGGAAAAGTCCGAAGGAAAACTGCTCGCCCTCAGGTGTATCCCAGAGCCTGTGGGAGGAGGGCACAGGGTGATGGACAATAGACTTTGCTGGGCTCTTACGGCAGGCCAGGCTCTGTTCTTGCCGAGCGGGCCTTACACCGTGTAATTCTTACAAAACCCTCAGCGGGTGAGTACGCTTATTACCGTCACTTCGGCACTCCACTCTCCTGCTTGCTGAGGAAACATGTGATCCTTGCAACGGCTGCCACGTAGACATCCAGGAGCACAGAGATGGGAGACACTGATTGGGCTGAAGGGGCTGGGGGAAGTCTGCAGAAGGTGGCAATGAGCTGGGTCTGGAAGCCGGAGAAGCTTGGGAAGGGCTCCGTGGGGAGCAGGAGGGAGCTGCGTGTGGGTCGGCGTCCGGCACCCCCGAGGCTGGGCCCGCTGGACGCACAGCGGCGTGTGGTGTTGGCAAAGGTGCCAGGGCTCGGTCAGCAGAGCCCCACCTGCCTGCCTGGCGATTTGTACCTTGCCCACGAGGAATGAGATGTTGGGTAAGTACAGCTGGTTATCCTTGTTTGCTGTAGCTGTGTTCTGTAAAGTCGCCGCAAACATGGGATTAGGGCATACGGGACCATCATTCCCGGGGGAACACAGGAATGGGTCCCTTTGAGCCTCTGGTCACTAGATGTGCACCAACCAATCAATACAAAACCTTGTTTTTTGTATGTTTCTGTTTAAAGACATCTTGTTTAATAGGTACCGTTGATTCATTAGCATGGAACTCACAGCCACCAGTGCTGTAACTCACGCCTGAAGGAAGCTCTTCTAACACAGGTATTTTCTCTGCAAGACACATCATAGCCTTCCTGCGCTTAGGAACACTAGACAGCACGCAGCACTAAGGTGGAGGGCCATTTTAGACAGTGCCATCCCCAGCAAAAAGCACAAAAACATGAAAAACATGCCACTAAACAGACCGCAGAAAGGACCCTTGTTGACAACATGAGAACATGGAGTCGGGCGAACCAAAGGTTTCATTTCGCTGCTCTGTGCATGTCCACAAGTGACCGTGAAAGTGCTGTGAGTATAGATGTATCGAGTAAGTGAGTTTGCATTCATGGAATCCGTGAGTAATGAGGATCGACTCTAGTCAGCTGGGTTTCAGGAATTCTCTCACAGGATCGCAGAGGCTGCTTCGCGGTGGTCCTGGTCCACCTAACCTCCAAAGGTACTGGGAGTGAGAGCCTGTGATGTCCCGCCCCTGGAAGCCCCCCATGTGCCCGCAGAGGCTGTCCCAAATCAATGGATGGGATTTACACGCCAGTTTCCATCCAAGGCAGCTTGCCCTGTGCTCCGTGTTTAGATTTTCTCAGCAGCCACAAGAGGCGGCCTGGGAAAGGGTTACCCTCACTGGAAGGAATGGAAACTGAGGCTCAGGAGAAGTGAGTGGCCACAGAGGCCACACTCCTGAGAGCGATGTCAGGCTTCTTTCCAACTCATCTCCATGTCTCAAATACTTAGTCAAAGTGATGCCTTAAATGTGAAATTGTTTCCACTTGCATAGAAAGGGGGGTTCAGTAAAAATGAACTTGCAGAAAAGAAAAGAAAAGAGGGGCCACAGCTCTGTGTTCTAAACTCTGATTAGCTGGGGCTCTGTGTTCCCTACACGAATAGACTAAAGCACGAGCATCTATGTTATTGTTCTTGGGGAGAGAATTTATTTGTGTCCCATAAATATCCCAGCATCAGAGCCGTGGTTACCACTAACTGCTGCTGTTTTAAATAAACTTTGGGTCAGTAGACTATCACGACCACTGAATATAACTGCTCCTACATCTCTTTGTAGACCCGCTTCCTGATGCCCTTAAATTTTTGGAAACATTTCAAGGAATCTCTGACCTCAGCTTCTTGTACTTAAGCACAGGAGAATAAGTGATATTTTGCCTGACTCTCATTCAATTTATAGCCAATAATTCATGGGTGGGGTTGTGCGGGGACAGGTGGAATAACTGGGCTTGCAGCCTCATTTTTCTTTCTGGGCAGGAAGGCTGTGGGATTCTGGGTCACCTTTCACCCCAAATACGGGCTCCCCAACTCTCTGGCCTTGTTCCCTCTTCTAGAAAATGGGGTGGTGGGGGGGGGGGTGAAACACCACCCTGTCTTCCTTCCAGCACTGTCTTGAGGGTTACAGAATTGAACCCGGTATGTGAGAGCATCCTGTAGGATGCAAAGTCCTGCACTATTTTGTCTGTTAAACAAAAGTTTAGTTCCTAGGTCTAGCAAAACCAAGGTTATCTTTTTGGAAAATGACAAAAGGAACAACATCATAGCTTAGCAAAAGCGGGTTCTGTTCTTTGATTAACAAATAAAACTGTGAACACTAATGGATTAGTTTATCAAGTGTTATCTGGACTTTATTTTAAATTGTGGTCAGTGTATAAATGTGTGGTAGATAGGGCTTTATACATAAATACACACACACTGTGCCTATACGTGAACTCATCGATGTGTGTTCTTTTTTCTATATAAAGAACAACCAACATGGAATATATACATATTAAAAAAGGGCGCTTATTTTTAGGCCTGTGTAAATTCTTGATCCAAACTTTCAACTAGGTAGGCAGCTCCTGTGAACACACATGGAGTTTTAAGACAAAAGTTCCTCCACATGTATGGCTTTGCGTGCTCCAAAGAAAAGGCCCATTGTCTCAAGGAGGCATAGCGGGGAACCCAAAGGCAGGAAGGTCTCGCCCCAGTTTTTCCAAGGACGCGAACTCTGACCTTCTGTAAGGTGCTTAATTTCTCTGCCCCAAATTCCTCCCTCTGGACTTGTCCCATCGACAGAAGTGTCCATTCATCCAGATGCTTTCACCCTCTCCCAGGCCACGCAATCACGCCCAGTATTCGAGCCACACAACCCATGTACATCCTTTAAAGATGCCTGTTATCTGCAGACCTTCGGGGCGGAGAAGTTGGAAGGACATACATCAGACCAGGAGAAAACACGCTCCCGCCTGTTTTCAATAACTCGAGGAGGAGGCTTGGTGCCGAAATGGAGGCATTTCTTCCAGCATCCTCTGCCTCCAGAATGATCCCTTTTACGAACCTGGCTAAGAAAACACGGGCAGAGGACTCTGGGAGCTTCATGCCCTCCTGGCCCTGCCATTTATCCAATTGACACTGATCAGACCCACATTGGCAAATGAAAGCCTCCTCTTTCCTTCTGTTTGTATGAGTTACTCACAGGGGCAATTTGAACGGATTGGATTTCCCCTTGGAAATGCTGGTATTTCCATGATTTGAAAAGTCTGGCTCAATTAGAATAATCTTCAGGCACTTCCTCTCCTTTTATGCAGGTAAATCATGGATAATTTAAAAGCAAAAGAACCTTTTGGACCATTGGGCCTGCCTCTTTCATCTCCTCGCCCTGGTAATTGCCCTTCCATTGTGAGACCTCCGTGGTTAGTTGGGGGCCTGATTAAGAGGTGAAGGGTTGGGCCTCGGTGAAGGGAGGGTCGAGGGCCACCACACATGGCCTCTCCTTCAAAGACACTTCCTCTGCAGCAGGTATGTTAAATACCAAACCTGAGTCGGGTTACGCTTTCAATTGATGCCATATGATCCCAAGTGCCCAGACAAAGGCAGGCCGTGATTAGAAAGTTCAAGACTGAATGCTTCTGGGGGCAGGGGGTAATCAAGTGCCTGGAGATGGGGAGGGAGACGGCCAGGCGAGCTGACAGTGGTATGTGGCACCCCCCGAAACATGTTTGGAACAAGAGAAAATTGTTCTGTTACCTCGGCTGCCCACGTTCCCATCTGGCGCGCGATGAAAGCTTACCCTGCCCCACTTTCTGCAGCGCTGTGGGGATTGGCTGAACCACATGGAGGAAGAGCTGTTTTGACTTCCAGCTTTAATTAGGCATGTTTGCATATTCTCTGCCCCATCCACCTTGGAGGGGGGCCATGCCTTGCTGGGATGGGTGGGGCGGAGGAGGGACGTGGGATTCCAGCTGTGCCAGCTGCAAGGACGCTCAGAGCAGCTAGGCTACCCTGCTCATTTCTCTGGATGGAGAAACTGAGGCCCAGGGTCACTCAGTCTGTGGTATCCCGGCGGTGCTAGAACTCGGGGTCTTGGCCAGTCCTCCTCAGCACCCCGGCTGTGGGCTGTCGCAAGGTGGAGGCGAGGTCATCTGCCTTCAGCCGTAATTCCATCCTGTGGCCCTGCCCTGGCCTGCTCAGGCCTCACCAGCCCGCAGCCACACCCAGAGGCCACATCTGAGACTCACTGCTGAGCTGGGGGGTCCCCGAGGAGCCGGCAGCCGGGTGGGAGCAGGGCAAGAGTCAGTGCGACAGGCCGCGTGTTCTCAGTGCAGCCACGAGGGACAGCCTGGGGCAGACACAGGAGCAGGGGAAGGGGTCAGGAGCTCCTGTGATCAAGCACAACAGCTCTGTTGTGCCCTTGTTCAGATCCACTTTGGAGAAGTTTCTCTTTCCCACTCGGATCTCGTTCTTGTCCCTCTGTCACATTGTGGAGGCGGAGCTGGTGATCGTGAGGGACTCCCACAGACGCTCAAATTCAGAGTCACCTTTGGGTCTGTGCGATTGAACGTTCGGCTTCAGCAAGAGCTTTCAATGGTGACTCCTCATCAAAAGGCTGCAGGACATCAAGGAGCCTCTCTGGGAAGCACAGCACAGACACGCCGGAGACGAGGATGCTGGGAGTAAGTGGGGCGCGACAGGCAGAGAGAACAGCCACCACCAGCCTGGACCAGACCTAAGGGTCTCCCAGGACTGCCCCTCGGTGGCTGGAAGGCCAGGGGAGGCCTTAAAGTGGATGAGCACCTGGCCAGAGAATGGCAGCGAAAGAAAATGGAACACAGTGGAAACAAACTCAGCACCTATTTATTGGACAACCTGCTAAACAGCAGTTCCTATTCGTAAACAGATTATAAGATATGCTTTCTAACACTCCTGCTTCATCTCCAAAAGCGCTGGGAATCAGGGGTGATGAGTTTCTCAGCATCTCTCACTTGCTTTCATTTTGGTTCCTTTACCTGTCCATAGCACAGTGGTTGCTTCGCTGGTTACATTGTAACCATCGACACATCCGCTGCAGCTGGAGGGCAGGGAATGTTTCTGGTCCCAGCCCCCCCTGTCTGCTCCCGTCTGCACAGGCTAAAGAGCTCCTCCTGCAATGTTTGTTGAATGGAATTGAGTTTGTTTCCCAGGCAGGTGCAAGGGGTCCCATTTTATAGCAGAGCCTGAGCGGGTCAAACACTTGCACCATGAGTTATTTCCCATGAGACTGTAGACCCGTTTCTTCAACATCCTGCCTCTTGGGTTCCTCCCTTATAAAAAGGGTGTGACCGCACCTACCAGAGCCATGGCAAGTGTTTGCAATAATAATGGCTCACCTTCACTGGGCGCTTTCTAACTGGTAGGTGCTATTCTAATCACTTTAGATGCAGAATTTGTTTTAATTATCACCACAATTTTATGAGTTGTTTACTATGACTATGCCTACTTTACAAATGAGGAAACTGAGACACAGAGGGACTGCGTGACTTGTCCGAGGCCACACAGCTAAGAAGTGGCAGAGACAGGATGCAAACCCACCAGGCAGTCTTGTGTCAGAGCCTGTGCTCGTGGTCTCTCTGTGCACTCAGCACCTCGCCCGGGCTTGGCGCAGGGTCGGTGCTGAACAGCAAATGCTGGTTCCCGGCTCTTTCTTTCTGTGGGCCATGCGGGTCCCGGCCCCACTGAGAGATGTGAGCCTCTTGTGGGGAAGGTCTGGAGAGGGCATGAGACCACCCACTAGGCAAGGAGATTGCCATTTCCCTGTCATTCTGAGTCAGGACACTGGAGAAGTCCACAGCATCTCAGGAAACAAACAGCCCACCTAGAATCTTGCTGCCTCTGCATCGGGATCGTCAGAGCCCTGGGCCTCCGGAGACCATCTTCAGTATCCGCTCGGTTCCTGCACGCCCCTAATTAAGTTAGAAGAAGATCCAAGCCCCTGGGTGCTCCTTTCTCCAGGAAGCCCTTGAAAAATGCAGGGAGGCAAAGAAGTTCAAGGTTTGAGTATCTGCTGCCCTTGGTTCTGCTCAGGAATTCTTGAGCTGATTACACGGCTCTCATTTCAACAACAGCAGCTTTGTGTCCTGGGCCCTGGGAAGGCTCCTCACTGGCACCGCCAGCGCCGCCACCGGGGGTCCCCCCACCGGGAAAACACATCTGGAGAGAAGTATTTCCACCAGATTGAAAAATACTCCAGGGGCAACGTTTTCTTGAGGATTTCTTTTCTTTCTTCTTTCCCCTTTTTCATATGGGCTAATAGTTATGGCAGGGCCCCCATATTCTTAGAACTCCCTGGAATGAGTCTGGGTTGCAAGCCACTGGGAACGAATGTGAATGTGGTGTGTCTCCTCTCTGAGCTGTCGTGGCCGGTGGCATCCAAGTTGCGCTCAGAGCAGAGGACACAGGCCTCTCAGAGGTCCAGGCTGCTCTGGTTCAAGGCGTGGGAGCCCACCACGGCCCTGTCTTGCTGCTTGAGAAAACCCACCATGGGCTGGGCTGAGCCCGCCTGTGTTCCTTTGGGCCCTTTCTTCTGGGAGGAGATTTCTCAAGCACTGAATACTTTTGAGAAGTAGATTTAGACTATCTTTCTGCCCAAAGCCAGTCTGCACAATTTTTTCTCATTTCTCTGATTATCCCCTGTCTCTCTTACTCTCCGAAAATTCCCACACTAACGTGGTAAGGAGTCCGGAGGTGAATGTGTGACCTCCTCCTTGGGAGATGCAGTCTGACTGGGGAGAGCCAGACTCGAAAGGAACATGAAATTCAATGTGCTCGGCCTGGATGCGGTTCCTGGGGGCGCAGATCCAGGGCCGCAGAATGAGGATAAACATTTATCTGGCATTTACTTTCAAACCAGCCACCATGCTCACCCTGCTTTACCTGATTCAGCCCTCACAAGAACCCCGTGTGGGCTACTTTTAAGCAGATGAGGAAATGGAAGCTGAGAGTGGTAACTGGTCTCTGGTCTCATATTGGTAAGTGATCAAACTGGAATTCCAAGCCAGGCCTATAGGACTTCCTAACTTGTGCCAATAACACACCATGGGATGGTGTGTTATTGGCACAAGGGAAGGGATGGAAAAGAGGACACGGGGCTGAGGATGGCCCTGAATCGTGGCACTGGAGGAAAGGACGTGACAATGGTCAAAGTCGATTCTTATCATTCGTGGCAAATACGTTCTATAACGTCACTGCAAACGCTGCATTAGTGAACAGAAGCACGGCGCCTGAGGAAAATACAGGTTAGGTTCCTGTGAGCCTCTTCTCACATTTCTGTCAACCGGTTAAGACATAACCTGGTTTTATGTGGTTTTCTTTAAAGGCACCATGTACAATGTACTTTGTTGATTTGCTCACATTGAACTCACGGCCAGTGGTTCTGTAACGTGAACGAAGCTTGCGTAACACACACCTCCAAGAGGCCCATCGCAGTCCCTGCACATTTAGGAACATGAGACGGCACTGCAGCACCGGCGCTTGGGGCCATTTTAAACGGCGAAATCACCAATAAAAAGCACGAAAATGTGAAAAACAGGGGATGAGATAGACAGCAAAAAGAAACTTGTTTACAATCTGAGAGCTGAAAAAAGAAATGAGTGTCAGTTGCCTCGTTGACTTTTGCTGGGAACGTGAGCCTGGGGGGAACTCAGACTTTTCACCACACTGGGCGTGTCCACGAATGACCCCAAGAGGCCTTGAGAATATTGATTTGGAGGGGGTTGCTAATAAATTTCAGTCAGTAGGGAAATCTGCAAATACGGAGCCTACAAGTAACGAGGACTGTACTTCAGCTTGTAGTGAAGGGGAGCAAAAGTTGAAGGACATCGTGGAGGGGAAGCTGTTTTCTTTTTGAAACAGAAGTTGAAGTCTTCTGAGGGGGAGCAGGAGACCTGAGGACAGTAACCCAGTTGGAAAAGTTGCCGAGGAGGATGGGGCGGGGGGTGCTAGGGACAAGATTGGCAGGTCTGGCTGAGGGTCCAGCAGAGGCTGAGGATTGGCCACATTTCAGCCTATTCCTCCAGCACTGCCCTCAGGCAACATTCCCTGAAATTGATTACTTGGAGAAAGTCACCCAAAGTTGCAAGGCTGGATTTCCTTTTAAAGATGCAGAGGCTTCTTTTTCTCCCCTTTCCTCCCATGAAGCCCACGAAAGAGAAGAGAAACCAGAAAAATAAATAAAACTTTGTTTTCACTGGAACAAGAAGACAGCTGTATAACCTCAAACCACAAACCATGACACATTCTAGCCAAATTCTGTGATATCTGTACCAAAACAAGGTGAAGAATCTCACATTTCTCCTCAAGCCTTGAGCATAGAACACATTTTTTTCTAGAAGTAACAACCAAGGTCTTAAGAGCCTTATCCAGGGGTCCTCTGATTAGAACAACATGATCTGAGGAAGTGGGCTGGCCTCCAGAGCAGAGAACGCATCCCTTTGGAAACCTCAGGGGCGGTGGGTATGAAGAAACAAAAGACACACCAATTCCAGTCTCTCACCAGCTTCCTGGAAGAGGCAGAGGCCAGAGGCCAGAGGGCGGGAAGGTGGGTGAGAAGCAGCGCAGAGTTCCTATGTCGGAGCCTTGCTCTTCGAAGTGTGGTCACACATCCGACGCATCAGCTTCACCTGGGGGTATGTGAGAAACGTAGAAGCTTAAGCCATACCTTACACCTGGTGCATCAGAATCTGTACCTTAGCAAGGTCTCCAGGTGACTTCTGCACACTTTTAACTTGAGAAGGGCTGTCCTATAGGGTTTGGAGCTGAGCTGAACCAACTTCTTAAAACATCAAAATTATGGGAAAATATGTTCCTTCCTAAGATAAAGGAAACAATACATGTAGTGAACAGACTTAGAGGCAGCGAATCTAATGCAAAACGGCTTATTGAATTAGCTCACTTCCTTGACACTTCCACAAACTCTTATTCGATAAGTATCTGGCCACATCGAAAGGTAAGGGATATGAAGAAGGAACCCAACATCCGATCTATGCATAGATATTGCAAAGAAAAAGGAGGACGTGGACACCGACGAAGGTAGAAGGAGAACATACGTTACCTAAGGAAACAAGACTTCAAGTAGGTCTCTGAAGTTTCAAAAATATTATAGAAAACATTAATTTTATTGTTATTTTAAAAAACAACTCAAAGAAGAAATTTAAGAGTTTAAAAATGGGATGGAAATCAACACCAGGAGATTAAAAACAAGCTGGCACAGCTCAAGAAAGAAACAGAGAGAAAGTAAAACTCTTTCAGAGACAAAGCATCGGAAGGAACAAAAAAATTGGCATGAAAAGAATAGTAAGGCAGGATGATCTTTCCCAAATGAGGAGAGAGCTGGCATCTTTGTGAACTGCTTTGATGACTTCAAGGGCTCTGTGACCAAGGATGCCATTTCCAACATCCAGCTCCTAACCGGAAGCTCGAACTAGCACTCAAGTGACTTAGCTTTTCAAAAAATTGGCCACTGAAGGTGCTGGGGATAACTCATAAACAAAGAGACAAATGGAGTGTTTGGGGCATTTATTATATACCAGACATTTTTCTTATTTTATCTTCAAAACACAGTGTAGGTGCTTTTAATAAATTAGTGACTTAAAACCCCAAAACCAATTCATGTTAATAGAGAAAAACTTGTAATTTAGAGAAAGGAAAAGGAAGGAGATTTTAAACAATCATTTCTCATCACCCAGCAATCACCACTTTGAAAATCCATTGCATGGTTCCAAAATTGTATGAAAATATGTATGTTTTTCCTCAAATGGGATTATATTACACATCCTGTTTTTAACAAGCTTTTTTTTCCACTTAACGATATGACGACTTTTTCTCTGTCATTAAAGATTCTATCTCATTTTAACGCTGCAGAGTGTTTCATTACATTGCACTGCCTTAATTTACTTGGTCTACTGTGTCCAAGGCCCAAGCTTACTAAGTGCTTAGTAAATATTTGTTGAATGACTTACTTGAAAGAATGCTGAATAGTTAGGTTGTGTTTCTAAATATTTGCTGTTACAAACAGCACTGGAGCAAACATCCTCTTAGCTAAATCATTAACATGTCCGTAACTATTTCCTTAAGATCAGTCCTCAAGAGTGGAATTGTTTGGTTAAAGAGTATGACCATCTTTAAAACTTTTGGATCATCTCCAAAAAGGTTATGCCAGTTTGCATTCCCACCTACAGTATCAGACAATGCACATTTTCTTTCATCTCAGCCAATCCTTGGCATTTTTAAAAAGCCTTTTCTAATTTGATAGATCAAATAGGGAATTTCATTTTGGTATAATTTGTAATTCTTTGATACTTAGCGAAGTTGAGTATTTTTTCATGTGTTTATTGACCATTTATGTATCTTTATGAATTTTCTTTTTATGTCTGTTGCCCATTTAAAATGTTGTTGCTGTTTGTTGTTGTTACTATTGACTTACAAGTGCTCTTTATATTAAAAATATTATCCCATGGGTACATGTAAAGTTGCAAATTTGGCGTTTTCTCTTAATTTCTTTATCATTTCTAAAGACTACACGGTCACTTTAATCCTCCGTGTATGTCTCTATGAATTTGTCCTCAGAAAGGCCTTCTCCACCTCCAAGGTTATAGCTCTTCAGATATGGAGGTTTTATCCCTGTTTTTCAGGTAAGGAAAAATGAGATTCATAGAGTCTTAAATTAGATAGCTCACGAGTAAGATTTCGTGTTTGACCTCAGAACTCCATGCTCTTTCTGCTAAATCAGGCTGCCTCCTTTATCCAACAATATTCTGAATTATTTGAGTCACTTCTATTGAGCAGTTGCTCTACATACATGTAGAGGCTGAGAGGTTGGTCATACTTTCAGAAGTAGATCCCCAATCCTGGAAAATCACACCTAATCTCCTCTACTCAGCTCTGCCATGTCAGCAGCTCCCCTGTGGAGACCCCAAGTTCTCAGAACTCAGTACACTTTCCTGTAAGCACGTCCTTGAAGGAGCGTGGGGGCCTCTGATGGGAGTCAGAAATTTCACCTGCTGTTAAATTACTCTGATAATATGGAGGCTGCAGAGTGGAAAGACAGCTACAGCCTTGACCTTCAGATGCTTTGTGAGATCCTTAGCTGTTCTCCCACTACCCTCCCAGCCTCATATCCATCCACCATGCCAAGCTCCAGGTTTGGGGGAGAAGGAGCTGAAGAGGCAGGGAATGATTTCCTGCAATGCCCGAGTTCCACAAGGGACGTCATTTGGCCTTTATGCTCTTTCGGGCTTGGCCACCTGGAGAGAAAAATCGATAAAATGATAAAGAAATTAGGAGAAAATGCCAAATTTGCAACTTTATATGTACACGTGGATTAATATTTTTAATATAAAGAACACCTGTAAGTCAATAGTAACAACAACAAACAGCAACGACATTTTAAATGGGCCACAGACGTAAAACTTTGTGTTTCCTGTAAAGGTCTCCCCATCATCCCTATGAACTTATATAATAAGCTAACGACAGGTACAGACTTGGAGGGAATTCTTTTCTTCCTCTTTTCATAAACTTCTTTTTGAAAAAAATCCATAATAACTGTTGTACCTTCAGTAAACACTAAATGAATAACAGTCTTCAGGTTATTCTGATTTATTTTTACCATATCGCTGAAAAAGTAAAGGGACATACCATAGAGAAACTAACAACAGCCTCTCTGAACCTATGTTTCTTGAAACAGAAAATATGACTTATTTTTTGCTGTTTTTCTCTTACAAAATAAATCACCATGGCACCTTTAATAGGGATTCAGAGAATAAAGTCAACTTTTTTGACTGATTATAGATTTTGAATATTTACTCAACCCCGTGACTGTTGGGAAACGGGTGTTAGACAAGGATTCACTGTGTAATTCCAGACTTAGTTACGAGCAACTGTGGAGGTTGTCTACAGTCAGGAACCACATAAGCTCCTCCCCAAGGCACAGGGACCTCAGTCATGTGGGCTGGGGGACAGGCAGGGCCTAAGCTACGGGAGCTGGTGGAACCAGAGGTCTGAGCAGCAGTGACCTAAAAACTCTTTAACTAGCCATGTCACCCTGCACACATCTTTTAAGAGACTTGGGGGATCCAGGGCAGCAGCGATTATTGTCAGCCAGTGCTTGGCACCTCGATATGTTGACAGCCCATGCTGTCAGACCGGGACATCCTGGCTGGACAGGAGCCCTCGGCTTCCCCAGTGCCGGTCCCCCCAGCTTGGTGGGTGCACCTACAGGTGACGTTCAGTGTGATGGAGCTGGCATTCTTGCTCATAGGCTACCAGTTAGGTGGTGCAGCAACATAATCAATTTTTAGATCCACCCCTTTTATTTTTTACAATTGCACAAGTTATGTAACTTCATACAAAGTCAAAAAGAAGAAATATGAATAGAGTAAATAGAATAAAATGTGAAAGCCCAACTTCTCCCCTTTCCTCCTGCACAGAGTTTGGCATATGGAGTGGAGTTCTGAGGCCATGGAGGTCCCGGGGTGAGATGCAGACCCTTCCTGTTTCCATCTGTGCGGAAGAGTCCCCGGACCTGCCGATGGAGGGCTTCATGGCCTTCGATCCGATGGTGTAGGAATGGGCTCCCAGCAACTTCCTCCAAGTTTATTTCTGTTCTTCAGATAATTAGGAATCTCCGGAATGTGAGGTGATTCTGGTATTTTTAAAAGGCAAGTAAAATAAACGTCTGGACAACTCAGTGAAACTCTAAGCTCCTTTTCTCTCCACCAGCTGCACCTTGCTCTGGAAAGTAGCAATGCTCTGGGAAGTGACAAATGGACCCTCCTTTGTCTATTTCATGTCTGTGACACGGCGTAAGATATCTTAGTTTCTTCCAGTCAGTTTCCACTCCTTAGGGATGTGTACATTGTTTTGTTTTTAAGCTGGCATTTGTGAAAAGTGACAGAGGTGCCAAGCCTCTTGGAAACTCACGGAAAAGCTGTTCAGAACCGAAGTAATGTTCTGCTGTGATGGAACAAAAGAAAGAAATCAAAGGACGGTGGGATCCCTGGGGCACCCGGGATTTGCCCTTTGCCCTGCCTCAGTCGTAAAGACCATATTTTTGACATCCAAGCTGCCTCCACTAATAATTTCACTGACTTTCCAGCTAGCATCTTCTCAACTAGGCACTCCCAACTCTGGAGCTGACTTTCTACCAGTATCTGGGCAACCCTGGCATGCCTGCCTCTGAAATAAGGACTGTTGCCAACTCTGCGTTTGGTTGGGATCTTGCATATGGCGCGCACAGCAAGTCCCCGGCAGAGCCTGTGAAGGCCGAGCTGGGCACTCCTTCCTGCTCCAGGCAGAGTTTGGTTTGGAGCAGAGCTAGTTTTCCTCCAAGATGTCTCAATCAGCAGGGCCTCCACGACTTTCTTTTTTTTTAAAAAAACATCCTCTCACTGCCTATGTTCGAAGCATCAGACATGTGAGTGATTCTTTCATCCTTTCCAGGGAATTTGTGGGGAGCTGAACCAGGACGACAGGATTTGGAACCTGGGAGGAGTTTCCATTGTCTACAGTGGCCTATCACCAGTCAAATCCAGTGTGTAGGTTAATAAGGCTTAAACTTTAAAGGAAGGTTGAACATCTGATTGACAAGCTAGTGAATAAGAGTCCAGGGGGAAGTTCTGTGCTTGGAAAATTACCCATGCAGTTGAATTTCAAAGAGCGTGAGTTATCAGTTAGGCGAGAGCAGGCACCTCTGAGAGTTTAACTTGCACTGAAATACCAAATTATTCTGCTAGATCCCAGTTTCCAGTTGGCCCGAAGACTGGCAAATCAATTGCCTCAATTAATTGCTATTTATTGTTCTTGGGTCAAAGAGTGGCTAGAACCCCGTCCTTAAGTCTGAATCATCTACTGTGACTGCTGAGATCATACTCTGAGGTGGCCAAAATCAGCTTGGCTGGTGCCAAAATGTTGAATGAGTGTTTTGTCCTCCAGAGAACAGGTAATGTATCGATGCCTTTTACCCTGAGTACCAATACAGTCTAAAATAAGATTATTTGGGGCTTTTTTATTTCAAGAAGTCCAAAATAATACTTACCATGCAGCTTGACATGCTGCAACCTTTGGGATTTGCTTTAAAAACGATCAGAAAGTTACTCAGGGATGGTTCATCCAGGCATCCTGGGCTCATGTTCCTGAAACCCTGATCCTTGGCTTCCTGGACAGCAATTCCCATGAGGATGCTTAGAATCCTCCTGAAGACAGAAGAAGAGTCCATAGCAACATCAAATAGGGATAGCTGACCTTTTTGGTTAAACAAGTTAATGACATAAAAGATACGTTTTTAAACTGAAAGAAACTCGTCCCATTCTCTAGCACAATTTTAAAAAACATTTTCTGTGAAAGTGTCCAACTTTGTCCGCATACATATATACCTTTACAAAACTCTAACCATGGTAAAAGATGCATTTGGTGTCTTGAATTTTGTTCTTAATATTATACTAGAAATATTTTAATGGTGTCATAATTACTATTTTTGATGACTGTACAATATTCAAATACATGGATGGCCATCTTCTGTTTGGGGAACATTTAAAATTTAAATAAAATTTTTAGTAAATTTTATCTTTAATATACATTTTTGGAAAAGAAAAAGTGATATACAGGGCATCATTATTTTGGTGACTTTTTCTACATGTTGTAATATAATTTTCAAAAACATAATGTTATCAGAATATGAGTGCACTAGTCACACTTAACTTTACCAGCATTGGGGATTATTGAATTTTTAAAATTATACTGGAAATTTGCTAAGGGAGTAGAATCAGGTGCTCTTACCACACACACCCAAATGGTTGGTAAGTATGCCATTTGGAAATGATAACTAGCTTGACTAATCACCTTACTGTGTAATTATTTCACTATATATATATATATATATATATATAAAATAGAACATATTAATATATATATCACTATGTGTAATCACATTATACACTTTAAATATGTATAATTTTTATTAAAAAGTAAATAAAACATTTTAAAAAGGAAAAAAAAAATTCAGGTAAAAACTCTGATTATCATTTGCTTTACAGATTTTAGCAGAAGACAGAACGCGAGAAGTAAATGCTTAACGGAAGTCACCAAACCCACCAATGAGCAGAAAACAGGCATTAGAAGAAACAGATGTGCAGGGATTAGGGAGTAAAGTCAGGGAATTAACGGCTATTGAATTAAACAGGACGACAGTAGTTTCAGACTGAACCCAACTGCCGCTGCTCCAGCGGCATCGGGCAGAGTCAACAACTCACCCCTTCAGAGAAGCAACACCAATGTTTGGCTTAATGAGAGGGGTCATCAGTCCAAGGTACTGGAGGTAACACCTCGGCCTGTCATTTATCTATTATCTTTAGGGAACCAGATATAGCATAGAAATGGATCCAGGTAACAAAGGTGGAAATATCATCCTTGCTCTAAAATTTTTGATGGAAGTCATCCTAACAATCAATAACACATGTCCTCTCCAAGCTCCATCACTTCTCAGCTCTGTTACCTTGGTGAGTTATTTAACCTCTCTCTGCAACACTTTCATTCTCAGGAAAATAGGACTGAATCGTCTCGACCTCCAGGAGAGGGTTTGAATCAGAAATGAGTTAAGACACATAGAGCAGAGCCTCAGGAAAATAGGACTGAATCGTCTCGACCTCCAGGAGAGGGTTTGAATCAGAAATGAGTTAATACACGTAAAGCAGAGCCTCAGGAAAATAGGACTGAATCGTCTCGACCTCCGAGAGAGGGTTTGCATCAGAAGTGAGTTAAGACACGTAGAGCAGAGCCTGGCCGTTAGCAAGCACTTTTGACACGTTAGATATCTCACCACCATCATCTTCATTATACACAACTAGCACAAGGTATTGAACCGAATTTGCCCAGTTCTAAGTGATTTTACTTTGGCGGGGAACAAGAGTTTGCGGACCTTCTTGGGTCTTATTTTGTTCATCTGAACTAGAGACTTTGGACTTAAGAAACTCAAAGGACCCTTACAACCTGGACACGCCATGTGTTGCACCTGCCCAGCAGTGGCCACAGCATCCGTTATTTCACTGCACTGCTGCACATTTTATTCTTGGTCAGGGTGGGGATGGAGGCGAGGAGTGTGGTGAGGGTGGTCGTGAGATTTGCCCCACTTCCTGCCCTGGCACTAAATGACCGCAGAGTGTCGTCTGTCTTGCTGGTGTTTCCTCTGCCTCCTTTCTGAATGTTGGCTGCCACTTGTTGGTGGTTATGTCACCACCTCCCACCCCCCAAGACTTCCCAGCTCCTTTTACTTTTGCCTTGTCTATGAACATTACGCGAATTTTAACCTCCAGTCCACTAAAATTTGCTAGAGACCTGGATATTATTGAGAAATCACATATAAGCTTGTTAAATGATATGTATGTGTATAAACATATATTGATTTAGTGGTGCTTTTAGATTTATGTGCTTGAAACGGGGAGCTCTCTGGATTTAGGCGGTTTTCAGCCCTGTGGAAGGGTAAGGGATTGAGGGTGGAGGACTTGGTGAGAATCAAGGGTGAAGAGCTACGAAGACAGGACCAAACTACAGGCACATTCACAGCCTTGTAGAGAGTCTGTGACAAATTTAGGATCAGCAATCATGAGGAGACGGTCAGATTTTGAAATCTTTGTAACATCTTCTTATTAGTTATTTTTGTCAGTTAAGGTTTGTCCAGAGGATGTTATTCACACTCTTGCCCTCCCATGTAACATGCAAGGAAACTGACTCTTAGAGCCATTGAGTTACTTGTCCAATAATTGCTGGAGCTAGAATGCAAACCCAGGTCTGACTGATGTTAAGCTAACAATGGTCTTTCACTATACCAGGCATCCTTTAATATTGCCCAGATGACAATGATTCCAAACATTTGTTCTAGAGATAGTGAGAAACATGAAGTTGGTGAGATGGCTTATTCTGTAGTCATTCTTTGGAATAAGTGGGTATGAATGCCAAGGATTAGAGTGGGAGAGAGTAGAGACGGCTCTTAATGAAAGAGGGAAGGATAAGTCTACCGCCTTAGGGAAGTTGCAGTGGGGGCTGATCCACAGGAGTTTTTGGGGGGTACCTGAACACTTTAAAGCCCTGGATTGCGAGGAGAATGCCAGCTGCTCACGAGATGTCAGGTACAGGAGTCTTGTGACCGCTGTCCATCAGGATGCTGTGTGTCCACTTCTGAATTGGTGGCTGTGCTCCTCGTGGGTGGCTGGCCAGGAATTTGAATGCTTGATAAGTGATGCTGATTGTATATCTGTGGCTTTGTTTCAAAAGGCAGAAAGCTCTACGTGCACAAGTAAAATAACAGCCATTCAGACTGAGCTGGTTCATTTGGAGACCCTAATCTGGCACGTAGTGCTAGGTGAGTCTGGAAGGTACGTGCTCCAAAACACCGGATGCCTGGACGAGCCAAGAAGGGCTCTTCAAGCCCAGTGGCTTTTCTTCTTTCCTTCTTTGAATAACACAGGGTGCTCGCCCTTGAGGACCTTACACTCTCATGCAGGAGGGAGAAACGATTCTCAACGGATGTCATTAAAGCTGCAAAAACGGGGCCATCATATCCTGCGGGAGCACCAAGGAGAGGGTTCTAACCTACCTCAGGGGTGGTACTGAGCCAAGTTGGGCGGTATTAATTGGTTAGATTTAGTCAGAAGCAGATAGAGGGAGGAGGGCGTCCTGACAAAAGGGAGAGTGTGGACCAAGGCACAGAGGCAACAAAGCATGAAACCTCAAGGAACTACAGAAGTTCATTATGACTGGTCCGAGGGGTTGGGTGCCATATTGGCGGGAGAAGTCATGGGTAGGACCAGACCATGGAAGGAACTGGATCCTATTCTATAGATGATGGGGAACCAATTAAACAAGAAGGGATGACGTCTGATTTGCTGAACAGATCACTGGAACTGCTTTTTTGGCAGATCTATTGGAGGGAGGGAGAAGAATTTATAGAGTAGGAACATTCCAGTGTGTCTCCTGGTCTGCGGCAGCCCTCAGAGTAGATTGAGGCATCTTCTGGAGGGATTACGGAGCTCAGGTAGTGAAGATATGGCCTGAAGCAACAGAATCCTTTTGTGGGACTTTATTTCTAGAACCAAGAAATCCATTTTCAATGGCCGAGCAGGCATCCTGGCAGAACAGGTGACCTCAGTGAATGTCAGAACCAAGGTTTTCAGGACAGAGCTGTTGCAAAAATTAAGTCTGATTTACAAAGAGCAGTTTGTAAACTGCATGACCTCTCTGTGATAATGTCCTAAACGCCTTAGGACCTCTATAGAAAACCCAGCAGGTCAGAGGCCCAGAGACACCTGATTACACTAAGCGAGACGGGTATGTGCAAGTTTGGTTTTCCCAGGTCTTCCACATTTATCATTAGCATTCTTTTTTTTGCTAAAACAGTTACCCACTTAACTGCTCCATTGAGGTCCCAGGCTGTTGTCGGCTCTTGGGGTGCCAAGGGGCTTCACTTCCCTCTGCAAATTGTGGGCACGCTTGTCCTGTGTTCAAACTCTATTTGCTGCATGAGGCTATGTGTCTGCACTTTAATTCTCATTTGAAGCCCCTCAAGAGAGTCTTATCATCCTTATTTCACCCTTGAGGGAACAGATTACTCAGGTTAAATGTCAAGTTCCTGGAGATAGTGAGCTGTGGAACCAGGATGTGAGCTCAGTGTGTAAGGCTGCAGCCAGGAGGCCTCCTTCACCTGCTTACCTGGAGAGGCAGAAACACACTGGAGTGAAGGGTCTGCATTTGGGAGTTAGATTTTCCTGTACTGAATTCTGCCTTTGCCATGTACTGGAAGTGCCCAAGACCTCATATGGAGAAGATTAAATAAAATGAAATGATGTAGGTAAAGTACTTAGCACAGGGCCTGGCCCAAATGTGTGATCAATACATCTTGTTAGTAACAATTGCTAACATTCCCACTCTTTTCCCAGTGATCATAATATTTCAGGTGCATCTGCCAGGGTCTTTGGAGCCTTAGGATAATTTCTTACACAGACTTAGAGAGAGAGCACTTGTCACATGCCAGATACTGTTCTAATGTATTGATTCATTTAATCCTCAGCTAGGAAGTATCCAAGTCAAGATTCTATCTCAGGCGTTTAGCTCCAGAGCCAACGCTATTTACCCACCATGCTATGCTGCCTCTTCTTGCTTTTGTATTTGTGGGCAAGTTTGGAACTAGAATAAGCTTAGTGATTAGAAATCTAACTTGGACAGAGAAAACATGTGTCTCCTTAATTTGAAGTTAGCTCTGAAAGTGCTGGCCTTTTAAGGGATTGCTTTCCCAGTAAGATTTCAAGCGACACCTATTTGTTCTAAACAATTAACTTTGCAGAGCATGGATAATACAGATTATTTGTAGTAATATAAACAAAAGCAAGATGTTAATTAAATAGTTACTTTTAAGAGCTGTAGTCTTTTAATGGCTTTAAACAAAACTACTGTATGCCTTATTCTATTACCACTAATTCAAAAATTTCTAAAGAGAAACATTGAAAGGGAACGATTGCCCTGAGTTCTAGATGTCTATAAACTCACCACTGAGCTAGCTGTTCGATATCCTTATGCCATATTAACCTCACCACAAGCTCATGATTGTTATTATTATTCCCATAGGTGAGGACAGTGAGGCTCAGAGATGTTCTGTAGCTTTTGCTCAAGTTGCCAGAGCCAGAAACAAAGAAATGGAAGCATGGAGCCAGAGTTCCATTTCTGGGAGTGTCCTTTCTACTTTACCATGTTCTAATTTGAGCAGACATAGGGCTGTTGAGAGGAAAACTAGTGGATGCTCATAGCCTGAATCCCAACTTTCCCATGTGACACTGAGCCCATGACCAGCCATAGGCCAAAGATACCAAGGTTATGCCTAAATGTGGAGTAATTCTCAAACAATTGCAGCTTGGAGTTATTTGAGGTCAGAGTAGGCAGGGTGATGGACATTCAGGTAGGTAAGGGACAGGCATGTATCTGAGGACAAAAGAGATTTAATGTCCAAAACCATTAATGGGATCAGACACCAATAATTGGACTGTTGGAATTTGAGCCTGGTTCTGAATGATCAATTGCCTTAAGCAGGAATCTCTTCCCTATACTCTGCCAGGATGGAGGCCAGTTCTCAGGGTTGGACAGGCCAGAGTCTATGAGCCCAAGTGGGGATGTAGCTGCATATGATGAGCAGAGGATGAGAAATTATAGTGAAGGTTGGTTCTGAGAGCAGGGTTGTGGGATGAGAGAGGTCAGGATCATGGAATAAACCTCTATAACAAAGGCTTAGGGAGAAGTTAAACTTCTAAAACAGGGCCAAGCAATACAACTTTCTGTGAGAATGGAAAGTTTCTGTATCTGTTATCCAGTACGGTAGCCACCACCTACATCTGACTATGAAATACTTAATACGTGGTTTGTGTGAATTAATCACATATTTTACTGAAATTTTGGACAGCGCTTTTTACTTTACTTAATTTTAGTAATTTTAAATTAAAATTTTAATTTTAATGTGTGGCTAGTCTCTACCATATTGGATGACACCTCTCTAAACAGAAATTATGATGTTCCCAGAGAAACTTAAAACACTATAAATCCCTTTGTTCAGGAGCTACTCAAAAACTATAAGATAGCAGAAACACCTCTCACAGATTAGCAAAGCACTGATTGGATCGAGTGAGTTTATTTTATGATGGATGAGACAACATGAGAAAATCTGTTATGATAGTAGAAAAGATAGCTATTTATCCCAAATAAACTCTATAAAAACAGTTTTATTCCAAAGCCCTATTGGGTGATTCCACCTGCTAGGCGGGGGTTTTTGTTGTTGCTGTTTTTGGGGGGATCAGGAGGAAACTATTCCTAAGAAATATAAAGATAAATTAATGTTTACTCCATTTTGCGGGAAAGTTTATCTCAAAAGAATGATTTGAGTACTGTCATCCCATTACATGAGAATACTTAGTTACATGGCTAACTGAATTGTCAGATTGTTTTGATCATGAGTTCTAAAAGAAACAGGCAGGCTTCCCCGGTGGCGCAGTGGTAGAGAATCCACCTGCCGATGCAGGGGAACCGGGTTCGTGCCCCGGTCCGGGAAGATCCCACATGCCGCGGAGCGGCTGCGCCCGTGAGCCGTGGCCGCTGAGCCTGCGCGTCCGGAGCCTGTGCTCCGCAACGGGAGAGGCCACAGCAGCGAGAGGCCCGCGTACCGCAAAAAAAAAAAAAAAGAAACAGGCAAATGCACCCATATCCACCAAACACTGAAAATAAATTCTGGCCAGTTCTCTGGAGTTGTTCAGGGTGAGCAACCCCATTTCAACTCCATCTCCCCAGCAACACACATGTGGGAGTCAAGGTCACAGTCACCGTCTTGCCAAATGAGCCTCCTGGGTATGGCAGCGGAAGATGGCCCAGTGAGGGGTGCTGGGGGCGGGGTCAGGGGGTGGGGGGTTAGGGCTTCCCTTTTCCTTCCAAGGAGGTGAGAATAGGCTTTTTTCCTTCATCAGCAACCCAGAATTCCAAAGGTTGGAGAAATGGAGGACGCTGTATGGCTTGTTAGCAGGGTTTTCATAATCTTGCCTCTTCTGAAGCCCCCTCTGTCCTTGAGGCATTTGTCAGTCCCCCTTAGAAGAGAAGGTTTTTCCGACCGTATAAATGGTGCAGATCTCCCCTCTCAGGAGACAGAGTCAATGACTTAATAGGCCTATAACATCTTAATTTTTTTAATGATTTTATATCCTGGGGTAACAGTGGGGAAGGCATGATTTTATTATTTATAATTATTATTACATTATTACAATTTTCCAGTCTGACTCTTTGACGTTTACAAGTTCAGACAACATGATTTCCAAGCCAGATCTCATAACCTTAAACTACCTTTCCATTTGGCCCACATCCATCCTATTCTGTTTTAGATCTTGTTTATGTTTGGCTTAAATGATGACTTGGCTGCGCTGTTTATTTTGCCACATGGCTTAGAGGCGTCAGGAGAAGACGGCGTTTGGGCTGTAGTGACACTGAAGCACAGCTACAAAGCTTGGATGTCGATGGCCTGTCAGCACCTGCCTGGTGGCCGAGCCCTCGGCTCCCTTTTGAATTCTGCCTCGTTTCTACCACGAGCCTTTCAGGGTGTGAGCTGCAGACCTACAGTCTGGATCGTCTGCTCGAACTAGAAAGTCTCTGTCTTACAAGGCTATTTGGCTTTGGTGGTCACAAATATTAGGTGTATGTGTGTGTAAGAATCACTTGAAATAGTATGAAAGAACTATACCGGGTACAGATTGTGGAGGCTCTTGAGAGCCTGGCTAAGGGGTTTACACCTGAGAGTGTAGATCAGTGGTGCTTAAAGTGTGGTCCCTAGGACAGCAGCATCAGCATGACCTGGCAATTGCTACAAATGCACATTCCCAGGCTCCATCCTAGACCTATTGTATCAGAGACCTTGGGCACGGGCTCATCAATGTGTGTTTTTGAAACTCCTCCAGGTGAATCAGATGCATGGTCAAGTTTGAGAACCAGGGGTGTGGGGAATGGAGAGCTAACTGAGGAGTGACCTTAGGTTGTAGAGTGACCTAGAGACTGTCATACAGAGTGAAGTAAGTCAGAAGGAGGAGAACAAATATCGCATATTAACACACATATGTGGACTCTGAAAAAATTGGTATAGACGATCTTACTTACAAAGCAGAAATAGAAACACAGACATGGAGAAGAAATGTCTGGATACCAAGGGGGAACGGGGTGGGGGTGAGATGAATTGGGAGATGAGGATTGACATATATGCACGATTGATACTACGTATAAAATAGATAACTAATGAGGACCTACCGTACAGCACAGGGAACTCTACTCCGTGCTGTGTGGTGACCTAAATGGGAAGGAAATCCAAAAAAGAGGGGATATAGGTCTACATACAGATGATTCAGTTTGCTGTACAGTAGAAACGAATACAACATTGTAAAGCAACTCTAGTCCAATAAAAATTAAAGAAAAAACATTTTCATAGCTGTGTTTTAGAAAGGGCTCGCCTGAAACAGGAGAGATGTTGGAGCCAGTGGAGGATAGCAAACCAGCTTGATTGCAAAATTCTAAGCAAGGGCATGATGAGTATCTGAGCCAAGATGTGGCAACGGGGCTAAAACACATTGGACTCATCTGACAAATGTCAAGGAGGTACAATTTACAGTGGGTGGTCACGGCTTAATTATTGACTATGAGGACGAGACGTGTGGGATGTCTGCCAGCTCCTGTCTTAGGTGGTTGTTCATGCTACTTCACAAGGTAGAAAACAAGGTAAGAGCCTTTTTCCTGGAACCAAAAATAAGCCAGAGGACAAAAATTCAACATGTAGTTGAATGTGTATGGTTTCGGCCACTTGGCCAGACGTCAAGAGAAAGGATTCTGTTGAAAGGCAGACAATAAAGTATCAACCACAATGTCATGAGCACAACGGGGTATATTGAAACCACATGCCTCCTGGATCTAAATGCATGTTACGATGGCTCTGTCATCACTTCTGTTGTGCACCTGTGTGTTTAGTGGTGAATGAATTGGTTGTGAAGATTCAGGCTGAGACTGAACATACAAAGGAGTGTTTTGGTAGTACACCAGTTTGGGGTACTGGTTTACGTGGAATATGGCACCCTTTCCACATCATGTCAAATCTTTCACATGGGTAACTTTGCTATATTACTAAGGATATGGTTTTGGCCATCGTCTGCCTGAATGTAGGTAGTAAGCAGTCATGTAAGAGTGGTTATTCTGTGTGGTCATGGACTTCAAAGGGCAAGGGACTTCCCTGGCAGTCCAGTGGTTAAGACTCTGTGCTTCCAACGCAGGGGACATGGGTTCAATCCCTGGTCAGGGAACTAAGATCCCACATGCCACGTGGCATGAACAAAAAAAAAAAAAAAAAAAGGGCCAGAGCTCATCCCAGTGACAGCATTTTCTTGCAGAAAGAAACCTAAACCATCAGTAATGAACCCATTTATTTCATAGATGGGTAAATTAAGGTCCAGGAGAAGAAGCGCCTTACCGAAGGCCAGGGATCCCATTCAGGGCAGAGTAGAGGATGCCTTTCTACATTATCACTTGCTGGCAATGCTTTATATCAGCTCACATCTTACTCAGTAAGAGTGATAAAGATGAACACATTGAGTGCTTTTCTATACCAGCAGGCACAGAGCCATCCATTTCCCATGAATCGTCTCATTCAGTCCCTGTAGCAACGTTATACATCGGGGACTGATATTGTGCCCATTTTAGCAGATGGGAAAACAGAGGCTAAGAAAGATTGAGTTCTTGCCCAAGTTAACTCTGGCAGCTAGTACATGTCAGAACTGGATTTTGAAGCCAGATGCATGACTCTAGAACCTGTGGTTTCCACATCGATGCTATATTGTTCCTCTTATCTGTTAACCCTTCCTGCACCCCGCCCCTGCCCCCCAGAAGAGCTGGCCTCTTCCTGCGTGTTCTAGCAGCCTCCACTCTTCCCTCTCTCACAACCTTCCCTTCTCTCTCTTAGTTGTTATCATCTGTTGTCTCACCTACACTCTCATGAAGCCTGAAACTCTCTCCTCACCACAATTGTCATGCTTGGCTGAAAGGGTGTCTCCCAGTTGATTGTAAGCTCTGAGAGGAAAGACACACCAGCCATCCTGGCCACATGCCTGGCACCTAGTAAATGCTCAGTAAATACATTTTGAGAGAATGAATGTGTAGAGGGATGAGGGCTTTTCAAGGGCAGGGACCATGTGTCCGTTGTCTCTATTCCTCCTCCAAAGTCTGCCACCCTATTGTCATGCAGCAGGAACCCTCTAAAAGGTTTTTGAAAGCACGATTCAGGAGGAGGATTCTTCCCCAGTCCCATAAGACACCCCTTTATCTTATAATAAATGTTCCCTTTTGTACAGGTCAACTTAAGCTTTCTCTTATCTCCATATAGTACTAATTGTCTGCTGGATGTTGGCTAAAATATAAATGTATTATAAAACACTGAAAAGTACTACCATAACTTGACCAACTGAATTTTCTCTGATTGTGCAATTATCTAAGAATTCATAGTTTTAAAGGAACTATTACACCTTATAATGCTTTAATACAGTTCCACCTCGTGGCAATGGAGTGTTCTTTTTTGTTTGTTTGTTTTTTGCGGTACGCGGGCCTCTCACTGTGTGGCCTCTCCCGCTGCGGGGCACAGGCTCCGGACGCGCAGGC
>NC_041225.1:37005486-37018119 GCF_002837175.3 Physeter macrocephalus
TCCGGACGCGCAGGCTCAGCGGCCACGGCTCACGGGCCCAGCCGCTCCGCGGCATGTGGGATCTTCCCGGACCGGGGCGCGAACCCGTGTCCCCTGCCTCGGCAGGCGGATTCTCAACCACTGCGCCACCAGCGAAGCCCCGATGGAGTGTTCTAAAAAAAAAAAAAAAAAAAAAAAATAGGAGGACTCTTCCCAGAACATAAAACTAGGATGGGTCTCAAGTGGCTTCAGGAGGAGCCTGTACCTTCAGGAACAGAAGAGGCGGTGGGCATAGAGATGAGAGTTTGGAGAATCCCAGGGACAAGCTGCGGAAACCTCACAGAATTTTCCCACCTGTGGAGACCGCAGGTCCGAGGAGCATTCCTGACGGGGATGAGGGAGGAGAGACTGGGCTCTGCCTTTGCTCAGCTTCTGGCTGCCAGCCTCACATCGTCCTCAGTCACACAGCCCGGGGGTGGGTGGGCACAGCTCCTGCGCCTCAGCTCGAAGGACCTCCACAGCACCTGTACACACGGTAGGCACCCATAATTGTCAAGTGAGTGCATGTCGAAAACGCTGCTAATCTTCGTCAACGCTTATTAAGCTCTCACTGCAAACCAGTCACTGCAAGCCCTTCGCGTGGGCCATGTGTCTACAAGATAGATGGTGATGTCTCTCTTCACCCTCGCTTTATTGCGGAGGAAACCAAAGCCCGGGGGCACAGCATCGCCTACGTTGACACAGCTCGCAGTTGGCAAAACAGGATTCGAATCAGGATCTGTCCCCTTCATCGCCGCCCTGCTCAGCCGGCTGTGGGTGGAACACTCCAGAGCACAGACCCGCGTCACACAAAGGCTCGTCCCCAGGGAGCCCGTATTTCTCTGACTACATAACTGGGACAAGGCTGGGAGCGTCGCGAGCGGTGTACTGTTTATCAGCCAATTACAGCAGCGGGAGCACCGGGGACACGTTACCGTGACAGCGTGGACAGAAGGGCGGGAGGCTACGGATGCGGGCGGGAGGGCTAGGAAGCAGTTTTCTCCCCCTCTTGTGGGTCACCTCGTCTCTTCCTCACCTGGTGTCCCTGAAAGATGGCCCAGAAAGTCCTGCCTCTATGAGACGTGCTCTAGATTAGATAGGGGCCCTTTGGAGATCTGGAGGATGTGTTTCCTTGGGAGAGGCGAGGGGGCCGGTGGAACTGAGTCCACAGGCCAGAGGATCATAGGGCTGGGAGTGGCCTCAGCGGGGTCCCTCTTCTGCCCTGTCACCTCTTCTCTAGGAATTGAGGCTCAGACGCCACAGGGAGCTCTTTCTGGAACCAGGAGGAGAAGCTGGGCGGGGCCTGGGCCTTGTCCACTGGTGGTGGGCTTCACCTCGCCAGTGGGCTGCCTTGCTGTGTGCTCCGAAGGAAACACTTTCAAGGCCTGGGCCTTTTGCTGGTGGAGAGGATGTTCAAAATGCAGCCCGGCTCCTGGAGGCCCTGAACGAGCATCAGGGATGGAAAAGAATCAGGCAGCCGCTCGGGTGGGAAAGCGGTTGGCAAGGTCGTTCCCTGCTGGATCTGAGCTGCCGTGAAAGCCTGGCTGTCCTGACCCAGCCCTCTGGCCACCACACGCTGCCCTCCTTTGCAGCTCTGGACTTGTGTGCATGTGCACGTGTGTGCAGGTGTCTGTAGACCAGGGAATTATTTCTCTACCAATGGCCTTTGAACAGAGACAGGAAAGCTTGACAACTTTGCCAGTGTCTCTCTGCCCCGTGTAAGATGGCCTCTGCCCTTCCCCTCCTCTTCCTGCCATCGGTCCTGTGACCCCACCCTTCCATGCCTGGGGTCCTTGGGCACGAGCCATGTCGTAAGAGCAAGGCCTTCCAACTACAGTGCACTTTGGGTGGGCGTTTCAGATCCAAGTTTGTGATACTTACCAGGAGAAGACTCCTAGAGGTGCCGTCACAAAGAGAAGGAAAATTTCTATCATGAGAACTTACTCTGCACCAAGTATTGTGCTGGTCACTTTACAGGAGGACCTTTAATTCTCAGATGTGGTTTTGAGTGGGAGACATTTTTATGCCATCTTGCCGATGAAAATATTGAGGTTCAGGGGCGTTGAGTGAAATACCCACATTGCACAGCTAGTAAGTGGTGGAGCCCGTGGTCTTTCCTTTGTTATGCTGTCACGACTCATGAGTCCTAGCAGGGATGCTGGGAGGGCCTGTGAGACGAGCCCCCCTGTTTCCTCTACTCTGCTCTAGGAAGGCATCATGGTCGTTCCCCAGGAGGGGACTGTGGGTCCTTCTCCCTTGTTGGAGACTCAGTTACAAAACCTGGCTTCTCTATGTCCAGCCAATCCTCGTGTTTTATTCTCTGATCTCAGATTTGCTAAAGAGCAGGCAGCACACAGAAGTGACAGACCGTGAGCCAATCTCAGCGGGCCTCAGTTTCCCCATCAGTGACATGGGATTATTCCAGAATGATATTTCAGGGTCTTTCCAGCTCTGACTTTATTTCATTTCATTGCATTTCATGTCTAGACACCCTTCCAGCTCTGAAATCCTACCGTCCCCGCGGCAGTCCTCCTTTCCGGCTGGCCTGTCTTAAGGTGTAGCGCCACCTTCTGGTGATGAGTTTACTCCCTTTTTTATCCCTCTGGCCAATGTTCACTCTTGGTTTGGTTCCTCTCTTCTGAACAGCTGATGACTAGGCCAGGTCCCCCTGGGTATGGGCATCTCTCTGCAAAGCTGCAGGCAGAGTCGGGGTGGGTTGTGGCTGGACCCAGTCTCCTTCCCTCAGGATGGTGCTGGTGGCTTTCCCAGAGCCGAGATCACATCGGGAGCCTGGGAACTTGCCCACCGTGGCTCAGAGACCAGAGGGCCTTGGGTGGCAGCCGCTGAAAGTACATAATTCATGAGGGACCCGTTCCATCAGGAAGCAAGGGCGTGAACAGATGAGGTCCACGGCACATTTTCCTTTTTCCTTTCTTTCTTCTTTTTGTTACTGTTTTTATTTTTGAGGCAAAGAAGCAGGCTTCAGAAA
This sequence comes from Physeter macrocephalus, assembly GCF_002837175.3. Classification (NCBI taxonomy): domain Eukaryota; kingdom Metazoa; phylum Chordata; class Mammalia; order Artiodactyla; family Physeteridae; genus Physeter; species Physeter macrocephalus. Next base: position 37,008,494 of record NC_041225.1, read on the forward strand.
AACAAATGGGTGGTCAAGTTTCAGAGGCTCTAAGAGTTTTGGATACTTTGGGGGGTTTTATTGGGGTTGAAAAAAAAGCAATAAAGAGGATGTGAGAAGGGGTGTGTGCTTAGTGGTTTTTTCTCTCTGAGGGAAATGCAAAGGGTTTCTCTGACTATGTGGCCTTTGTCTCTCTGAGGCCTGTCCCCTGAGCAGATCTCGGGAGCCACCCTTGCCCACCTCACACCCAGCTGCAGGGGGCTCATTGCCCAGGAACTCTGGGCTCACTGTCAGTGAGGACAGGGTTTGGGCTCATTTCTAGCTTGGAGAAACCCAACTGCCCCCAAACAGGAGAGGCCAGGGGTGGCTTTAAATTCCGGGAAGTGCACTTAGTATTTATTTGGGGATATTTGCTGAACGAACTCTGGACTGGCAGGGAGGCAGCCGGATTCCAGAGTCACCAGGAACCAACGCTCTATGGGTTCTTAAGCAAGCGCTTGCCCTCTGCAGATGACAGTTTCTTCTTCTTCAAGGAGAGAGTAGGTATTGAATGTTGTCAAGAGTTACAAGCTCCATCCCATCCCATTATTCTAGGATCCTAGGGGTTAAGTGATATGGGTTTTTTTTTTCAGACTCTGCTCTCCCCTGTAAGTCAGGTAACCCTTCTGGCTCTTACAGGGTTTATGAGTTTGGAGAGTGTCATCACAGAGCCCTTGTGCTTCAGAGTGGTGCAGGGGGGCAGGGATGTGCAGGAGCCTTACCTTACCCTCTGCTTCCGGGGTTGTTGCAATGCTGGGAGACAACGTGGGTGCCTGGGCCTCCATCCTACTGGGGAAATGCAGGGCAGGCAGACACACCCGGCGGGCTGGGTACGATCCGGTGCCGAGGCTCACTAATGGCCATAATTAAGGCTCAGATCTCAATTAAAATAAAGGAATTAGCAACAATTTAAAGAGACATCTAAACAGAATTCCAGGTTGTACATTATCTCCATCCAGGATATCCAAATTTTTCTTTATCTCCTTCCAGGCTGGTGGTCCGTGTTTGTTTTGTTTCACGAGGCACATGTGTGTGCTTCTGTGCTCCGTGGGAAAGGCTGCATTGGACCAGGCCAAGAAGGTGCTGCCCAGCTGCCAGGTCTCGGCCCCGTGGTAACTGGCAAGAGACTGTCGGTAAATCACTTGGGATTCTGCGGGTATGGGTGCGGTGTTCATTGAAAATATCATTAACGTCTTTTGTCAGGAGCCCGAAGCCCACAGTGGAGTCCACAGATGCCTGACTTTGCTTGTCTAGCAGTGAAATTAACATCGTAAAACTCAGTGAACAGAGATGCTACGGGTTTAATTAGTTCCTTAACAATTAAAGAAGAATTATGAGATCTCTGGCATCCATCTTCAAGAGCAATTTAGGTGGATTGATGTCACCATCTGACATCTCTGCCGAAATTCTGGGCTGCCAAAGTGGATTGGGGAAATTGCTCATGTTATGCTGCTTCCAGGCAAGTACACACACTTTCCTACCGCCTTGAAAGGAAGCACTTCCGGGTAGCCTCCCAATGGACTCCTCTAGAGCCTGAGGCTAGGCGGGGTGGGCCGGGGTAAGTTCTGTCTTCAGGGTTCTGGGGCTTCTGCTTTGTAGTGTCTGGCCTCTCCAGCCTCTGTTCTCGCAAGCCAGTGTCCTCCCCCATCACCCTTTACATCTGCAGGCATTGAGCAGATAGGGGTGTTGTAGCATCTTATTATTCTCTTAACTTCCGGTAGCTTGTGTGCCTCTTCTGAGCCTGTATTTGATGCTATCAAAGAGAATATAGCCATTAGGCTCTTTGTTTTCGGCCGGTTGATCTAGCAGTGTTTATACCCCACGGTAGGGACAGCTCCAGAAGTCTGGGAAATCTCACGCAGGAGGCTCTTTGCCTGCTTGGCCTCTGAGTCTCCTTTTATCTCTGTCATTATGAAATCGCATTCACAAAGCATCCTCTTGGCGGGACGCTATCGAAGGGACCCGGGTCTCCTGTCCCAGAATCAGGTGTCCTTTATAAGCTTGCCACTGCGGTCCTCAGACCAGCAGCCTCAGAATCATTCTGGAGCCTATTAGGAATGCAGAAACTCAGGCCCCACCCCAGACCCACTGAATCAGAATCTGCATTTGAACAGGATCTCCAGGCAATTCGGAAGTTTATGCTCCTTGGAAAAGCACTGCTTTATAACACTTTGTGACAATCTCTTTTGTTCAAGAGGGCTCCATCTGGGGACTGATCTAGCTGAGGAGGCCAGGTTCTTGTTGCGAGAACAAGGTTCTTGTACCTGCAGCTGAGGGCTGGCCAGCCCGAGCCCTGGCTCTCTCAGGTCCTGAGCATCCTGCCCACACACCCATCTCTCTCTGGTGACATCATTGTCCTTGAACCTTCCTTGGTGGCCTGATTTCAGCATCTTGCCAGTCCAGCGAAGGCACCACGCCACACTGCCAGATGGCCCAAAGTAGGACAGACAGAAGAAATGTATGTTTATCAAATTTGGGTTGAAAGGACTGCGTTCTCCCAGCATAGGCTATCAAACAGCTGTCATTCAAGAGCATATGGCCCAGCGGTGAGAGGGCATGGACGCAGCTAATCTCTCTCTTCCAGAGATTAGCTCCGACAAATAATAAGTGAAGAAAGTTGCGGCTGTGGCCAGAGTGCTGCCCAGGAAGAGACGGTGGAGGACCGGCCCTGCGATGAATTCCTAATGATCCAGACTCCTATCTCCCAAAGAGATACTGGAGTAAAATGATGCTGATATGAATAATAACAATGACAGTGATAATAATAAACCTACCCTTTATCAATCACCTGCTATGTCTTAAGTGACACGTGAGGTTATTTATTTCTACTATTTTATTTATCCTGTGCCCTGGTCCTTTCGGGGATTAATTGTCTCCATTTTGCAGTTTAGGAAAATAGGTGTCTGAGATGCAGCTGTGGGTCCCCAGATGGTGACGGTCCCTCTAGTCTCCGGGCAGGTCAGATCACGCTTCTGCGTTCATATGCCCAGTTCTGGCCCCCATGGAAGAGAGATGCTGACCAATAAAATAGCGGAGGGGCTAATGCTTGTGAAGCAGACACAAAGGAAGTGATGCCTGGGGACAGTGGCCTAAATGGGAGCGGGTCTGCTTACACTTCGGAGAGTCCAGGACCGCAGAGAGTGGGACAGGCAGGCCTAGCACAGTGCGCCGTACCCTCTCCGGTACAGCTGGAGTCCGCGGGAGATGTGATTCCTGGTGCCTTCCTCCCTGCACAAAGCTCCACATTGCTGCAGTGAGGGGTTAACGAAGCTGAGATGTCAAGGGCATGAGGGCAGACCTGTTAAGCATCTTCATAAAGCCAAGCCTTCCTCTAGACACCAACAGGGAGCCCGGCCAGGGTCTGTGGCCCTATTCCCCTGCAGGTAGAGAGGGCTCTGAGGCTGGAGGCACTGAGGAGAGCTGGGCTGGTTCTGACCAAGCCACAGTGAAGCAGCCTTCATGGCAAGCCCAAGAGATCTCCAGATGGCAGGCATTTCCGAGTGGTTCTGAGTCCTTGACTGAAGCTTTTATTTTTAATGGCCATGTGTGTCTTGCTCTGTCCAGGAACAAAGCTGAAGGCTTGAAACGTGGTCCTGCTGAGCAACTAGAATAGAGATTCTGGTCTGATCGGAATGAGAGAGAGAGTGCTGAATATGGTACTAGAAATTAAAGTATATTTAATTGTGTCATGGGTTTGGAAGTAGATCATACAGGTCATTTCTTAGCCGAACTTTTGCAGTGTTTTCCTGAATGACCTGGTAGAGCTCTTGTTCCCAGTAAAAACCAGCATTTCAGTTCGATGCACGTTCATGGAGCAGACAACCACGTGCCAGGAATCGTCCTCTCCCCATTGGGGAGCTCATAATCGAGAGGGACGAACAGGTGAGAGATCACCCTTCCCAAAGTCTTGGCTTTGTCATGGTTTAAATTATTATAAGAAAACCCAAAGGTCCATGATATGTACTTCCTTGTTATTTATTGGGCCATGTGGTAGGCAGAGTAATAGCCCCCTAAAGATGTCCACCTACTAATACCAAATCCTGCGAATATGTTAGCTTACGTGGCAAAAAGGACTTTGCATATGTACTTAAGCTAAGGATCTTCAGATGGAGAGATTACTCTGGATTATCTGAGTCATCTCAATGTTATCACAAGGGTCCTTGTAAGTGGAAGAGAAAGGGAAGAAGGTCAAAGTCAGAAAAGGAAATGTGATGATGGAACAGGAGTCAGGGCGAATGCAGGACCATGTACCAAGTCATGGAGGAAGCTTCTAGAAGGTGGAAAAGGCAAGGAAATAGGTTTTTCTCCTGGAGCCTGCACAAGGAACATGGACCTGCTGGCACCTTGATTTTAGTCCGGTGAGACCCATTTCGGACTTCTGACCTCCAAAACCGAAATCTAATAAATTTGTGCCATTTTAGGCCACAGAGTTTGTATTAATTTGTTACAGCAGCGAAAGGAACCTACTACAGGGCTCAGTCTGAATTCTGCACATGAGGATGGTGAGAGGGTATGTCGCCAGGCCAGCAAGGGACCAGGTCAACCCCAGACGTCCGAGTGCCACTAAATGGTACAGCCCCGCACGTCATCATGTGCGCGGTAACACCTGCAGAGTCATTTCACTGCATTTTAAGGGGGAAAATGATACGCTCTAATGATAGTTACAAATTTGGGAGGTTGTGATGGTCTCAGATCTAGTCCTTGGGAATGTCTGGGCTCTGCTGTCCAGGTGAGTGCAGGGTCCCTGGGGAGCCCAGAGGAGGGCATCTCACCAAGCCGGGTGAGTCAGAGAAGACCCCCCTGGAGGAAAGACCCCCTGTTCAGTTTTGAGGGATCACAGCCAGATGACGGTTGGCAAAAGGACCAAGGAGATCACAGGAATAAACACACAGAGGCATATGCTCGGTTCTGCATTAAGAGAACGCAAAGCACGAGGCTGGGACTCTGGAGAGGAATGCCGCTGTCCTATCGTGGAGGATGTTTTATGCCAGGTTAGGGATTTACCTATTTGGTCAATAATGACAAGTCATCAAAACCTTTTAAATAAGAATTAGAATTATCCGTCTGTGCTTTAGAAAGTCCTATGGACCTATTGAAGTTGGATGGGAGGGATCAGTACTGAAGTCAAATTAGAAGAATTCCAGATGAGAAGATAGCTTCCTTGGGAAAACGTTACCACTAAGATGCTCTTTTCCCTCGAGACTAGCACACTTCATAGCACCCCTCCAGAGAACACCTTGTCCCGTGTGTTTAGTTAACATGAATGGGCTTCTCCCTTAGACCCCTGACCTCTCCAGGTTAATGAGGCCCACATCCTTTTCTAGTTTGGGTCGCCGGGATGGGCCCTGATATAAGCACTCACAAACACTGCAAATGATTTAAAGAACCCCGGCCCAAGTGCATTCTGTACTGGAGGGTTAAAAGGTGCTAGCAAGTTTGTTCTGGAGCCCATGTTGTAATCTGTCCAAAATTTCCACGTGCTAGAGGTCTGTCTAAATACTGGGAAATGGTCTGTTTTTCACAATGTACAAAATCAAGAATTCTGGAAGCTATAGTTGGAGGGGACTGGTGTTGATTTGCTGCAGAATTCTAGAACAGGTTACAAAGCAGATTGTTACTATTTTGAGAAGAGTTCTATAATTACAAGTATCCATTCATCAGTTCCTCAAGAATAAGATCTGCCTGTCTATCCCCCAAACCCTAAAGAGATTAGATCTAGGGATAAAAATCCGAAGAACCCACCTTCTTAGCTTGCAACAGCACGAACAAACAGACGAATACCTATCGTGAGCCTGTCGTGTGTTGGGCATGGAGTAGATGCCAGTTCTGAGAGATGTCGGGAGTGGTCCACAGAAGCCACAGCTGGCAGGAGGACTCTCGGCGGGGAAATTCTTTGCTTGCCCTACTTGGACCTGAAAGATGCTGGATAATCTTCCTTTGGAAGTGAGCCCAGGAAGTCAGAGAGAAGGGAGGGCAGTGGAGAGATTTTGAATAGGACCTGGTGACTAGAAATGTTACAAAGATGGAGAGTATTTTAATTTGTGATCCTGTTATCACAGAATATTATGGGTCCTTTAGATGGTCCATTCACTTGTGTATTTAATGATGTGTTTCTGAGTGACTATTGTATACCAAGTACTGTGTGGAACATAGAGGCTACAGAACAGCCTTCTCTAACAGGTGTTACCCTGGCAACTAGTCTCAACATAGAACAAGAAACAGTGATAAACAGTAATTTTGTACCCGGCCCCTTTTCATACCAGTTAGATCGATGTTTCTAGTAGGCTCAGTGTTGCAACTAGCAAAAACATTTCTCAACAACTCTTTGATAGTATTTGGCTTTGAAAGGTATTTATTCCACTGCATTGTATTAAGATGAAGTTTTATTTTTAATTTTTTTTGTTGAAGTATAGTTGATTTACAATGTTGTGTTAGTTTCAGGTGTACAGCAAAGTGATTCAGTTTTACATATATATATATATATATATATATATATATATTCTTTTTCAGATTCATTTTCTTTATAGGTTATTACAAGATATTGAGAATAGTTCCCTGTGCTATACAGTAGGTCCTTGTTGGTTAAGATGTAGTTTTAAAATATCATAGCATTGGTTACTTTTTCAGACAAATAAAGAAAATCATTAAGAAATCATCCAAAGTTACACCAAAATTCAGCCTTGTAAGAAATCTTGGTGTCTTATTCTCAGTATGAAGACATACACATACACACATGATATTCTGCCATAATGGAAATGACCTTAATTGTACTATCTGTATTTTGAAGAACGATTTTAATCAGATCACTTATTTCAAAGCTTGAATGAGTACCTCTTTCCTACACAACCAGATTCTTATCACATATGAAAAAGCAGAATGACCAGTTTTCACTATTTCCTTAAATCCCGAATTGAGGTCAGGAGACCACTGACCTCCAGCTGTGGAAAAGCAATGGCCGGGTTGACAGGTGTAAACTTTTATTTTGATGCGGTCATGCCCTTTCTTGTGGCACCCATGGTCAGACCTCTGTCGGCTTGATGTCTACATCGCAGCAACAGGAGAAAACCCAAGAGGAGAAAAAAATCATTTGCCTGTAACATGGTTTTCAGCGACAAACACAAGAAGTCACAGGGCACTGCATCTCTGTGCTGTATGTATGCTGAGAGCTCATTCATTACCTTCCTCTCCGTGGTGATAGTGAGAATAATTGTTCTTTCGCATTGTAAGCTGCTGATACTATCTATCATCCATCAGTATTAGTCCCTAAGGTAAGTTTGCTGCTCTCTCTCTCAGCACAATATTTGTCATTCACTTTGCGGGTGGTTTTACAAGCTCCTTGGCAACCGTGTAATTGTACCTGTTTTTGTGCTATGAAAATTTAACTTTGAATAATGTTCCTTTTTGTATTTAAGATTTTTTATTTTATTCTGCATTTAGTGATACAATTCATTAATTTCCTATAGGGAAGTATTTTATTCAATTTGTTCTGAAATGTTCAGATTGGCTTAGTAGAAATATCAACAAACTTTGATCAAATCTGACTATATGACACTCTATGACTAATTTCTTATTACAGTGTGCTAGGAACTAAGGATGAATGGATTCCTTATCCCAAAACTCCAATTTTTGAATATATCATTTTAATTATTAGCCATATTTTCTCTTTTTGGCTGCTTGAGCAAAACTCATCAATGGCAGAATCCATGCTCTACCACATATGGAATCATGTTCCAGAGTCACGTTTACTCATTCATTTGGGATCTTGCTCTGACTTGTAATATTTGCTATTACCATCACAACTTTTATACCTCTATAAACTAATTTTGCACCATGGATTCATACTTTGGGGATTTGGAGAATAATACAATCGAACAATAACATATATACATGTCACAAAATGCGCAAGAGCATGCAATGAGGTGAAGATACAGTATCTAAGATAGCTTACTAATAGAATGAAATCTCAGCTGAACTGACAACATAATCCTCACAGCCTATGTAAAACCTTTGAGGAGAAAGTGATTACATAAAATCACATAATTTTTTTGATTTGAAAAACCACAATCTTTTATTTCAGATTTGTGAATTGTATGTGAACATGGTTGTTTCAACAGGTTTTTCTGTTAAAACCATTACACCACCTGTAGACCATTTTGGAAGACCACTGGGAAACCTCAGGGACCTACGGACCACAACTTGGAGAAATCCTGAGTTACTCGGAACCACATTCTTCCCATGTGGCATCATCAAGCTCCAACGTGCAGTCCCTGGGTTTCCCCTGGCTGGCAGTGTTTTCCTCCTCAACCGTCTTCAGCCTTTCCATGACAAGGCTGCTGTGATGACCTTCCCCAATTCTTTGAATACATCTGGGTATTCTGTGCATACCTTTCCTTCACATGACGTGTTTTCCCCCTTCCCAGACCCACTGCCCCACAGGAGAGTATACGATGAATATATGTTTCCCATCTGGGAGGTACCCACTGCAAGGCTAAGAGCAGGACAGTCTCCTGCCTTCATATTCACAGGGAGACTCTGGTGCCCCAGGTGCTGAAGGCCACCGGCTTTCATCACAGCCCCTTCCCCAAGGCTGATTTTAGCCCAGGGGTCTGGGCCAGAAGAAACGCTACGTGTCAGAACTTTGTGATGCACTAATGGTCCCTCTCTCTAATCCTGAGTGCTCTCTCCATCTGAGTTACATACCTGTCTCATCTGCCCCCAGGAAGGGCTCCTTCTCCAGCCCCATCCACTGCTAGGTGGCTAGCGGGTGGTCTTCTCTCCTTATGGTCATAGCCGAGGGGTCAGCCTCTGCGAGTTTCATTGTCATCCATCCTGGGAGGTTCTTTGGTCCCACATGCACATAAACCCCTCTGAGTCTATTCCATCATCTGTCCAGATATCTCTGGACATGACCGAATTTGCAACGAGGACCTAACTTAGTCCTGAACTCTGAGATTCCTCTCCAGCGGGTCCCCAGAGCTCAGAGAATCAGGCCCAGAATCCTCAGTGTCACATTCCAGGCACCTACAATGGGTGGCAACTAGTCTCCTGGCATTGTGCCTCTACACTTCCGGGCACTGGGCCTGTGTCCAGCACACCCAACCTCTGATTCCTACTCAGATGTGCCGTGCTTTCAAGTCTCCAAACCTTTTTATAGGGGAATTTATTTATTTATTTATTTAACATCTTTATTGGAGTATAATTGCTTTACATTGTTGTGTTAACTGCCGCTGTATAACAAAGTGAATCAGCTATACATATGCATACATCCCCATATCTCCTCCCTCTTGCGTCTCCCTCCCACCCTCCCTATCCCACCCCTCTAGGTGGTCGCAAAGCACCGAGCTGATCTCCCTGTGCTATGCGGCTGCTTCCCACTAGCTATCTATTTTACATTTGGTAGTGTATATATGTCCATGCCACTCTCTCACTTCCTCCCAGCTTACTCTTTCCCCCTCCCTGTGTCTTCAAGTCCATTCCGTACGTCTGCACCTTTATTCCTGTTCTGCCCCTAGGTTCTTCAGAACCTTTTTTTTTTTTAGATTCCATATATATGTGTTAGCACACGGTATTTGTTTTTCTCTTTCTGACTTACTTCACTCTGTATGACA
>NC_041225.1:37018450-37060118 GCF_002837175.3 Physeter macrocephalus
AGGAACCTCCATACTGTTCTCCATAGTGGCTGTATCAATTTACATTCCCACCAACAGTGCAAGAGGGTTCCCTTTTCTCCACACCCTCTCCAGCATTTATTGTTTGTAGATTTTTTGATGATGGCCATTCTGACCGGTGTGAGGTGATACCTCGTTGTCGTTTTGATTGGCATTTCTCTAATGATTAGTGATGTTGAGCATCCTTTCATGTGTTTGTTGCCCATCTGTATGTCTTCTTTGGAGAAATGCCTATTTAGGTCTTCTGCCCATTTTTGGATTAGGTTGTTTGTTTTTTTTTCGATATTGGGCTGCATGAGCTGCTTGTATGTTTTGGAGATTAATCCTTTGTCTCCAAAATCATCTGGCTCCTCCTTCTGGAATAAATGTGCCTTTGCTGGCTGTCCCAGCTAAACACCATCTTCTGCATAAGCTCTCCATAGATTCCTACCAGCCTGGGTTTTGAAGTCAGAGACTTGAGTTCAAATTCCAGATCTGCCTCTTCCTTACCATGTGACCTTCCATTTCTCACTTAACCCTTCTGTGGTTTAACTTTCCCATCTGCAAAACAGGGCAGTGCTTCCTACCGTGGAAGGAAGTTGTCAAAAATCAAGGCAATGGTGTCTTCAGGTCAAGTGCTTTGCACAGATAATCTGCCTAATGCATCACCCCCCCACCCCCACTCCTTCCTTTCTCTGATTCCTTCAGGATGTTGATTTTACTTCTGTATTGGCTCTAATTTCATTTTCTTATTGATATGCAAATTCATCTTCTGCATTAAGCTGTGAAGTCTATAAGATCAGGAAACATTTTCTTCATCTCCTGATTCCCCTCTGTGCCTGGTTTGCAGTAGGTGCTCAGGAAATACCTGTTTAGTGGAAGTGGAATTTCTCAAGTGATATTTTTTATATATATTATATATGTGTGTCTTTTATGAACTCACCTTGGAAAGCAATGAACGTGAATACAGAAGAGGGAGTTGCTGTTTCAGTTAAAGTCATGATATAGCTAGTATCACAAGCTCTAACTTTTTAAGTATGCATGGCACCATGCAGAGAAAGAGGAGGAAGTGAAACAGCTTCCTGCCCCACAAGAGCAAAACCAAAAATGAGGCGACAAGATGGACAGGCATGTTGGAGGAGAAAGTGCATGCTATTCAGAAGCCTCTCACCTCAAACTGTCTCTGCAAAATATCGGCGCTGTTCTGGGCAAGGAAAAAACAAGGGTGGAAACGCCACCCTTGCAAGTTGATCTCAGATATTAGGGGCTATCAAGGAACACACACACACACACACACACACACACACACACACACACACACCTGCTGTTCCCTCTTGCAAGATTAGTGACGCTTTGCCCCATGCCTGATTTCCCCAACCATGCTCCTATGCGACGATCCTTGGCCACACACAAGACTGTCATTGTATATTCATTCATTAGAGATAATGATTTTGAGTTTCTGTCCCCGCTGACCTGTGGACAGATGGCTAGCATGAATGCCACATTTATCTGGACACCAGCTCAGCTCCAGCAGCCCTCCGACCGGCCTGATCACCCAGTGGCCACTGCATCGCCGACCTCCTTTTTCCTCTCCTCCAGGGGGGCTGCTGACGGGGTTGTGCTGAGTGGTAAACTTATGCAGAAACGGGCCTTTTAGTCATGACCGATCTCGCTTTCTTTTCATAACCACCCGATAAATGTCAGGACCGCTTAGAGCTAATCATTTCAGATTGGAATAAAAACAATCTGAAGTTCTAGATGGTTAGAAGCCTTATTCAGTTCTGAATAACAATCACTGCCCCCCACGCTGTCTGTCTCAATACGTAAGTGTTCATACAAAGCGTAAGAGTCAAATGGAAGAGTTGCTTTTGCGAGTCGTACCTGCTGAACTTTTGGGCGCATGTAAATAGCCAACTGCGGTGATGGAAAGAGGGGTAGAGTCTTGGCTAGAATAACTACGATGGGCCCGCTTAGCGAAAAACAGGCAAACCACCAATTTGATCACATTAGACAGATTGTTTTCGGTGGTAATTACTCTCTTTCAACAAAAATTATTTCTCTTAGCAAAAAGACATAGTAGCATCGTTTCAATGAACTGTTTTCTTTATTGCCTTTGATAAGACATTTCCGTGTACCAAACTTTTAGACCCCGATTTTTATAAATGAATAAAGTAGATCCGTTTTGATGTAACCACCAATTACAAAGCCCCTGTCAAGGCAAGTTACACTTAGGGCTTCTGACAATTGCTATTATTTCATTAATTCATCCAACAAACAGTTTCTACTCATAAAACTCTAGAGCGAGACTTGACCACCATATGTCAAGACAGTTTGCCCTCTTCCAGTTTTCCCTTTCCCTCTTCCAAGACTGACTATCTCTCAAACTTCACCAGGAAGAAAAGAAGGTAATCTGAATTCAGAAGTCCCCGTGAGGGTTTAGAATTCATTTCCTCGCGTTCACATGCTGCCAGTAATGATCTCCTCTACCATATCAGTGTTTTGAAACGAGGTCCTGAGCGTGTTGAATAGCTTTGTGGGATGATACCTCCCCCTTCAGTTACTCCACCTCCTGCTCCTTTTTGCCACCCCTGTGACCCCAAATGTTTGCCCCCAGCTCAATTCAACATAAAAAGGCCCCACAGAGCGCAGTGACGCTATGGATCCTTCCAGTCAAATGGCACACTCCTTTCGAGAACTTACACCACTGGTAGTTTTTGAAGTTCCTAGGTGGCCTACCTCCACTTTTAACCGCTCAAATTCTTTCCATGCTTTAAAGCTCATCTCAGGTACCCAACTGCCCGTGGTCTTCTCTTGGCTCTGGATCCTCCCCTGCTCGCTGGTCCTGCATTTGTGCTCCTTCCATTCTTGCAAACTCTTTCCTCCCACTGTATCTTTCTGTTATCTTGCTGCTCCGCCCTACAAGTCCACATGGGATCAAGTGCATGGATGGAACTTCACTGTTCAATCACTGTTCTTCTGGCTTTATATTTTTTAAATTAACATACTTAATTTTTAAAGAACAGTTTAAAGTCTACTAAAAATTTTCAAGAGTTCCCACATACCTTGCACGGAGTTTCCTTTACCATTAACGTCTTACAATTAATGAACCAATATTGGTACATTATTATTAACTAAAGTCTATAATTTACTCAGACTTCCTTTGTTGTTGCCTGATGACTTTTTTTCTCCAAGAATGCCATCCAGGATACCCCATTACATTTAGTTGTCACATCTCTTCAGGCTCTTCTTGACTGTGACGGTTTCTGACTTTCCTTGTTTTTGATGATCTTGACAGTTTTGGAAGCATTGGTCAGATGTTTTGTGGAAGGTCCTTCTAATGGGATTTGTCTGATGTTTCTTCTCCTGATTAAACTACAGTCATGGGCTATCGGGAGGAAGACCACAGAGGAAAAGTACCATTTTTATCACATCGTATCAAGGGGTACATGCTATCGATATGACTTATCACTGTTGATGTTGACCTCGATCACCTTGGATTAGTGTTTGTCAGGTTTCTCCATTTTAAAGTTACGTTTTTCACCACTGCCCCTTTCCATACTGTCCTCTTTGGAAAGAAGTCACTGTATGCAACCCACACCTAAGGAGCAGGGAATTATGCTTCAGCTCCTTGAGGGTAGAGGGTCTACATCAGTGATTTGTATTAATGGTTTGGATCAGTTGATTCTTCTGCACAGATTTGTTCCTCCTCCTCCTGATTTGCTATGTTCCAGGATCATTCTCAGTGTGACCTCCCTGCCCGATTCAATCAGGATGCTTGGTTCCATAGAGCAGTCGGGCCTCCCTGGTCATCTCTGCCCTCCCCTTATGCTCAGTTATCCAGCTCTACAACCTCTCATGATAATTTAACATTGCTTATGTAACAAAGCTCTTGCCTGTGCGTGCAGACAAGACCCTCTATTAGTTGCCATTTCCACCTTCCCACTCTCATTTTCGCTCACTTCCCCACCCACGCACTATCTTTGATTCAGACCGAATGAATTATCCTTCCACCCAGACCTCTACACTCTTTCAAGTCTCTAGGTCTTTCCAAATACTCGTCTTTCTGCCTGGAAAGCCCCTTCCCTCCTTGTTCACCTTTTAAGCCTTAAAGACAGCCCAACCTACTTATCCTCCAGGAAGTATCCTTAAACTAGTCAGAGTTTATCTCTCCTTTGTGCCATAAATCTTCTTGGTAGATTTCTCTAGCACTACACTTACCAAAGTGGTATTTTAATTATTAGCTCATATGTCTGCCTCCCTTTAGGATTCTGACTTATTCATCTCTCTACCAGTGTGTAGTAGAGCATCTGACATTTAGCATCTGGGGAATGAATGAGTGGCTGAATCATTATGTGACTTTTTACTCATATACCTATAACTCTCCCACTAGCACAGTGACCTTCTAGAAGGCACGCATCACCACTCACTTTTCTTGGTATCCCTGCACGGTGGCTGAAGGGTCACCTACACATGGCAGGTCATGGATACCTGCTATGTGTCAGCTGACTAATGGTCAGGCAGAAGCCCTGGGGTGGCTTCCTCCTTGAAGGCGGTGATGTTTCACATGGCCCAAGAGCTGCTGCTTATAAATGAGCCATTGAAATAAGTGGCTGCTTCATCTGAAAGTTGGTTTTGGTTGCAAAAAAGCGCTGACTATCCTTTAATACTGAGACAGGAAAGAGGCAGTGCAATCAAACATAATTGGAAGATTACAGGAGCTCAAAATTACCTTATAGCAGAACATTCTCTTTCATGCTAGGCAGAGAAACCTGGGCATTGATTTTTTTTTTTTTTTCATCTTTATATGAGGAAATCTCTTGAAGGTAATCAGATTTCATTGAGAAGATACAATTGCAGATTTTCCCATTAAACAAATACCTCAGCGGACATTCCAAAAGATCTTGTGCAACGCTGTCAGAAATTACAGAAGCTCCTCATTAGGAGAATTTGGATTTGTATACATCTGTGCTTGCAAGACCCTCATGCTGAACTTTACTTAGTCCTTGATTTTTTTCCCCCTACTGTTCAAGAACAAGGCATCCAGGTGTGTGGTCATGACTGGGCCAAAATATCCCATAATAGGCCATTAGTCTTTCTAAAATGCATGGCAAACTGAGAAATACATGTTCCTGCACTTACCCAAGCGATGATATATTCTCTTAAAAATATAATATCCTCAGCACTCTCATGTGGGGCTATAAATTACTACATCTTTTGTGGAAAAGCAACTCGATAGTAAATTTTAAATGCCTTAGAAACACCCATACCCAATAATTTTATTTCTGGGAGCATATTGTTTATTTCTTTTTAAAAAAGTGTTTATTTTCTTATTAGTTATCCATTTTCTACATATTAGTGTATTTATGTCAATCCCAATCTCCCAATTCATCCCACCACCACCTCCACCCCCCGCCGCTTCCCCGCCTTGGTGTCCATACGTTTTTTTCTCTACTTCTGTGTCTCAATTTCTGCTCTGCAAATCGGTTCATCTGTTCCATTTTCTAGGTTCTACATATATGCGTCAATATACGATATTTGTTTTTCTCTTTCTGACTTACTTCACTCTGTATGACAGTCTCTAGGTCCATCCACGTCTCTACAAATGACCCAGTTTCGTTCCTTTTTATGGCTGAGTAATGTTCCATTGTATATATGTGCCACATCTTCTTTATCCATTAGTCTGTCGATGGGCATTTAGGTGGCTTCCATGACCTGGCTATTGTAAATAGTGCTGCAATGAACATTTATTTCTTTTTAAAAACTTGTCATTCTGGGAAATTCCTAACCAATACAAGAATAGAAGAAAATAATGAACTCCCATGGACCCAGCCTCCAGCTTCAATAATTCTTAATTCATGGCCAGCGTTGTTTTAACTATTCCTTGCAACCCCTCCGCAGCTAGATTATTTTGAAGCAAATCCAGGGCATCAGATCACTCATATGATTTCTTCCATAATTATGTCAGCATATACCTTTAAAAGAGGTGGAGTTTAAAATGTAGGGTAGATAGCTAGTGGGAAGCCAGCCGCATAGCACAGGGAGATCAGCTCGGTGCTCTGTGACCACCTAGAGGGGTGGGATAGGGAGGGTGGGAAGGAGGGAGATGCAAGAGGGAAGAGATATGGGAACATATGTGTATGTATAACTGATTCACTTTGTTGTAAAGCAGAAACTAACACACCATTGTAAAGCAATTATACTCCAATAAAGATGTTAAAAAAAAAAAAGGTGGAGTTTATAAAATAGTCACAATACTATTACCATATTAAAAACAATCACAATTCCTTAATATCATCAAGTGTTTTGTCAGTGTTCAAAACTCTCTGGTTATCTCATAAATAGTCTTTATGTTAGGTTTGTTCAATATATATTCAAACAAGATCTACACATTTCATTAGGTGGACAGGCCTCTTAAGTCTCTTAACTTTTTAGTCCCAGATCAGGTCAGCTATTTGCTCTGCTCACTTCCAGGTGCCCTTTATATTTATAACTATGTTGTAATCCTGATATCATCTTACAATACAGTGTTTTACCTTCATTATCCATGAGAAAAAATTGAGGTTCAGGGACATAAAGAACCCAGTTCAAGGTCATGCAGCTAAAAAAGTGTGACGCTGAGATTTAAGTTCAGGTCTGTCTGCTTTCAGATCTGGTATCTTCAGGTGTGGGATAGAGAGGTGTTCTTATCCTCTTCTTTTTTTCTTCAATTTTATTGAAATATAGTTGATTTACAATGCTGTGTTAGTTTCAGGTGTACAGCAAAGTGATTCAGTTTTATACACACACACACACACACACACACACACACACACACACACACACTAGTTTAGATTCTTTTCCATTATATGTTATTACAAGATATTGAATATAGTTCTCTCCTCTATTCAGTAGGTCCCTGATGATTATCTATTTTATATATAGTAGCGTGTATAATTTATCCCAAGCTCCTAATTTATCCCTCCCCACCTTTCCCCTTTGGTAACCATAAGTTTTTTTCTATGTCTGTGAGTCTATTTCTATTTTGTAAATAAGTTTAATTGTATCTTTCTTTAGATTCCACATATAAGTGATATCATATGATATATGTCTTTCTCTGCCTGGCTTACTTTACTTAGTATGATAATCTCTATATCCATCCATGTTGCTGCAAATGGCATTATTTCATTCTTTTTCATGGCTGAGTAATATTCCATTGTATATATGTACCACATCTTCTTTATCCATTCATCTGTCAGTGGACACTTAGGTTGCTTCCACGTCTGGGCTATCATAAACAGTGCTGCTATGAACACTGGGCAATGAAAAGGATTCACGTTGATTTTAGACAGTATCGTCTAGATTCATAACCCCATCCAGTACATTTTACTAAGCACCTTCTATGAACTAGGAACTGTTCCAAATCTGGAAAGATAAGTTAAATAAAATGTAAACCACAGAATGGGAAAAAGTTTGCAAACCTGTATTTGACAAAGGACTTGAATCCAGAATATATAACAAACTTTTATAATTAAAAAATAAGAGGACAAACAACTATAGACAGAAGGCTTGAAAACTTACTTCACAAAAGAAGAAAAGAAACTTCACAAAAAACAAATGCCAGGATGTTCCACCTCACTAGCCATCAGGAACTTTCAAATTAAAGACAATAAGATACCACTACACATACTCTACATTGGCGAAAGTGAACAAGACTGACAATAACAACTGTTGATAAGGGTGTGGAGTAACTGGAATACTCAGACATTGCTGGTGAGAATGTAATTTATATCTACATTGTGGAAAACATGTTAGCAGTTTTTTTTAAAAAGTTAAACATGTGCCATAACATCTACTCCTAGGTATTTCCCCAAGAGAAATAAAAACGTGTTTACAAAAAGACTTATATTCAAATGTTCAAAGCAGCTTTGTTTGTAATAGCTGAAAATTGGAAACAACCCAAACGTCCATCAATGAGTGAATGAGAAACAAACTGTGTACATCCTTACAAAAGAATGCTTCTTCCACAATGACAAAGAATAAACTAGTGATACACGAAACAATTTCAAAATAACATGCTGAGTAAAAACTGTCAGGCAAAAAAGTAAATGTGTTCTGGAAGATGCCATTTATATAAAATTCTAGAAAATGTAAATTATTCTATGTGGTTAAAAGTGAGAAAAATCCAATTAATGGTTTTCTCGGGCCTCAGGTGAAGGAAAGGATGGATCATTAAGAAGCAGGAGGAAATTTTGAGGGATGATGGAGATGTTCTTTGCAGGTCTAGAGCCAAAGTCATCAAACAGCCCGAGTAACTGAACTGTGCCCATTACTCATTAGACATTTATTGTACATAATTATACCTCAATACAGGAAATTAAATAAAATTAAGAGATGGGAAGGTGCAGACAGGGAGAAGCCTACACTGGACCACAGTTCTGAGCACATTCTGAGAACTCAGAGGAGGGAGGGGCAAACCCAGGTCCCTTTTGTGGGTCTTTTCAGCCTGGAGTCCAGGCACTAAGGAGACTTTTAAGCGGAGCCATCCTGTCCTAGATCTGAAAGTGATCATCAGCAGACAATTCTTCCTGCTTTTCCTATGTTGGATATTTCTTGCTTTTTAGAGACTATCACCTAGGACAAGAAGTAATCTTGGACCAGGAGTCATCAGATAGTGGCTCTTTCATAAGCTTTTTGCTTGATTTTACATACGATCCTTTTCTCTTGGGGTTCATAATTTGAATCTGCAAAATGAGGGAATTGACCTAGAGCCCAAGATGATCAGAAAGGTTCTCTATAGCCTTGACATTTTAAGAAATATTTAACGTCCTTGCATTTTTTTTTAAAAGTGCCTTTTTTCAGGAACATATTTTTCAAAGATAATGAGGGAATTCAAAGTCCTCGACATGAATCGTAACATGCTCAGAAACTGCCCAAGCTTCCGCTCTGGCCCCGCCTCTTGCTAGTCCCTTTTGCTCATCTCCACCCTTTTGTTCACCATTTGTACCCCGTGCTCCAGGAACAGGGAGCTCTGTGCCATTTCTGAGATGCTGCAGGCTCTTGTGGACTTCGGTGCTTTTGTATATGTTCTTTCTTCTGCTGGCTCCTGTTCTGCCACTAAGGCTGGGAGAGGATGAGTGAATCACATGATCTCGCAGATGGCAAGAGACATCCATTCAGCAGATGTTTCCTCAGTGCCTTGTATGTGCCAGGCACTTGCTTGCATTGGGGGCACAAATGAAGAAAAACAAATTCTTTACTGTCATGCCTCTTTCCTTCTAGTAGGAAGAGATAACCAACCAGACTGATAAATATCGTATTAAATGGTGCTATGTACTATGAAGGGTATCAGTGTAAGGTGGATAAAGCAAGTGGGGAAGGGTGTACTATGGGGCATCAGGTGATGGGAGAGGGCCTCTCTAACAGAGACCCGAGGGAAGTGAGGCAGTGAGCCATGGATATCTGAGAAAAGCTGTTCAGGGTGCAGAAAACTAGAACTACAATGTCTCTGAGGTGGGGACCTACGTTTAGTTGTCAAGATACAGCAAGGAGACCAGTGTCTCCTTGACACTGAAGCAGGTGGATGAGAGGAAGTGTGGCAGGAGGTGTAGTCAGAAGATCAGGGGGGTCAGCTCACATAAGACCTTATAGCAAAGAATGTGATTTTACTCAAAATGAAATGGAATAATGTTGGAGGATTCAGATCAGAAAATGAATGTGGTCTGACTTACGTAGTGTATTATATTCTGAGGGCTGCCAAACTTGCTGGCTTAAAGGAACAGAAATGTATTCTCTCACAGTTCTGGAGTCCAGAAGTCCAAAATTAAGGCGTCAGCAGGGCCACACTCCTTCTAGAGGCTCTAGGGAAGAATCTTTCCTTGCCTCTCTCAGCTTCTGGGGGCTCCAGGAGTTCTTTGGCTTGTGACCTCATCACTCTCATCTCTGCATCTGTCTTTATATCACTTCTCCTCTGTGTGTCTGTCTTCTATTCTGTGTCTTCTAAGGACACTTGTCATTGGACGTAGGGCCCACTTGGTTAACCAAGGATAATCTCATTTTAAGCTCTTTAATTTCATCTGCAAAGACCCCTTTCCAAAATAAGGTAACCTTTACAGGGTCTGGGTATTATTAGGACATAGACATATCTTTTGGAGGGTAACCATTAAGCCACTACACATGGTAAACGAATCGCATTCTCTGTTCATGGAGAATAGTTTGTAGGAAGGCAAGGATGGAGGCAGGGAGACCAGATAGGATGCACATGCAGTTATCCAGGTGAGAGATGCTATGGCTTGAGCCAGGATGGTGAAGTGGAGGTGATAGAAGTACATGCTTGTATTTCAAACATAGAGCCACGTTTGAATGAGACTTGTGGAGGAAGGAGTGGAGACAGGGATTTCTACAAAGATGGAAGGAAATTGACATTAACAGAGATGAGAATAACTGTTGGAGGAGCATGTGTGGGGGAGTGGGGAGTAATCAAGACTTTGGTTTTAGATATAGACACATATTTTTTCCCTACTGGACATCAAGGTGGTGATGTTGAGTAAGTGTTGGCTATATCAGTCTGGAGTTCACAGGAGAGGTTGTGTTTTAGATATAAATCAGTAAGTCATCAGTGGGGACAGGATGAGATCTTCTGTGAAGTGAGTGTAGATGGAAAAGAGGAGGTCAGAGGAAGGAGCCCTGGAGCTCTCCAGTAGCTAGCAGTCAGGAGAAAGGATGAGAAACCAGCCAAAGAAACAGAAGGAGCAGCTACTGGTTGGAGGACCAAGTGTCAGAGATTTGATCAAAATCTTTCAGAATCGAAACTTCTTTTCAACACCATATTGAGAGGAAGAACTGGGGATTATAAATCTCTGCCTCTTGACTGGCTATCCCAGGGCCAGCACAGAGCAGATGTCAGTCACGTACCATACCTGCGTTATGGTGAGAAGGATCCCAGACACGGTACCATGTAGGCTGGATCCTCTCCAGTGGTGACACCCGAAGTGCCTGGTGGAACCTGGTGGAAAGAGGGCAGCAAATAAGGTAGGATCTTGACTTTCCTCCACCAGTTGAAGAGGTCCTACGTCTCAGGTTGGCATTTGAGGAAGCCCTCAGGCAACTTGAGCAGTCCCAGATAGAAAGGTTGAAAAGAAAGCCAGTTAGGCAGGGGAGATGGTTGTCTGGTATGTGGGGTGGGAAGAAATGAAAGGCAGAAGAGATGGAACAATAAAGGGGACGAGGCGTGATTGTGGTGAAAAGAAGGTCAGGGCTCAGGGGCATGGAGGAGGACCGGAGCAGAGAGCTGCCTGCGTGACCTGGGCATGGGGTGGCGCGGCATAGCCGGAACACAGACTCTTCCTCTAGCCTAGGTTCCACACCTTTCTGCACTTCAGTTTTCCCATCCGTAAGTGGGGATGGACACTGTTCTCCTCATAACTTTGTGAGGAGGATCAGGCAAGATTATACAAGTGAAATATCTTGCAAATGACAAGCACTGTGACCAGGAAAAGGGTCTGTTTGGAAGGAGAGATCAACAGCAGTAGCTTGGAAAATGATAATCTGCCATTGCAAGAATGCTACATCCATCTAATTTTGTACAAAAGACATATACAGAGTTTCTAACCTGTGCCAAGCTCTGTATCCAGCTTCGGAGGAATACAAAAGCACCAGCCAAGATCCTCCCTCTCAAGCGCTCCTTGCCTAAGCATGGTGGTATGTGGGGGAAGCCAGCTCAGCCTATACATGGTGAGTGTCTTCAATCTTTCTGATACTTCTTGAGGGCTTCCTATGTCAGTGGTCATCCAATCATTGTAGGCTCCGAGGATATAGCAGTGAATAGCATAGTTATCTGCATATTCCAGGCTGTGGGAGGATATCCTTATAGAGGTGGAGGAAACTGAGCTTTGGAAGATCAGTTGTTTGGGAATCACTCACCTGGGAGTTTATAGAATGCAAAATATGGGCCATTTCCTAGACCGACTGTATCAGAATCTGCAATCCAACACAATCTCCAGGTGATTCATGGGCATGTTAATATTGCAGATGCATTGACGCTATTGACAATTTGGACTGGATAATCCTTTGTTTTGGGGAGATACCCTGTGCCTTGTAGAATGTTTAGTGGCATCCCTGGCCTCTGCCCACTATGTCCCAGTAGCACTACCTCCACAGTTGTGAAAACCAAACATGTCTCCAGACATCCTCTAAATGTCCCCTGGGAGGCAAAATCACCCCACCATTGAGACCACTGGACTAGAGTACAGCTCCTCAAAATGTGGTTCTAGATGGACAGCATTAATAGCACCTGGAAACTTGTTAGGAATGCAGATTCTTAAACTTCACCCCAGGCCCACTGAATCCAAAACTCGGTGGGTGGGGCTGAGCAACCTGTGTTTTGGCAGATCCTCTAGGTGATTCTGATGAATGCTGAAATGTTTTGGAACAGTGGCTCTCATCCCCGGAGGCACAAAAGTTCTGAAAACTAAGTAATGTCCAGGACCCACCCCCAAGCAATTTCATCAGATCTCTAGGAGTAAGTGACCCAGATGATTCAAATGCACAGCTCAACTGAGAACCAATCAAGACAAATGCAGGAGGAGGGATTTGCTCAAGCTCTCGGAGGAAGCCAATAAGAAAAGGTCAGGACTCAAGTCTCCAAACTCCCTGGTCCAGGGGCCTATCCTTGAGGAAGATGACAAGGTGACAGCCAGCCTCTTGAACTGGCTCCTGAGGAATTCCACACCCACAGGGCATGTTCAGACCCATCTTTGATCAGGTGTCTCAGTGAGTGCGAAACTCTCTCATCTCTGAGATGTTTTGTGACACAAGGAGCCCGGTGGCCTTTGCAGAAGGAATTCACTGTGTTCATAGCTTTCTGGACACCAGCTAAGAATTCTGAGCCCAGATCGTCCTCTCTCTGCCTGCTGTCCCCACCCCTAACACCCTGTGGTCAGAATGTTTGCTGACTTCTTTCCACAGGGCTCCCTAGGTGATGTTTTCCTATCAGGAAACACCAGAAACGTCAACACTCATATAAAAATGTTTGTCACAGGTGATAACCCACATAACCACTCAAGTACCACAGGACAAAAATAGGCAGAAGGGGCTTTGGAAATTCTTTAGGGGAAGATAGGCAGTACGTGGGCTTCACACTCTTTCCTCAGCATCCTCACACACTGTTAAAAACAAGCTCAGAAGATGGCTCCTGGTGAAGCCAGACACTGTCCATGGAGGGCTCTCACGTCTTGTCATGACCTGAGTCGGAACAGCTCCTGGCCCACTCACGTCCCCCACCTTAGCAGTCATCAAGACAATTCTATGGAGAGGGACTCAGCTCCACTTTGCTGCTGTGGAAGCTGAGGCTCGGAAAGACTTTACCGAGTGCTGACTGCTGTGGCTTTGTGCCAGCACTGGGATCGAGGTGGTTGGGCCACCCTTCACAGGGCCTATAGTTGAATGCAAAGGTCAACAGATAAACAATGTGCCGTGGGTTTGTGCCAGGTATTTACTTTGGTCTCTCAGCCAAAACTGTTCCATAATCTGCTCCGTGATGCTGTGGCTGGGAGTCTGTGGACCACGTTTCCCAGACTCCCTTGCCAGCTGGCTTCCTATTAGGTTCCGGCAACAGGCGAGGCCAATGATGGCCCCCTGAAGACAGGAATCTCTGGGTTAACCCAGTGTCAATCCTTAAAAACCTTTTCAGCCTTTCATCACCTGTGTAACAAATCCCCTGGATTAAATCCCCTCTGTTTGGAATAACCTATCATGGTTCCATGTCCTGGCTGCACGCAGACTGATTCAAGGAAGCTTAACTCAGGGGAGGCCTTGAAAGTGACAAAGCAGAGAAGGGGAGAATGAATACAAGGTAGGGGGGTGAAGAGAGGAAGGAAGAGTGTGTCAGAAGATGGAAAAGCATGTGCAAAGGCCCTGGAGTGCCAGAGACCTTGAGAGAAGACCGACACAGACGGAGTGAGCGTGGAACCTGATGAGGCTAGAGGGGCTGCTGAGGCCATATTGTGAGGGTCTTGCAGGCAGGGCGCAGGCTTCTCCCAGGGGTTGCCATGATGTGAACCCCCTCTCCTCCAGGGATGTCATGTGGTGTCCTGGCTTGTAGGCCAGGACACCATATGTAAAAGGTGTTGGGTATTATCTCAGGGATAATGGAGAATCATTAAAGGATTTTAAGCAGCCAAGGTACATAATGTGATTTGTATTTGGCTATTTTATTGGGGTGCGGAGAATTCACTGGAGAGAGGCCAAGTGGAAATAAGAAACCAGTTAGGAGGTGGTTGCGGCAGTTTTTCTAGGAAGGAAAAAGAGAGAGGAATGCGCCTTTGTGTGAGGTCATCCACTTTGTGACCTGGAGTTGGTCATCCCGTCTTTCTGGTCAACCATCTATAAAATGAGGAGGTTAGACCAGAGCAAGGATTCCTCAGCTGGGGTATGAGCCCTCGAGAAGCGTCCATGGATGGGTGTCGGGGGTTGCAGAGCCTCCGAGACTGTTCACAAATGGTTGGACGTATGTTCATATATACCTTTGTCCCACAGGGCAAAGGGTCCCCGGCTTTCACCGCGTTCTCTGAGATGTGAAGAATCCCAGAGTTTAAAACCACTATCTGGACCATCTTGAAATGCACTTGCAGCTGAACTTGCCAATGATTTGATGTTCCTGTGCCTCTCCAGGGAGTCATAAATTCTTAGAATTTTCCCGCTGGCTGTGAAAAGTGAATGAGGAAGAGGAGGGTGTCCTGACACAATCCCGGAGGCAGACAGCTACTCCCCCGGAGCTGCTCCAAGCACAGGTGCGGAGAAAATGCCGGAGGCTGGAGGACACCATTCTGCTGGAGCATCGCAACAACCAGAGGTGACAGATGCGGAGACAGCCATTGACTCTGCTTTGTCGACTGTGCAAAGGCTCCCTGAGGCCACCACCCCACCCTGCTGTCCTGCGAGAGAACAAGGGTCAGCTTAAGGGCCAGGGGAGCTCCCCCGTTCGCTTTCCTCAGCCACTCTTCGCCCGCAGCTAATCCTCAGCCCTGGCCTGTGATCTCTCTATTGACCCATTCTACCTCCCCTCTCCTCCAACACAACTGTGATCTCTCTGGAAAAACAAAATCTAAAATCAGCCTCATCCTCGGTCTGATGAATTGAGGTCACTGGGTCCCATTTCCAAAGGGAAATGTAGCTTCCTGCTGCAGCGACACTGGAAATTTTGTTCCTCTTTGTGAAAGTAGGTCAGACGTTTTCGGGGCTGGGGTCTTTTCGTGGTGCCCCGAAGTCCCAGCAGGCAGGGCAGCAGCTGGCTCCTCTGCGTAGGTACCCACCCATCCTGCCCGGCCAGCCTGCAGGCTGCATCCTTCAACCCGGGCTGATGGCGGAGAATACAAATGCCTTTCCTATGACTCCCACATGCCCCATCTTGCTGGGATTTTTCAAATTTCTTTGTGGAAGCTCTTTACGGTCTGTGACCCTGGCCACTGCAGAGCCGAAAAGACAACAGATTTATGGTGGGCCTGGAGAGCAACAATCCAAGGATTGCGTTTTTCCCTGCTTTCAGTCTGTAATTTATTTTTAAATGATCTTTCTGTTATTTATGGGTCTCGGTGACTCTGATGATCAGGGTGAACTGCATCTTATCAGACTAGCAAAACTAACCGGATTAAAGGGAAACCCACACATTTCATCCAAAGGGGGACTCAGGGGGCTGCTTAGCAGTGCAGCTGGAAGGGGACATCTCCTTTGGTCCTTGAACAGCGACGTGGCTCAAGGAAAGCATTTGGGCCTCAGAGTCAAGACCCCAGTAAGGACCCTCAGCTGGCTTTCTGCCTTGTAAAGTGAGGCTTAACACCCCCGCGGCAGGCTTTTACAGCGATGATTAGGGGGAGACCGTATAAAACATTTGGCACTTCTGTACTCAGTAAATGCCACCTATGTGACTATTATTACCTTCCTTACCTTGCTCTCAGCTCCCCTCTGGGAACACACAACTCAGAGCCCAGGGTGTAAAGATGATCATCTTTATATGAGGTTTTAACACTTTCAAAATATAAATTCAAACAACCAGCCCGTTTGGAATCCCAGACTCTGATGTTCAAGTAACATCCGAAAGTAACGAGGCGAGGATGGCGGTTTATTTCTCTCAACGAAATGAAGAGCCGCTTCTGCTCCAGAATAATTACAGTTGAGCGGGGCCTTCTCTGAGACTGATGATTTTCACAAGTACACAACTGTCTATTGTTCTCCTGTAGCTCGTTACCATGGCGATCTAATTAAAGCAGCATCCAATGCTGCCAGCCCATAGGTAGGGGCCGTGTGTGCAGCTCCTAGTCACCGGGGGGTGCGTGACCTGCCCCTCCCAAGGCCCTTCCCCAAATTCTGAAATGAGGGCTGGTTGTCCGGGATCTGACCCAGAAAAATGTCTTCGTTTTCTGAAACGAGCTGGGAATTAAATGCCACTCTCTCCGTGTCATCTGATGGGAAGGTGATGAGCTAGGTGCTGCAGGCTTGCTTCATGACCTTGGGCAAGTTGCTTAATCTGTTTCATCCTCCGGTTCCCCATGTATAACCGGGATGACAGTACCTTCTTTGAAGAGAAAAGATAAGGTCTGTGAAAGGGCCATGAACAAAGATGCAAGGTACGGATTGTCACCCCTACCCTTCTGCTGTATCTCTTCCCAATGGCAGGAACACGGTGGTGTCAGGGCAAGAACACAAGTCTAGCAGACCCAGGTCCACATCATGGCCCAAGGAAGTGGGTGAAGACCTCTCAAGTTTGTCATCTAGCCTGTGAAATACGGGCAATGGTAGCCAGCTCACATGGTTATGGCAATGCAATGAGATTGTGTCAAGTGTCTGGCACCCGCCTGGCCTACAGTAGGTCCTCGACCAATGCCAGGCCATTGGAAGGACAGTTCAGTGCAGGAGCCAGTGGCCACCATGACGGGAAGA
This sequence comes from Physeter macrocephalus, assembly GCF_002837175.3. Taxonomy (NCBI): domain Eukaryota; kingdom Metazoa; phylum Chordata; class Mammalia; order Artiodactyla; family Physeteridae; genus Physeter; species Physeter macrocephalus. Next base: position 37,035,359 of record NC_041225.1, read on the forward strand.
GGCATGCCATGTAGTGGTTAAGAGCAGGGGCTGTTAACCCATGGAGGAATTATATAGGGTTCAAATCCTCCTGGGCAAGTCAGTGAATTTCTTTATACCTCCAGTCTTGTCTGTAAGATGGGAATAATAAGTGATGGGGCTGGGCCTACAGGAATGACAAGAATAGTACATACTTAGAGGATACTTGCCACTGAATCAGCGGTTAATTATCATCCTCCTGCTCTATCGGTGTCCAGAATACCCTAAGCCTCCTCACTCTTTGAGTTACAACGTGATCACGTTCCCATTTAATGGCTCCTTCTAGGCGCCAACATCACGTGTGTCATCTTTAATCCTAACATCATCCCATGATGTGAGTACCGTTGTTACTCTACTTTTTAGAAGGATAGGCACATGCAGAGAGCTCGGGGGATGCGCCAAAGGTACACTGCTTATAGGTGATGGAATTGGAAGTTGAGTGGAGGTAGACACCCCAAACTTATGCTTTTTTTTTTAAACCAGTGTTCTTTACTGCCACACACTGGATTGTCAATGAAAATCTGTGAAGTAAGTACTAGTATCCCCACTTAAGGAGATGAGTGGACAGGTCAAGAGAGAGGCAGTGTTTTACACAGGGCCCAATGGCTAGTCAACAGTAGGGACAGGACTTCAATGTTGCTCTGCCCCCAAATTCAAGGGCACGTGCTCTCCTATCTTATTGCCGTACACCAGCCCTGTTGATCACTGTTGATACTGGCAAACTATATCAGCCACCTGCCCTTGTCTTCCCCCTTGCCTGTCCTCACTGCCTTACCCAGCAGTCATGTGAGTCACGCAGGGTAGCATGAACATGTGCTACTGATTATTAAGGGGGTTCATCAAAGGCCCAGTCCCTCTCATTGTAGCTAGAAAAGCTTGTCCACCCACCACAGCGCTAGTTTCCTTTTTATGAAGATTGGAGAGCAAAAACATTTCAAAAGCTACCAGTTAAATGAATCCGGCCATGGCCATAACCAAAGTGCACCTTTGGAGAGCCAGATGGTCGCAGAGGTAGTCACCGACGGCCCAGCACACATGCGCTTTATGAATCTACAGTTCTTTTCCCAAGATGTTGGCTACTTTCCCTCAATTCTTGATGCCCTGTGTCCTGCCCAGTCAATCCAAGGGACAAGGCTATGGCTCCACCTGGCATATTTCCAACTGGTCTCTGTTAAGCCAGTGAGCCCACCCACAGGCCCCTAGTACCCCTCAGGCCAGGATAAGCTCATGGCCCCAGAGTGGCAGCTCCAATGAGGAAGGTTATGTTCTGCACATCTAATTGCTCACTGAAGCCTGGTGGTCCTATATCCCCTGAATCTCAGGAAACTTTCCTTTCTTTCTATCCCATCTCCTCTGCCCTCAACTAAGACTCATCATCTTCCCTCTGGGATGTTACAGTTGTCTTGTAACTAATCTCCTTTCCTCCATCAGCTGTACCGTCAAGCCATCCTATACGTGGTCACCGAAGGGATCTCCCTAAGGCAGATGGGTCTTTACTACCGTACTTAACGTCCTTTAATAGCTCCCTGTTGCCCACAGCATAGAGTTAAATCTCCTTAGGCTGGCATACAAAATCTCTGTCACGGGGTCCCTATTTTCCCCAATCTGCCATTCTGTAACTTCTGAATAGTATCAAGTGCCCTGTGGCCACCAAACCCTTTCTCACCTTCATATGTTCGCTGATGCTGTCTACTTTGCCTATGATGTCCTCCCAAGCTCTTCACACCACCACTTCTATTTAGTCTCTAATGCATAGCTCCGATATCACCTCCAATGGATGTTGACCTCATGGTCACCCAAGTTCACGAACCCACTTCTACGCTTCCATATACCTGTGGGCCTCTTACACAGCACACGTCATTTTATGCCCTAAAGATCTGATTTCTCATTTTCCTCCTCCTGCAGACAGTGGACTTCTTCTTCTTTTTTTTAAAAATAAATTTATTTATTTTACTTTTGGCTGCGTTGGGTCTTCGTTGCTGCACGCAGGTTTTCTCTAGTTGTGGTGAGCGGGGGCTACTCTTCGTTGCGGTGCGTGAGCTTCTCATCGCGGTGGCTTCTCTTGTTGCGGAGCACGGGCTCTGGGCCCACGGGCTTCAGTAGTTGTGACACACGAGCTCAGCAGTTGTGGCTCGTGGACTTTAGAGTGCAGGCTCAGCAGTTGTGGCGCACAGGCTTAGTTGCTCCACGGCATGTGGGATCTTCCCGGACCAGGGCTCGAACCCGTGTCCCCTGCGTTGGGAGGCGGATTCTTAACCACCGTGCCACCGGGGAAGCCCCAGACAGTGGACTTCTGAGAGTAGGCACTATACCTTGTTTGTTTTTGTTGTTCTAACGTCTCACTCTGTTATTGGCTCCGAGTAGACACTCAGTAGAAGTCTGTTGGACTGAGCCAAGCCTGAGTTGGCTCAGGGAAAAAGGAACAGCTGGAAGTCTGGGGAAAAGATCCTTAGCGTTTCAGGCTCAACTATGTGTTTCATTGATCGTGCGTCCGAAACCGATAAAGGAGTTCACACATCTCTGCTCCCAGAAGGCTGGTGTTTGACAAAATAGCAGTGTGTGTGTGTGTGTGTATGTGTGTGTGTGTGTGTGTGTGTGTGTGTGTGTGTCTTTCATCATCCAAACCTCATCCAACCAAGAATGGGCTGAGTCTTGCAAAAGTTGCATTACGTGCATTAAATGCATGTACCAGGGCCAGAAGCATATTCTTCAATGCTTCCATACTCACCAGAGGAATGATGAAAGGAAGAGACAGCTTTCCCCAGGGTAGAAGGTTTGGAGCTCAACTCAACAAAATCTACATATAATGAGGTGCTACTTTGAGCCAGGCACCGGGGAAGGTCCTGGGGAGACAGGAGTGAGTCAGCCTGGTCTCTGTCCATAGAAGTTCACGGTTTAGGAACCAGGTTGGAAGATGGTATAGATAATTATAATGCGGATATACTTCATTTTATTCTGTTTTGCAGATATTGAGGTTTTGTTCTGTTGTTTTTTGTTTTTGTTTCTTGGTGTGTTTTTTTTTTGCAAATTGAAGGTCTGTGGCAGCCCGGCATCGAGCAAGTCTGTTGGTGCCATTTTTCCAAAGGCATTTGCTCTCTTCGTGTCTCTGTGTCACATTTTCGTAATTCTCATAATATTTCAAACTTTTTACTTTTATTATATTTGTATGGTGATCTATGATCAGTGATCTCTGATGTTGTCATTGTAACTGCAGATGTGGTGGAAATAGCAAGACAACTAGAATTAGAAATGGAGCCTGAAGATGTGACTGAAGTCCTGCATCTCATGCTAAAACTTGAACTGATGAGGACTTGCTTCTGATGGATGAGCAATGAAAGTGGTTTCTTGAGATGGAATCTGCTCCTGGTGAAGATGCTGTGAAGATTGTTGCAATGACAACAAAAGACTGAGAATATTGTGTAAACTCAGTTGATAAAGCAGCGACAGGGTTTGAGAGGATTGACTCCAATTTTGAAAGAAGCTCTACTGTGGATAAAGTGCTATCAAACAGCATTACATGCTGCGGAAAAATCATTCATGAAAGGAAGAGTCAATCGAGGTGACAGACTTCACTGCTGTCTTTAAGAAATTGCTCCAGGGCTTCCCTGGTGGCGCAGTGGTTGAGAATCCGCCTGCCGATGCGGGGGACGCGGGTTCGTGCCCCGGTCCGGGAAGATCCCACATGCCGCGGAGCGGCTGGGCCCGTGAGCCATGGCCGCTGAGCCTGCGCGTCCGGAGCCTGTGCTCCGCAACGGGAGAGGCCACAGCAGTGAGAGGTCCGCGTACCGCAAAAAAAGAAAAACAAACAAAAAAGAAAAAAAGAAATTGCTCCAGGCGCCAACCTGATCAGCCAGCAGCCATCAACAATGGGACAAGACCCTCCACCAGCACAAAGATTAGGCTCAGATGATTGTTAGCATTTTTCAGCAATAGAGTATTTCTAGTTAAGGTACGTACATTGCTTTTTTTGACATTTTGCTATTGCACACTTAATAGACTACAGTGTAGTGTAAACATACATTTTATATGCATTGAGAAGCCAAAAAATTTGTGTGACTTGCTTAACTGTGCTATTTGCCCTATTGCTATGGTCTGGATGTGAACTTGCGATATCTCCAAGGTCTGCCTGTACTTGGCATTGGTGCTATGATCAAGGGAAATCCGAGAGGCGGCAGGAAGCCTCCAAGTCAGACTGTGTGGTCTAGAGGAGGGGCTCCTGCACTCATTTTCAAAGGGCTGCTAGAATCAGGCTGTACGCTGTATGCCACGCTGACGCTTTGAGAGGCCACAGACAGCCCAGGCTGCCCCGTGCATTCAGAGAGGGGTCCACATCTTCCAGTGGCCTCTGAATTTCCCTAAGAGCCTGGCCTCCAGGCCACTTTCTGCAGCACATCACTGGTGATGCTAATCCAGGAATCACCCTTCGAGGCATGCTCTGTGGATCATTGCTTTTAAAGCAAATAGAAGCATTTTGCAGACGTAGCTTGTGGAATAGAATGATGATGGGGGCTTCCCTGGTGGCGCAGTGGTTGAGAATCCGCCTGCCAATGCAGGGGACACGGGTTCGAGCCCTGGTCCGGGAAGATCCCACATGCCGCGGAGCAACTGGGCCCGTGAGCCACAACTACTGAGCCTGCGCGTCCGGAGCCTGTGCTCCGCAACAAGAGAGGCCGTGATAGTGAGAGGCCCACGCACCGCCATGAAGAGTGGCCCCCCGCTTGCCGCAACTAGGGAAAGCCCTCGCGCAGAAACGAGGACCCAACGCAGCCAAAAATAAAATAAATAAATAGAATGATGATGGGGTCTACCCTGGGCTTCCAGTGTACACTTTGCCATATACGAGCTGTCCAACGGTGATTAAGTCTCCCTCACCTCTCCGAGCCTCAGTTTCCCCATATGCATAGCAGAGTCTGACTTCTATAGCCTTTGGGGAGACTGGATTAGACTCTTCTTTCTACAGGAAAGCTCTCTTGCTGGGCTGGCCGTCAAACCCCAGCTTGGGAGGAGAGGGCAGCCTGGGATTTCGACACTGGGTCTGAGGACGGCGGTGGAAGTGGTCACACCTGGATTTCCCGAGCTGGGCAGGCAGTGCTGCAGCTTGGTGGGAGCCATCGCCTTGTGGACAGTTGCTCAGACACAAAGCCTCGGAATTACCCTGTAATGCACACAGGTCATGAAGCAATAAAACGCCTTTTAAAATGTCATCTGCTGAACCACAGATTCCAACGAATAAATCCCCGTGACCTGGAGGTACCTGGAGGTCACACACTTGCAGTATGGCTCCCGGAGCTGCCCCGCTCCCTGGAAGATGAGCCCGCTTTATGAGCTCGCTGTTGATGGTTGCCATAGAGGCCAGCACATCCTCACTGGGTGTGGGGCGTGGGGAGGGGAGCAGAGAGACTTGGCAACATCTCGTAATTCGTCCAACATCCCAGTGAATCATCTGTCTGCAGCCACAGTTTGGGAAAAACTGGGAGCTGCCACTCTCGCTCTGTAATCTGTGAAACAGTGTGATCATCATCTGGGCTGGGAGACCAGGAGACAGGGCTGGCTCAGTTCTCGGGGAGTGAGGGAAAGGAAGAGAAAAGGAGATAACAACAGAAAGCAGCAGGGAGCAAACCAACACAGAGCGGTACCTCTGACCTGCCTGGAACGCAGCTAAGTCAGTTCACTGTTTACCTCGCCTCGCTGGCCAAGAGCTCTTCAAGTGGTCACCAGAGCACCCTTTGCCGGATGATGGGCGTGAGTGTGGACGAGCTCATTTCACTTTCCCAGGGCTGTCCTGAGAAGAGGGAGAGCTGGGATTCCAGTCCAGGTCTTTCCAGCTCTTTCCTCAGCTCTGCTACTCCCATCCCATAGTCCCTGCCAGGGCATGAGCCGTTTCTCTCATGCTTAGAACAGCCCTCTCACACAGGGAAGAGGCAGGTCATGCCTCCCATTTCACAGATGAAGAAGTGGAGGTTTGGCGAGGTGAAGGGGATCACGTAGGCTTGGTGTAGAGGGGATGCCGTGAACCAGCCTTGGAGAGGTGACGGGCTTCGGGTAAGCTTAGAAGGGAGGGTGAGGGTGTTACAAGCAGGCAGGGCAGTGACATAGGCGTGGACAGCAGACACCCGAGGTGTGCCGGGGCCAGAGACGGAGCTCTTTGGCTGGAACCCGTGGTTTCCGTGGTCCCATGGTGCACTCGGGCCTGGAGTACTGCACCGAGAATCTCAGGATCTCATAAGGTCACCTTCGTGGGGCGCTCCCAGATGCACCCCTAAGAAACAGGTGTCTCCTCCGCCTCCTCATGACGAGGGTTGGGCCACCGTCTGCTCACAGCTTCTCTCTCTGCAGACACTTCCCTTGCTGGGCCATGTGGCCAGGTCTCATTGCCCACACGTAGCAGCTCATTCCTTCCTCTGTGTCTTAAGACACCCTCTTCCTCTTACCCTTCCTTCTTCGCATGGCTGGGCGAATCCTGCCTCACCTTCAGGGCCTAATCCAAGCCCCAACGCTTCCAGGAAGTCCATCTGGATCGCCAAATCTCTGAGACCTCCACGCAATCAATGGCCAAATCCAAACAGCCTCTTCTCTTTTTCCAATAGGTACTGAGGCTCATAATAAGAGCATATACCAATTTATATATGACATATAATTTGTACAGAAAATGCTTTCTTCTCTTATGACTTCACACCATTCTTATTTTCTAAATGTGAAATCTCTGCTGTATTCATGCCCAGAACACAAGGCCTAGATCTGTGGATGATGCTTTGAAGACCAGAAAAAAGGAGAAGGAAAGCTGACCGCATTTCTTGGCTTGGTGGCTTGATATCATTGCAATGCGCTTTATGTCAACTGCAGAAAGTTATGGAATTGGTCCTTCCCTTGGTGTCTGATTGTTCCAGTCTAATGGGGCCTCAGAGATGGAAGCTGTAGCTTATTCAAGCAATCCTGGCTTCATGGAATTCTGGAAAACTGCTAGGATCGGCGTACCTAATACAGGAAAACATTCGCGGCGTGTCCTCTTCTGTTTTCTGTTCCCTTATGATCGTTGCCACTTCAGTTAGACCTACAGCCCTTTGGGGGCTGGAATGTCAACCTACACGGGACCTGTCTCCCCCGTGGGCCCTGGAATCCTGAAGCGGTTCACACTCTATACACTCTGGTTGGAGTTCTCTTTCACCGCTGCTGCAGAAGGGGGCAGAGAAAAATGATTGCAGTGGCCCTTGCTAGTGGAAGTGACTAAGGTGTAGGCATGCATTGCAATTTGTATGTAAATATCTGTGGCTTAAAGCTGACTTTGCCACAGGGAGATATTGATGGAGCCTTAAAAATAATGACCCAGCTCATCAATGGTGAATTATCACACAGATCCTGGAGATGTCCTGAGGACCTTTTTCACTCAAAGCACAAATTAAAAATGGGCATGGTTGATTAGCTAGATTCGGCTCTCAGCTTCTGCTCTAGGAGGTGGAAACATAGGTGATATTCCCTCAGCCTCCCATCTGTGACTTTGAGGCCTTGAGATCATTGGGCACAGGATGTGTGATGCCAGACAGAGCATCAGTTTTTAGTTTAGAAGTAAAATAAATGGAGTGGAAAGAATCCAAGCTCTGGAGCCAGAAAGACCTATTTCTTAGACTGAGGGTTGACCATGGGCAGGTCACTAACCTTTGTCATCTCAGTTTCCTCACCTGGAAAATGGAGATTAAAATGCCCACCACTCAGGGCTGGGTGAAGATGAACACAGAGAGCTTTGGAAAATGCTCCTTGCAAACAGCAGGTGCTTATACGTGTTAGTCCACACTCCAAAGCCACCGCCATCACCAACCCATACATAATATCATTTCCAGGATTTCGTGGATCCCTCAAATATTTATAAAGACAGACTCTGGATTCTAAATACATCACTAGCTGTCTCTTCTTAGAACTGGATGATTGATGGCATAGTTGCAGGATTTTAAGGAGCTGATGGAGTTCAATGTGGAAGAGACTCAGAGTAAGGCCCACCTCCTTCAGGAAGTTTCTCTTACTGGTCCAACCCACCCTGAGCTCTCCCCATCTCCATTTCCTTATCTGTTTGTATTGCTTTTGTGTTTTCAGCAAGACCACAGATTTCATGAATCTGGATTTGATGTTAGAAGATCTAGGGTCTAGAGATTTCTTCTCAGGTAAGTCACTGGAGCTCCCTTAGCCTCAGTATCCACATCTGTAAAATGGGCACAAAAATACTTACTTCTTTGCTTTGTTGTAAGGATCAAAAATGATCATAGGTTTATTGCAAAAGTCCAACTTATGGGTTTCGTAGTTCTTCCCGAAGTGACTTAGCATGACTCTCAAAGCTCTTCCCACAAGAGCCCTGCCCTGGCTCTACAGCCTTCTCTCTGTCTTTTATCCAACGTTCCAGACAAATCGCACTACCCCACCGTCCTCTAAACGTCTCTCTTTCATTTCAGACTCCTCTTCTGTGAGGTTGTTGGTCCTTTCTGTACCATGTGCCCCCCCATTTTACTAGACTTCACCTGGACTTGGAACCTGCTCAGTCCATCCTCAGTGTAGAAGGTCATCTTTATTCCTCTGTCACCAGAGACCTCTCTCTTTGTGGACCCCACCAGGCATTTCTCATCCTGCAATGAAGTGGGGGTGGAGTGGAGGATGTTATGAAGAAGAGAAACCTCATTGGGCATAAGAGGTGATAGATAATAAGAACCCCTCACTAAGTACTAACTATGTCTTAGTTACATAGTTAGTAATAGGTGCTTTATAAACGTTTACGTATACTGCGAAAACCTCCATTTGCCAAAGAGGAAGCAGAAGCTTAAAGTCAAAGTAACTCTCCTGTATATAGACGGTGGAAGGATGGAGCCAGGCTTTGAATCCAGGTTCGTCTGGCTCCTACTCTTGGTTCAACTGCGTGAAGCAGGACAGAGTTGGTTGAGTGGACATTACAAAGAGGCATCCTCTAACTCGACAGAAGGATGCTCTTCCTAACCTTGAGAGCTGCTCACCGTGGAATGGATGTAGCCTTTTAGGATGGAGAGTTGCCTGACACAGGAATTCACAGGCAGGAGCTGAAAATGATTGGCCAGAGCTTCTTTAGAGGAGATTCGGGTCTCTGGCAAGCAAAGTGAAATGAAACAGAAAAAGAAGCTCTCTTTTCTCCTCTGGTTCTGACTGTTTACACAGTTGCATTCTCTCTCTGATTGATGCCAAGAGCCAGCCAGCCCCGTGCTGAGAATCTCCCCTGCCCTCATTCCGCCTCGTGTCTCCGCAACGAACCTCTGAAGAAGACGGACGGGCCCCTGATGTGGGTGTGTTCCCGGCCACCTCGCCACCATGATCGCAGGTCTGGGGTCTCCAGAAAAAGCTGCCGCGAAACCAACAGGCCGGGCGCTCCATGCACCCAGGCCTAGAGCACCCACCCGAGTGGGACCCAGGGCCCAGCCTGCCTGAGCGCTCCGTCTCCGGAAGGGTCCTCACGAGGCGGGCCCCACCAGGGGAGGCTCCAGCGGGGGCCTGATTGCAGGACAAACACGGCACATATTGAAACACTCTGGCAGTTTCCCGCTGCCCCAGTCGCAGCCTGACCCTGGTGACCTCCAACATCGTATTAAAGCCCCCGGAGCCCCACGTCTCTGCGAGGGAGAGAAGGAAGCAACTCCTGGACGCATTCTCTTCCCTAATTCATTCAAGTGAGCCAGGCTGAGTGGGCCCTGGGCCTTTGATGTTAAAGGCCCCTAATTGGAAGGAAGTGAAGTGTTAGCCTGTCAGCCTTTCAGCCGCTCATCAAATACTTTAAGAGGTATCCGCACGGCGCGGTTCTCACACTGGTGCTGAGAAAGCCCGGAGTGGACTGCTTTCGGTTAAAACGTTTAAGCTTTGCATCCGTCTAACAGAAAGTTCCGTACAGATGTCACGGCTCCCCCCCGCCCCGCCGCCGCTGCTCTGCCTCCGCTCTGGGGGGCTGTGCTGTTGCGCCCGCGGTCTGGCCCAGCCTGCCGCCCGAGCCCACGGAGAGGAAGGTGTGGCAGCAGCCAATCACTGACCCCGGACGCGGGCCGCGCGCTCCCGGCTGGGGCCTCCCTCCGCGGAGCCCCTTTGATCTCCCGGTTTGGCATTGTGTCCCTCCCCGGGAATGTGGCTCCCCTACCCCCCATCTCCGAATCCCAGAGTGCTCCAGGCAGAAGAGGCTCCGAGTAACCCTTTCGTCTCGCCTCCTCGTGTTGTAGCCCGAGTCCAAGCCCAGAAAAGGAGAGTGAGCGGCCCGATGTCGTTCGGGGAGCTCGTGGCAGAGTTGGGCTCATAACCCAGGGCGTCATGCTCCTGGGACAGTCAGGTGTGACCCAGATCTCTGTGCTTCTCTTCAAGAAAATAAGGCAATAAATAGCACAGTTGAATTTAAGGAAATGAATTTATTTCTAACGGAGTAACTGTGCCTAGAGTAGGAAACCTCGATGGAGCCGTCCCGGTGGGCAGACGCTGGGGGCCTGGGGGTGAAAGGGACCCAAGAGGTTTGTGCCCCTAATTGTGAGAGAGCACGTGCTCCGAGAGCCCCCAGGCCCTGTGGCTACACCGGAGAGGAGAAAGGGGGAAGGAGAGAAGAGAGACAGAGAAGGAGAGAGAGTGCCGTCTGCAGACAGAGAGCTTGTGATCAGGAATGGGCCACGTGGCAGGGCTGGAGGGGGCGGGCGCTTGGATACACGGGCTCCGAAGAGCAGGGCGTGCCTGGATCTGGCAACTGGAAGCAGTTCCGTTGCTCCACGCTGCAGAAGGTGGGGGTGCGAGTGATGAGGGGGATCCCGCCATCTGTGAGGCGCTGACCGCTGAGGACTTTGCAGACCCCTCAGACCAGGGTGCACGTGCAAAAGGAGGGGCTGCCAGGCCAGCTGTGGATTGGATGCGGGGTGCTCTTGTGTGTTGGTTTTATGAATACTGTAAGTTTCCAACATTCTTTGTGGTCGATGGAGAGAACAGCAAAACTCCTGCCTCATGGGGCCCTGGGGGGCCCCTCTAAGGGCCACTGTTATGCGGTAGAAATACCTAACAGATACCAAATAAACGTCAATTCCCAACCCTGTCTGACTCTCTGTAGTTACATTTTAGACACTGGGCACTGGTGAGACCCTCGTCAGAAATCTAATCCATTTTCTCTCTGGCATGTTTTTATATCATTAACGTCTCCATCACAGAGAAAGGGAAGAGTTGATATTCTTTGCTTTAAGAGTGGGAATTGAAGTGGACAACCAGCGTTGTTATTCCAGCAGGGACCTTCTGATGGATGCTGTGCACGCCTGCCTGGTCCCACCTGCCTGAAGGTGGTTTCCATTTCAGACGCCATCCCTGTCGGCCTTCACCAGGGCGGGCCACTCGCTGGTCTTGGGGCACAGGTAGTCAGTCATGCATCTGACCCCATTCCAGGCTCGAGTAGGGTAATAAGCTGACACTAAAATAGACTGAACTCTATGTCAAGTCACACCAGGAAACCCTTCAAATCAACTCACCTCTTTGGAAAACCCAGGGCTTGAGAGTGACCTAAATTCTGCTACAGTTTTTGAAATCTCAACAGACTAAGGGTTTGAGAAGAAGCCAGAGAAGGTGAAGTGTCCTTTGGGAGGGAGCCCCAGGAAGGCAGCATGCGGGGGGGGGGGTCCCTGACCGGGGAGTAGTAGATCCCAAACCAGTCCAGGAGATCTTGCAATCTGATCTATGTTCAACTTTGGTAATTCCATGACATCTCCGTGAAGAAATTCCTAGAGCAAAGCTCTGGTTAGTGAAGATTGTCTGGGCATAGACAGGTTTGGAGAAGGCCTAGCACAGAGGCCAGAACCCTGGTCGTGGACTCCGGGGCCCAGGCTAGTGTCCTAACATACCAAATATGAATTTCTAAGTTTCTGAAACCCTTTGAGCATTTAGAAAATGATGCTATTAGAACAGATTAGCTTTAAGATCTGTTCCAGAATGAATGTTTCATGATATTACCAGAGTACCAGAACACATGGAATAGTTTAATTATCATCACTAAATATAACAGTCCCCAGGTTGCCAAGTATTTGAATAAAAACAGAAAGAAAAGACTTCATCGCCGGAGCCTGTTTTCATAAAGTTCCTTGTCATTTTCAGATTATTCAATTTCATCGGAATAGTCCACGTCAGTATAACCTAACCTCTCTGTGAGTTCCTTGTATTGATCCTGCAAAGTTGGCCTAATCATCATTTTTCCCAGGTGAGGCAATCGAGGCCGGGGAGGAAAGCAGTCAGCTCCCAATCTCACAGCCGGGCACTGCAGGGCTGGGAATCAGAGGGCAGACCCCCGTGCCGCGCTGACGGACCCATCCGCCCACACCTTGACTAAAGCCAGGTGGGTGTTTTTATGTGGGAGCTAACGACAGTTGCCTTCTCTCCCATATCAGACTGAATTTTTCACGTTTCATCTGGCAGTTTGCATGGTATCAGTAAAGCTACGAGTTACTCTTTTCTTCAAGGTGGCACAGGGTACCTGCAAGGAGGGCTGGATCCTTTTCTTGGATCCAATCCAGTTCTGATTCCATGGCGATACTTTAATCACAAGGAGTTAATTTATCAGCAGCTCCTGCGATTTTAATCAAGTTGCATTTTTGTGCTAAGGCAAAACCAAACAAATTTAAAAATGAAGGGCTTCCCTGGTGGCGCAGTGGTTGCGCGTCCGCCTGCCGATGCAGGGGAACCGGGTTCGCGCCCCGGTCTGGGAGGATCCCACGTGCCGCGGACCGGCTGGGCCCGTGAGCCATGGCCGCTGAGCCTGCGCGTCCGGAGCCTGTGCTCCGCAACGGGAGAGGCCACGGCAGATGGAGGCCCGCATACCACAAAAAAAAAAAAAAAAAAAAAGAAAAAGAGCCATTTCCAATCAACCTGGTTCCCCCCACCCCACCTTAAAGCATGTTAGCTGGGAATCTTCTTGGGCCCTTCTCTAACTGTCTAATTAATGCAATATTAAATTGACACCAAGCGAATGGGAGCTGAATTGTGTGCTAACAGTTTGGGCCAACTGAGAAGAATGTAATTTCTGTGAGGAAGCCAGATGGGAGGGGAGAACAGGAAGGGATGCGTGCGTGCTAATTTGCAGTTTGACGGACTCTCTCTGTAAAAATAAACACTTTTGTAGGAGTCTAAGGAAAGCAAATGTCATCCGTTTCATATCACACAATGCCTACTGGTAGATACTGAAAACGTGCTCATTTCCAAGTGCATTTTGCAATAAGAGTCATGTCTAACTAAGGCAGAGAAGTTTGCCTCTTTATAAGATCACTGCAATGTTTGCTGTTAGAGGCAAAGAGAGGAGCTGAACGAAGAGATGTACGCAGCGTGGTGCTGGGTGTAGATGCTCCGAGCTTGTTCTGGGACTGGCCAGAGGCCCAGGTGACTGAGCAGTGAGCCGACTCCTCATGTTTGCAGATGCGACCTGCCCGCTGGAGACATCATCCAGGAAGGGAGCATTGTTCGGGCTGGCCTCCTCCGTCAGGTTTGAAGCCCGGTCTGACGGAGAGGGAAGGTTTGTTGCACTCCATCCCTGGACGCCCAGTTGAGGCTTTGGTGGAATCAAGAGCCATAGCCCGGGGGCCATGAGTACGTAGCACCGCAAGTGCACCCCCCTATCAAAGGCAGACCCCCTTCAAGAGAGGACCTGTTGCCCCAGCCATCGGGAGTGCCGTCAGCAGCCACAGCAGCCACAGGGAGCTATCTCGTGCAAAGCCACACCTTCTGGGGGCAGCCTGTATCAGCTGATTGGCCAAGAAAGAGGAGCACGGAGGCCCAGCCGTGTCCCTGCCATGTGGGACCTCTGAGGGACAGCCCTCTCTCTAGAGGTCCCCTACTGGATGGTGGAGGCTTTGCCTAGCCTGCGTCACAGCTCAACTTCTCCCTCCGCCTGGTCTTGCAGCCTCTCTTTCCCTTCACAGGCATCCATCCCTAATAGACCTTTTGCCAGACTCCCTCCCAGCATCCTCTTCTGGGGTACCCAGGCTGGGACACTCTATTTCCTTCTTGTTTTGCCCCGTCTGATTAGCAACAGTTAGCAACAAGATCCTGTATAATAAAGAAGCCCTTGTGTCGAATTTTAGGGACGTTGGTGAAAGTGGGGAATATTTTGTTCTGCTTGGACCCCTAGGAACTTGAAGACTTGGGTTAGGGACCCGAGTGGGTGATCCTTAGCATCCCTTCAGCAGTAGGAACCATGGCTTTGTGTGGTTGTGCCCCTGTGCAGACCAGACAGGGTGGGAGGGAGTGAAGATCGGGCTGTTGGCAGGATCCCTAGCACTCAGGGGTTAAGCAGAAGCCTCTAGGGGCACAAGCAGATTAATTCAGGTAGCCCAGATGATCCTTTCTGAGTGTATTCAATTAAGCCCAAAGGCCAATCCAGGGATGAAATGTAGCTTGGGTATTTGTGTTTTCAAAAACAAATAAATGAACAAACAAATTCTGTTTCCCTCGGAGAGCATCAGATCCTCAAGATGGAATTGAGCCTGAAGACCCCATAGCAAACCATTGAAACAGATGTGGTCATAGGCGGTGGCGCCATATTGCACAAACATCACTAGACATGATGGTGAGTGGGAGTGGTACTGTCTTAGAGAGAGACCTACTGCCACCACAAGGTGCCCAACACAAATGGTGTGGGAAGACCAGCCACTAAACTGACCCTCCATAAGCTCACAAGAGTCCCAGGGAACCCTCTTCAGGACCCTGATTAGGATATAAGATTCAACTATCCACAAGAGATTAAATCCATCACATCCAGACATTTTACCAGGACAAGCTCAGGCCTTCTCTGGAACATGAGAAGGAAATGGTGTGGCTCAATATTTACATGAAGCTAATTGTTATTTTGGCTTTATTCGTGGCTTAGGAACATAGCTCATAATGAAGGCTGAAGTGTCTCCGCTACCACTGATGTGGCAGAGCTTCAGACCCAGGGCAGAGGAAGCATGTTAACTCAAAACCTGGCAAAACAGGAATTATTAGAAAACATACAGGCATCTAGTGATTAGAGGAGAGTGGACCCTAAATTGAAACCAGGAGACAAAACCACTGTGGACTTTTTCTGCAAACCACAGGGTAGGATGCAATTTCAACTGAACTGAAATGAGCAAGACTTAAGAATGGAGGAAGATTAAAGATAACTCATTTAGGGACTTTCCAATGATCCTGATTTGATACTTGATGGTCCATTAGAATTCTTGGAAAGTATAAAAGGAGAAATGCATTGTTGTCAACTTCCAAAGGGTCATCAGGCAGACACCTTCTGGCCTGCCTTCCTGGTGGCCATTCTGTGCCTGGATCTCAGTTTTCTCAAGGACCCTCCTTAGAATCACAGAACACTAGAAAGAGACAAGATTTCAAGACACTCCCATGCCACACATGAGAAAAGTGAAATCTAAAGGGGGTGGGACTTGCCTGATCCCACACCACTAACTCCCTGGTACCACATGGGGAGCAGGCTTTCCGTCTTTTAACCCATATTTTTCCTTCAGAGCTAAGTTGACTTTAAATACTTACTTTAGGATTTTTTAGAAGCCAAGAAAAGAGAATCCCATTACATCCCTAAGCCTTCTCTGGAGTCACAACACATCATCCAAAAGCTTGGGCCTTGCTGAGCTCATGAAATGTGTCCGTGGTCTATCACACACTCTCCACCCTTGTAGACCACACCAAGCCTTGTTTGAGAAAGAGCTCCAAATAGAGAGGACACGTGTAGACTGCGACTCGATCCATTTTGGATATTGATGAGACAAGTCTGGTTGGTTATCTGGGGAAAACACACAGGACGGAAGAGGAGAGAGGCCCTCTGTCTATGCAAGGGCAAACAGGGACAGGTGGAGTGGAACAGGAGATCAGTGACGGCTTAACCTGTTCTCCTGTCTACTTTCCCAGTCTCCTCCAGACAACTCTGGTCTCCCCTTGCCACTGAGCAATGAAGAGGCTGGAGTAGCAGCAGTTTCCTATTTAGAGTGGTGTCTATTTTAAATTCTTAATTGATGTTGCTTACTGAGTTAAGGAAATTTCCTTCTGTTCCTAATTTACGAAGAGTCTTATCATGAATGGGTGGTGAATGTTACCAAATGTTTTTCTGCATCTATCAAAATGGTCATATAGAGCTTTCCTCTTTCGTTCAGTTTTAATCAATGAATGTGATGAATTATATTTATAGATTTTCTAATATTGAACCATCCTTGCATGCCTGGGAAAAATTCAATTTAGTTGTGTATGATAATTATATTTGCTAATACTTCATTTGGTAGTTTTGATTGTGTACTCATGAATGACATGGGCCTGTAATACTCCTGCCTTATAGCATGCTCCTTTCAGTATTAGGGTTGTATTGGCTTTATAGAATAAATAGGGTCATTGGGGGCATATTCTCTCCTTTTCTGCTGCCTAAAAGAAATAATATATTCCTTGAAAGTTAGATAGTACTTGCCTATAAAATCATCTGGCATGATGTTTTCTTTCTGAGAAAATTCTAATTGCTGTATCAATTAATTAAATAGTTGTGAGACTATTCAACTTATTTTTAAAATTTAGTTCTCATACGTTATATTTTTCTAAGTATTTATGTACTTCACCTAAGTTTTCAAAGTTACAGGCAAATAATTATTATAGTATTTTCCCATCCTTTCTAAACTTTTCATCTTTGTTTATGGCCCAAATTTTGTCACACTTTTCATTTATTATTTAATTTTTACCTTCTCTTGATCAATCTTGTCAGAGGTTTGATTATCTTGTTTTTTTTCCCAACTTTTGACTTTACTGATTTTTATGCTACATGTTTGTATTTTATTTTGTTGATTTCTGCTATTAATTTTATTATTTCTTCCTGCTTTCCATGGTTTTATTTTTCTCATTTCTTAAGGTAGACACTTAGCTCCTTAATTTTGAGGCTTTCTTTCTTTTTGATATTATTTATGGCTTCTATTAGAAAGTATGTTACCACATCTCACACAAGTTTTGATATATTCTGTTTTCCTTATCATTGAGTTCTAAATATTTAAAATATTAATTATAATTTCTTCTTTAACATGTAAGGTTTTTTTTAGCATTCATATTAAAATTTCCAAATGAAATTTTAAGACGTTTTTAAACTTATAATTTAATTATTTTGTGCTCAAAGCTCATAGCCTGTACAATTCTTTTTGAAATTTAATTTATCAAGGCTTCCTTTTTGCTCTTAATAGCTAATCAATTTTTCTAAATGACGTATATATAGTTTTAAAAAGTATCTTCTCTAATTATTGGAAGAACTCTGTACTTGCTCATTGGTCAAGATTCTTAACTAAGTTTTTCAGATTTTGTATATTATTCTTTCCAATTATTTTCTACTTGTATTATCAATAACCAAGAGGGATGTGTTGAAAGCGTCAAATAAGATGGGGGATTTTTCTACTTATCTTGATATAATTTGCTCCACATAGGTTGTGGCTTTTATTAAGTTCAAAAAAAATTTAAAGTTTCTATGATTTCTAAATGAACTTACATTTTTATCATAACTGACCCTCTCTATTTTATTAATGTATCTAAACCAGCTTTCTCTTACTTAACATTTGTCATATTTTCCCCATCATTTTACTCTTAACTTTGTATTTTAAATGTGTCTTTTGTAAATAGCATATACATGGATTAATAAAATCGAATCTAATTTTGTCTTTTCATTGATGAATTTCATCCACTTATTTTTACTTGAAGTACACATATACATGAGCTAGTTTCTGGTATTTTAGTAGATTATTTCTGCATATCCCATGATTTATTTTAAAAATTCTTTATTATATTTTAAAAATTGGTACCCACATCAACTTACATAAGGTAAGAACTTAGCCTCTCACATTCCTTAGCTCTCCATCCATACCCACCATACTGATATTGTCTAAATTTTAAAACTGTGGATAAACTATGGATTATTATAGTTACATTTCTCTTTTTCTTTAGTCCTAACTTATTTTTTAGACAACTACAAAATTTTACAAAAGTATTTGATCCCTTTTCAATGTGTGCCTTTGTGAGGAAAAATCTCTGAAACATCGTGTGCCAGGGAATATTTTTATCATGCCTTCATATATGAATGGCAGAAATTATATTTTGGATTCGAAGTTACTTTTCTTCAATACTCAATGTTACTTCATTACCTTCTAACATCATTGCTGCTGCTGGAAAATCAAATGTCATCTGATTCTTGTTCCTTCATATAGGATCTGTATTTTTCCTTGGGAAGTTTTAGAACTTTCTCTCTTAATTTCATTATGATATACCCAGATATAATCCCCACCCCTCATCTCTCCTCTTTCAATCTGAAATCTTTCAGATTTTTTTTCTAATTCTGAGAAATGTACCTTCACTACTTTTTTAAATATTTCTTTTTGATGGCTTGAGTCTCCATTGGGCAAAACATGCTTTTCTAAGTAGGATCAGGAAAATGGGGATGAACTCACTGAAAATAAGCCTGAGTGGTACCTATGCTAATAACTTAAGATTTAGATAATTGAGACTCTTCTTCCCCCACCTTGGAAACACATTGGCTGTGAGTACCTGTACTACTAAATGGCCCTACTTAAACGTCTTAACTTCATTTCTGTCCTTTTAGTTTTTCTGTCTCAGCCCTTCTGGCCAACTCTTGCTTCTAATGTTCTGTTTCTCCTTGGAGGATCTTGTGTGTATAAAGTGTATGTAAAGAAGGTACTGAAAGGCTCCATGTGAGAATCTGGAGTATTTCCAATAAATAATGAGTGTGGATTTAATGAAAATTTTTGCTTGCTCAGAGACTCTCTTGCTTCTTCCTGGCATAATAAATAAAGAACTTAATTTGTGCATTTCAGCAAAGGAAAATGAATTTTAAAACTCTCTTAAATTTGTATACAGGATCATCATCAGTGTGGATTGTCACAAAGTCATGGAACATTGATACAGCCTTGGACTGGGAATCAGATAATAGAGAATACCTGGGTGGGGGAGCAGGGTGGTTACTAAGTGACCCCGAGGGCCTTTCTAGTGCTGATTTTATAAGCCCATAAGATCAATTTGACTTTCAATTCTGACTTCCCCATTATGTCATCATGTGAGTTTGTGCAAGGTCTCTCCTTCTCCATCCATATAGGGGAATTATTTTGAAAACCTCTGTGGTCGTTTCCAGCTCTGAAAAACAAATTTTCCCAGTTGGAAGAAAGTTGAAATCTCTTGTAGTTCTATATTACTGTGGTTTGGCAAAATATTAGCGATAAGCTACAAAGAAATTCAGAGCCAGAGCAATTACCATCTGCCCCAAGTTGTATGTTCTGGTCCTGAATTACCTTGGCTTTCCAGGGGTGTCAAACATGATCTTGTTGCAATGACTGTACAACTGAGTCTTTAGAATTAAATGTAAAACACACAATAACATCTGCTGACTTTATGCTAACCGTCACACCAAGATATATAGTAAAGTGGTAAAATATATAAACTTTAAATTTTAGTGAATATTGTTAAAAATTCACAGGCCTATCTGATGGCAGCAAATTTTAAAAATTACTTATTCATTTATTTTATAAATCAGAAATCATATTGAACCCACTGAATTTTCCATCAGGAGTTAGTTTTTATAATACAAATGTTGTACAGGAAAAATGTTCAGGGTTATGAAGATCATTATTAATTTGTAGATAACTATGAGAAATACTGTTTAATACTGTCAAGTAAAGTTTTCACATTTTCTAGATCAAATTTTTTCTCTGATCATACTTCAGTGTAAGAAAAATTCCTCAGTCCAGTGAAATTTCCTGGTGAGTTGAAAACTGACTATGAAATACAACCTGTTAAAAACAGCTGCGAAAAACAATTCCTCCTGGTTTAAGAGATAGTTTAATGTGTGCGTTTCAGTAAAAGAAAATAGTATTTTTTTTAAACTTTCAATTTAAATACAGAGATCATCATATGTGTGGAACTTTGAGGAGGAATGAATATTTATTGATAGAACATTGATAGAAAGGAAAAAGGTATTTCTTCACGCATTAGAAAGACAGATGTGGAAGAAGGAAAGATCAGGGACACTTAACTGACAAATCACAAGACATTTTCGTAGGTTACAATGTAAACTTTCTGGTCAGCATGGTTTGGGCCAGCTTGCATAATCCACACTTGATGGTGCCACAGGGAATGCTTGTGATACACAAACTGGAAGAGACTCCAAGGCTGAGGCTAGCTCTAGGAAGATCTGGGCCACCACAGGGTGCACATAACTCTCCCAAAGTCTTTGGCATTTTTGTCGCCCCCTTTTTGACTTCATATGTATTTATAAACAGTGAGTTGTCTTCAGTGCTTCTCAAAGGAAACGTTGTTGGCATTTTGTAAAGGCAATTCTTCCATATGCTGGACTGGTCTGTGTATTGCAAGATGTTTCTTATCTCTAGCTCCCTGCCGGCAAAATGCTAGCAACCCTACCCCGGTTATTATGGCAGCTAAAAATAATTCGGTGCTATTGGAATGCCCCCTGAGGGCGGTACTGCCTCTGGTTGATTACCACTGGCACCTGATGATCTCTGCAGTCTATTTCATCTCAGAGAAATGTGATTCTTCTCTATGTGTTATGCATTTTCACTGTATGGAAGAATACACTGGGGAAAAAGAACCCATTATATTTTGGAAGGCTTCTGAAGTACCACCCATTTTTCATGACTTGGATCCACTATCACTGCCAGCTGGAAGATTTCTTTGATCTTGCCAAACATAGGTGATTTCTCCTCTGGGCTACAATAGACCCAGATAATCCCTCTGTTATAGCAGTTGCCATATTGCTATCATTACCTGAATTTGTCCTCCCCTGTGAACCCTGGCTGTGAGCTCTTTGAGAACACCGACTGTGCCTTATTTATTCTCTATCTCCAGTAAACAACATAACTCTGGCATATCCCAGGCACTCTATAAAATGTTGCCAAATGAATAAATGGATGAGAGAATAGCTAAGTTGAATCCATTGCATTTTCACATGAACGCTTTCTCTCCAAAGGGATTTTAATTATATTTTCAGTTTAATGAAAAGAAATGGAGAGCTAAGAGATTAAGTCAGATTGATAATAACAATAAAATAACAAAAATAAAAATAAATAACATTAAGAGTAAGTCAGAATCATAATGATAAATATCATTTCCTAAGATCTTCCTATGTGCCAGACACTTTATTTTAAGTTTAATATGTTTAAGCACTTTATTTACCTTATTTCATTTAATCTCCACATCAGGGTTGGAACTAGGGTAAAGCAAATGAGGTACCTAAGTCTTTGCTTATTTTTCTATTGAGTTGTTTGTATATTTACACTTTGATTTTTAGAACTTCTTTATTGTAAATAATGCTGCTGTGAACATAGTAGTGCAGATATCTCTTTGAGATAGTGATTTCATTTCTTTTGATAAATATATTCAAAATGGGATTGCTGGATCATATGATAGTTCTATTTTCAATTTTTTTTAGCAGCTCCATACTGTTTTCCATAGTGACTGCACCAATTTATAATTTCACCCAAAATACACAAAGGTTTGTTTTTCTCTGTAGTTTCGTCAATACTTGTTAACTTTTCTGGTTTAGTTAATAGCCATTATAAACTGGTGTGAGGCGACATTTCACTGTGGTTTTGATTTGCATTTCCCTGATGATTAGTGATGTTGAGCATCCTTTCATGTACCTATTGGCCATCTGTGTGTCTTCTTTGGAGAGATGTCTATTCAGGTCCTCTGCCCATTTTCAAGTGTACTATTTGTGTTTTTTTGGTATTGAGTTGTATGAGTTCCTTGTAAATCAGATATATGATTTGCACATATTTTCTTAGGTTGCATTTTCATTTTGTCGATTTTTTCTTTTGCTGTGCAGAAGCTCTTTAGTTTGATGTTTTTTACTTGTTTATTTTTGTTTTTGTTCCTTTTGGTGTCATAGCCAAAAAAATCTTTGCCAAGACCAATGTCAAGGAGCTTTTTCTCTATGTTTTCCTTTAGGAATTTTATGGTGTTAGATATCACATTTAAGTCTTTAATCTACTTTTGAGTTAATTTTTGTAAGTGGTATGAAATAGGGGTCCAATTTCATTCTTTTGTGTGTGGATATCCAGTTTTCCCAACACTACTTATTAAAAAGGTTATCTTTTCCCCACTGAGTATTCTTAACTTCCTTATCAAATATTAGTTGACTCTCTATACATGGGTTTATTTCTGGGCTCTTGATTCTGTTCCATTGGTCCATGTGTTTATTTTTATACCAGTACCATACTGTTTTTATTACTATAGTTTTGTAATATAGTTTGAAATCAGGACGTGTAAAGCCTCCAGCTTTGTTCTTCTTTTTCATTGTCACTTTGGCTATTCGGGGTCTTTAGTGGTGTCATCTAAATTTTAGGACTGGTTTTTCATTTTCTGTGAAAATACTATGGGAATTTTGACAGGAATTGCATGGAATCTATATATGGCTTCAGATGATATGGACATTTTTAACAATATTAATTCTTCCAGCCCATGAACACAGATATCTTTCCACTTATTTGTGTCTTCTGCAATTTCTTTCATCAAAGTCAGTTTACAGGTCTTTCACCAGTGTGAGTTAAATTTATTCCTAAATATTTTATTGTTTTAATGCTATTGCAAATGAAATTGTTTGCTTTTTTTCTTAAGATAGTTGACTATTAGTGTATAGATATGCAATTTATTTTTGTGTGTTGATTTTGTATTCTGAAATTTTACTGAATTTATTTATTAATGCTAACAGATTTTTGGTGGAGTCATCAGGGTTTTCTATATATAAGATCATGTCATTTATGAATAGGGACAATTTTACTTCTTCTTTTCCAGCATGGATGCCTTTTATTTCTTTTTCTTGCCTATTGCTCTGGCTAGAAGTTCCAGTGTTATATTGAATAGGAATGGTGAGAATTTCCTTGTCTTGTTCCTGATCTTAGAGAATGAGCTTTTAACCTTTCATCATTGAGTATGATGTTAGCTGTCATATATGGCCTTTATTATGTTGAGGTAAGTTCCTTTTATGTCCAATATGTTGAGAGTTTTTAATGATGAAAGGGTGTTGCTTTTTGTCAGATGCTTTTTCTGTATCTATTGAGAAGATTATAAGCTTTTTATCTTTCATTCTATTAATATGGTGTGTCACATTTATTGGATTTTGTGTGTTGAACCATCCTTGCATGCCAGGGATAAATCCCATTTGATCATGGTATATGATACTTTTAACAGATGTACTGTTGAATTTGATTTGCTACTATTTTATAGAGAATTTTTGCATTTATATTTTAATAGAAATGTTGGTCTTTAGTTTTCTTTTCTTGTAGTGTCCTTATCTGGCTTTGGTATTAGAGTAACGCTGTTTTTGTAAAAGGAGTTTGGGAATGTTCCCTCCTCTTCAATTTTTGCAAGTCTTAGAAAGACTGGCATTCTTTTTTAATGTGTAGTAGAATTAACTATCTGGTCCTGGGCTTTTATTTGTTGGGAGGTCTTTGATTAGTGATTGAATCGCCTTTGTCATTATTGATCTATTCAGATTTTCTATTTCTTCATGATTCGGTCTTTGTAGGTAGTATGTTTCTAACAATTTATACATTTCTTTTATGCTGTCCAATTTGTTGGTGTATAATTGTTCATAGTAGTCTCTTATGATTCTTTGTGTTTCTTTAGTGTCAATTGTAACATCTCTTGTTTCATTTGTAACTTTATTTATTTGGATCCTCTCTCTTTTTTTCGTGTTTAGTCTAGCTAAAAGTTTGTTAGTTTTGTTTATCTTTTCAAGAAAACCGCCTCTTAACTTTCATTGATCTTTTCTATTGTCTTTCTCATCTCTATTTCATTTGTTTCTGCTCTGGTCTTTGTTATTTCCTTTCTTCTACTAACTGTGGTCTTGGTGCTTCTTTTTCTCATTCCTTGAGGTGTAATCTTATGTTGTTTATTTGAGATCTTTCTTTTTTCTTAATGTAGGCATTTATCACTTAAAAAATTCCCTCTTAGCACTACTTTTGTTGCATTCCATAATTGCTGGTATGCTGTAAAAGCATTTTAAGATTTTTTAAAGATTTCCCCATGACTTTTTTTTTGACCTATAGATTGTTCAGGAATATGTTGTTTAATCTCCACATATTTGTGAATTTTCCACTTTTCCACTTGTAATTGATTTCTAGTTTCATATCATTGTGGTCAGAAAAGATTCTTGATATAATTTTAATATTAAATTTCTTAAGACTTGTTTTATGGCCAAACATATAATCTATCCTGAAGAATGTTCCCCGTATGCTTGAGAAGACTGTCTTCTGCTGCTGTTAGATGGAATATTCCATATATGTCTATTAGGTTCATTTGGTCTAATATGTAGCTTAAGTCCAAACTTTCCTTGGTGATTTTCTGACTAGATGATCTATCTATTGTTGAAAGTGGGGTATGGAAATCTCCTACTATTATTGTATTCCTGTCTATTTCTCCCTTCGAATCTGTTAATATTTGCTTTATATATTTAGGTTCTCCAGTGTAGAGTGGGAATTTTTAAGGTTGTATGCTTTCTCTCTCTTTTTTTTTTTTTTTTTGCAGTACACGGGCCTCTCACTGCGGTGGCCTCTCCCGTTGCGGAGCACAGGCTCCGGACGCGCAGGCTCAGTGGCCACGGCTCATGGGCCCAGCCACTCTGCAGCATGTGGGATCTTCCCGGACCGGGGCACAAACCTGTGTCCCCTGCATTGGCAGGCGGACTCTCAACCACTGCGCCACCAGGGAAGCCCTGTATGCC
>NC_041225.1:37060499-37157283 GCF_002837175.3 Physeter macrocephalus
CTCACTGCGGTGGCCTCTCCCGTTGCGGAGCACAGGCTCCGGACGCGCAGGCTCAGTGGCCACGGCTCATGGGCCCAGCCACTCTGCAGCATGTGGGATCTTCCCGGACCGGGGCACAAACCTGTGTCCCCTGCATTGGCAGGCGGACTCTCAACCACTGCGCCACCAGGGAAGCCCTGTATGCCTTCTCTTGATACTGCAAAACCTGGCTGGGTACTGACAGCCTCCTGTTTGCTTTCCTCAGGGCAGTGCTGAATGCCCAAATTTGAGCACTTTCTCCCAATCCTACAGAGTTGGGTTGGCTTTCTGTGTATGCTCACTAGCCATCTGCAAAGATTCACTCTCTCCATCATCCAGTGCATGCACAGGGAGCTGGCCATGGGGTGAGGGTCCACCAATTATTGGGCGTGACTGTTGGTCAATTGGGGGAATCCAGAAATGAGGCAGCACCTCATGGGTGGGCTTTCTGGTGGAGTCTGTGAAGCAGTTAGTTGGTCTTTGTCCCTCTGATGCCCTCTGAGAGTCCTGCCTGCTATCCTCCCAGATGCTTCCTGCCCCCAGTCATGCAGCACACCTCAGTATTCTGGGTGGGGTAAGAAAGAAGTGGTCACTTTGGTGACATCCCACACAGCTGGGGAAGATGGACGATCACTCACACACTCTCACTTTCCCCTGTGGGAGAAATCATGGGCCAAGAAGATCTCTCTTGGCACTGAGCTGTGCTACCTTAAGGGAGGGGTGATTCAGCTGTAGGGAAACTGTTTCTCTTTTCCTCTTCAATGTGTCAGATCTCAGGGTATTTTTTGGTTTTTTCCTCCAATGGTGTGCTGGAACTTCTCTACTGGACTCCTCGACTTCCACTAATGCACTCTCATCCATGAGTGGTTGTCTAAATTACTATTACTTGAAGGCGGGGGGAAGACAATAGAAAACTCTTATTTTGCCATTTGATGATTTCATCCCAAAAATGTTTTAAAAGAAGATTTCTATAAACAGAATTTTTACATTTCAGTGTAGTCAAATTGATCTATCTTATTTTATAGTTAACATTGTATTGTCTTGTTTAAGAAATTCTTATCTATGCAAAGGTCAGCTATGTTTTCTCTTATATTTTCTTCCAAAAATTGTACAATTTTGTTGTTGACACTTGGGTCCAAAAGGAATTGATATTTTTATATGGTGTGAAGTAGCAATCCATTTAATTTTTCTGCGTAGAAAATAATTTTTCAGACCCATTTTCCCTCCTTTCCACTCTGATCTTCCATGCTTTCTTTGTCATATGTGGAAAATCCATATGTAAATAGATCTGATTCTGTGCTTTAAGTTTATCTCCCTTATGGACCTTATTTTCTATATAAACTTTAGAGTTATGATGATGAAATGCTAGTAGCTGGTGCAAAAGGGGTATTTACAATTATTAAGAATCAATCAAACATTGTATTGGGAAACTTACTTGCATTTTATCCTTTAATCTTGGCAATATTCTCTGATTTATACATCATTATCCAAACAGCACATATGAGGAAACTAAAGCTCAGGAAGATGGTGTGACTTACTTAACCTCAATCAGCTTGGAAGTGGTGGAGGCCAGAATATGAATCCAAATTCTGTGTTCTTTCTCTTATGCTATATTATTTTCCTAAATCACCCAAATTAAATTAATTCACAACTTTAGGAACTGGAGTTGGAGTAAGAGCAATGTAAGAATAATTATATAATTTAGTTTAGGCTTTTCTTCTAGTTGGAAGACAGACTTTGGAACACAGAGTGAACATGAAATATGCAAGCATTGTTTTTGGCATTCAGATAATGGGCTTTGGACCACAGACTCATTCTGCCATGTACCAACTGGTGGGATTGGGTCACATATTACCAAGTCTTATTCTCACTGACTGAGGGAGTGAGTAAGGTGGAGCCCATGGCAACATGTTGGAATAAAACAGCAGAATCCAGAAAGACTGCAATTTTGTTCTGGTGCTGGCATTCACTTGTTGTATATACTTGCAAAATTACTTTCCTTCTCTGAGCCTTAGGTTCTACAACTGCAAACTAAGGAAAATAAATACCACCTTGTATGGCTGTTGTCAGAACGGGAAATATCTATTAAATATCTAGCATAGTGATCAGCACATGTCAGGCAATTCATAGATAATGGCTATTTTCCTCCCCTTGTCTGCTCCTAACCTACTTCTCACTTCTACTGATATCCCTAAAATACTCTTCCCTGTGGGGACATTTGTTTTGCTAGGAGGGAACTTCAGCTCTCTTGTGGACCCAAACAGTAAGAAAAGACCTTATCACTTTGGCCATGAAAAAGGATCAAATCTTTATGTCATCCCTTGCAGGACAGGGAGAACTTGCAGCTTCTCAATACGGTCCTTAGCTGTATCATGTTTGCTTTCACTCCTTCAATCTTGCCTATTTCAAAGGAAGATTAAGTTATGAAATGTCAGAGGGGAAGGAGGATATCTGGGTGTCCACTAACTCAGCCCACTTACTGTGCTGAGTAGAAGACCCAGAGAGGAGTCTAGGTGTCATGCAGGGCCACACGGTGACCTGCGGTGGACCTCTTACCTACCCAGCTGCTACTGCTTCCATAAGCCACCTTGCAACACCCTACTGAAAATTTGACAATCACCTCTGGTTAAGAATCAGCTACTCCTACTCACTTGCTATCTGGATACTACCTTGTCTTTTAGCTTCAAGTAAAATGGTTACTAAAATATTCAACAGACTTAGAACAATAACTGCATGCCCTAAATAATAGTCAATATATGCAAAGCACTTACTATGGATCAGTGATATTTAAGTGCTATATAAGCCTTAACTCATTTAATCCTCACAACAGTACTCTGAAGTAGGTACTTTATCATTCCTGTTTTGCAGATGAGGAAACTGAGGCATTGAGCTATTATACAAGTTACCTGAAGTTACTTGCTTCCTGAGTTTACATTTTTAACCATTGAGATACACTGTCTTATTTGTTTTGATGCAAAAGAACAGATACCATAATGACAAAAAGGAGCCCAAGAAATTTACTGCCCCCAAAAGAAAAATTGTTTTATTTTATTTATTTATTTATTTATTTTTTTGAAAAATTAGGTTTTAGATAGCTAGGAAACTCTCAAGGGTTAGATTCTAGACATATAACATCCCTGTGCTTACTTTTTAATTTTTCTCCCTGGACTTATTTCTCTGGGTGGGAGTTGCCAAGCAAATAGCTCAAATACCACAATGGACTGTTATTCAAAGAAGTTTAGGCAGTACTTTCTGGTAAATTTGATGACGAAAACAGTATTAAAAATGTGTTTGAAGTGTCAAGAATACAAGCTCTAAGAAATATGCAATTACAGAAATTAAATATCAGAAATATGC
Source organism: Physeter macrocephalus (assembly GCF_002837175.3). Lineage (NCBI taxonomy): Eukaryota > Metazoa > Chordata > Mammalia > Artiodactyla > Physeteridae > Physeter > Physeter macrocephalus. The sequence goes on from NC_041225.1 coordinate 37,063,875, forward strand.
TAAGATAATTTCATTAATAAACAAATATGCATATAACTAAATAGAATTCACATATACACTCTAACTGTATATAGTGTGAGTAAGACTTCCTCATTATCAAATCAGAATACACTATCTCAGTCTCTCAGTGCTGAGGTTTCAAAGGGAAGCAGCAACCTTTACAACAGTAATGATCATTTATAAAATTAGTTGTTGAACACCCTTCCCTAATCAACGTAACATCTATCCTTACCCATTGCTTCAATCGGTCTTTCACTATTTTTTAAGTATTTGTTAGAAACTGCCAACTTTACCATTCTAATAAATTACAAAGGGAGATTAAACATTTTGTAATAGATGTAAAATTTCATGAAGTTCATGAAAGTAAAATTAGACATTGCTTGGATCATATACAAAGTTATTGACAAACTGCTTTTGGCAGAGACTGTCCAGTTGAAACATAGAAGAGAAATAAGAAGAGGTTAATGGCCGGGTAGGTGTTCAGAGGAGACTGACTTAAACATCAAAGTCCCTTGTAAGAATAATGAAGTCCTTGACTTTTTTTTATTCATTGCTAAAAATACATGATCTTTATTATGGTATGGTGAAATCTAAATGTGGATTGAAAAATGTTACAGTAAACCTTTATACAATTTTGCCTAGAAAGAACAATGTCTCCTCAAATTCTAAGATTTATCTCATTTTTGGAATTATAACTTTTTGTTAAACATAAAATTTAAAACTTATTCTAATTTTTTTCATTTTTAAAACAATTTGCAGCCAAAACTTAACTTCTCCCTGATATACACAATAAATGACGTGCCCAGGTTAAGTTTAAATTACTTAAGTTTTATCTGTTCATGAACCCATTATTCTTATGGTTAATGAGTTCCCCTTGTATTTAAAGGTAAGCATAAACAGTATATAAGTTATACTTGAACAAGAATTCTTAACAAAGAGAAGAATGCAGCTATCAATTCAATTAATAAAGAAGTACTTCTTAAGAGTCCACAATGCCATGATCAGAAACTGAATCATCTGATTGTATTTAGAGGGTTTCTAGAGAGAACATAACTCTTCAGTAACTTCCCTGATCAATGTACAGATGAAAAATAAGAAATAGGGACTTCCCTAGTGGTGTAGTGGTTAAGAATCCGCCTGCCAACGCAGGGGACACGGGTTCGAGCCCTGGTCGGGGAAGATCCCTCATGCCGTGGAACAACTAAGCCCGTGCGTCACAACTACTGAACCTGTGCTCTAGAGCCCGTGAGCCACAACTACTGAGCCCACGTGCCACAGCTACTGAAGCCTGTGCGCCTAGAGCCTGTGCTCTGCAACAAGAGAAGCCACCGCAGTGAGAAGCCCACACACTGCAACTAGAGAAAGCCGAGCACAGCAATGAAGACCGACCCAACACATCCAAAAATAAATAAATTAAAAAAAAAAAAAAAAAAAAGAAAAAGAAGAAATAAGCAAAAGTGTCTCAGGTCATGCCAAACAAACAATAGCAGCCCTCGGTTGTGTATATGTCTTAGTTCAGGCTTCTATAACCAAGTACCACAAACTGGGTGGCATATAAACAACAAACTTTTAAGAACAGTGATGGTGGAGTCTTTATTTTCCTGGGAAGGGGCAGTTAATGAAGTTTGGCAGTAATGATTATCTTAGCGGCAGTGAAATTCAAGTGAAGGTACTTTCTTCCGTAAGACTGGAAGCCAGCGCCCCAGTAAAGAACATTCTCCCATTTGGGCGTCTTCCCAAAAGGGAGATGGCACATTTACTAAGTGATATGTCTCACTTTCTTTGCCATTCAGACCCATGCCAATCTGTTTCTTTCTTTTCCTTTTTTCTCTTTCCTTCCTTCCTGATTTTACTGGAAATGTTACCAAAGTTTCATCATTCAAGATGATGCTGTTCTAGTTTTTCATAAGACTCAGGGTAAAGAAGTTCTATTTCATTGCTTGTTTGTGTAGAGACTTTTTTTAGCATTAATCATTACATAATTTTGTCAAAAATTTATTTCCTGCAAGTACTAAGATGTTTGTATATCTTGTAACCCATTATGAATTTAACTAATAGATTTTATCATATTTAACCATCTTTATATTCCCAAGGTAACCTGATTCACTCTGATTTATTTTTTAGTTTTGAAAAATATATTATTGGATCTAGTTTGCTAATGCTTGGGTTTTTACATTCATATTTTACTAATGATATTAGCATATAATCTTATTTTCTCACAATGTACTTGTCCAGTCTTTGGACAAAAGTAAACTAATTTCATAAAATAAGTAATGAAGCTTCCCCTGTCTTTTGAGTGGATGTTGAATTTTCTCAAATGACTTACTTCGTGTATATTGAGATGACTGCCTGGCTCTTCTGTTCTTGTTGGTATGGTGGATTACATTGATTGGTTTTCAAATGTTGAGCCAGCCTTGTATTCCCAGCATAAGCCTCAGTTGGTTATAATGTATTTTCTTTATTATACATTGTTGGATGCAATTTGTTGAAATTTTGCTAAGAATTTTTGCTTCTATGTTCATGATTCAAGATTAACAGGTGATTTTCTTTTCTTATAATGTCTTTGAATTGGAAAGTTTTCCCTACTTTATATTTTTTGGCAGACTTTTACAAAGTTGTTTTTATTAATTCGAAAATATTTGATAGAATTCACCAGTGAAGCCATCTGGGCATGAAGTTATCTTTGTGGAAATTTTTAAGTACGAAATAATTTTCTTTAGTAGATACATGGTTATTCAGATTATACACTTCTTCTTGAGTGAATTTTGGTGGTGTGTGTCTTTCAAAATTTCTTCCATTTCATCTAAGTTGTCAGGTTTTTGACATAAATTTCTTCATAACATTTCCTTATTATTCTTTTTATATATGTAGAATTTATAGTGATTTCACCTTTCTCCTTTCTGATAGTATTTGTAATTTGTGTCTTCTCTCTTTTTTCCACCATCAATCTGGCTAGAGCTTTATCAATTTTATTGATCTTCTCAAGAATTAGCTTTTGGTTCACCAAGTTTCTCTAGTTTCTCTGATTTTAAAGACAATATCTGATTGGTCTAGTAGTAAAAGAGATAAAATATGTGTAAAACAGAACAGTCTCTGGCACATTGGGAGCCATTCAGTGAAAGATAGGTATAATGCTATTGCTTTATAATTGTTGTCATCTTTCATGGTATTAATTTTCCTCATTGCAAATTCATCTTGTGTGTGAATTTCATTTTTTCTTTTCTCTGTGGTGTCTTGCAGTTTTGTAGTGCTCTCTCCCTGGTACACTAGTGTTCCTTCTTTAGAATTAGGTCATATATTAATGACTTGGATTTTCATTCCACAAAGATACTGTAAATCACTTTTCAGAAACAATGGGCAGCTAGGTCCATGTCCTGGTCAAGCAGATATCTCTGCTCCCTCTGAATTCCTTGGTAACAGTTTATTATTAGCTGTAGTTTGGGGTAGGGTTTGTGGCTCTTTGCACTCCTTATTCCCAGGCAGTGAATTCCATTCTGTTTTTTTCATATAAGTAATCATCCTTAGCACAACTTTTTGGATGGGGTTACAGAGATGGGAACCATTTATTTATACTATGCTGTGAATGGCATCTCTAGGAGCTGGACAGTATACTACTTACCCAACCACACATGGTAGTCATGCTTGTTCTAGACTTTCACATTTTCTGTATGTAGAAACAGAAGGTTCTGGAGCTCAATCAGATTATGTTTCATCTCTTTAGTGATGTATTTCCACCACTTGTGACTCATGGAGTTGATAGTATTGCCTTTAAGCATGACAACTTTTTGATATATTTAAAATCATTGATCTACTGTGCTATGTGTCTGGAGTGCAAGAGTGGGACGAGGTGGCTTATCTGGAAACTCAAAGCACCATCTTGACTGGAAGCCAGCATTAATTTTAATAGTAAACCTTTTGTAACAACCTAAATACCCAACATAATCAGCATGGTTAAATAAATTATAGTATTTTCATAGTATGGATTTCATGCAGCCTTTCAAAGTTATATTTCTGAAATAAGTTTCATAACATTTGAAAATTCTAATGTTATAATGTTAACTGGAAAAATAAGATTTTTACATTATGTACATAGTTTAATATCAACTAAGTAAAAATAGGCATACAAAAAGACTGAAGGAACTAAGGCAAAACAATAACTACTGTTCTCTGGATGGTGTTTCTATGGGTTGTTAATTGCTAAACAAATTCTTTTATGAATTTTAAGGTTTTTAAATAGTAGATACACATTATATTGATTAGCAGAAACACATGACTAGTATAATAAAAGCAAAAGTCCACTCATTGCTTAGCTTGAGGAGGCAGCTTGAGAACTCACTTCTGTGTGTCACTCCTTTCTGTACCCAAATCTAGGGAGTTTCAGACTCAGATGATGCTGTCAGTTGGATACTATGGCCCCCAGGCTCCTAGGACCTCCATTCTCATGGTGACAGCCCACAATGATCTGCCTCTTCCTTGACACTCTTTGTGCCTCTATATGCTGCATGATCAGCAGCTCATTTCTGCTCTGTTAAGGAAGCCCAATGGCTAATTTTGTCATCTCAACCACTACATGACACCGTACATGTGGTTCAAAACTATCATGTACTATATGGATCTGGGAGCTACTGCATACAGCAGGTGTTTCACACATCTTCGCTAAAATCTTCCTCTGCACAATTACAGTTCTGCCTCTGACCAGGATGAAGGGAGCATGGAAAAGTCATTTCATAAGGTGGTAGGGCTCTGTGTAGTTCTGCTTTTCATTTTAAAATTTCTATTTTTGCTATTAAAATGTTTGAGACAGTAAAATAAGTTTAGGATGAGTTCTTTGATTCTTTTGATTCCTCCATAGCTGGGGCTGTGGTCAAGAGTCCTAGAGTCCTAGGTTCAAATCCTGGCCCATTCAGCCCAGTGTGGCCTTAGCAAGTCACTTGACCTCTCTGAGTCTCACATCCCTAGCTGCAAAAGAGCAATAACCATCCTGGCTTTGAAGGGTCGCTATGAGGTTCGGTCATGGTCACCTATGTAAAGCTCTTCGTCCATAGCAGTTAATTAATGAGAAAGTTCTTTCCTTCCAGCCCGCAATATAAATCTAGGTAGGTTTATGGAGTAAGTCCAAAGTGAGTTCCCTCAACAGAGTCTTTGCGACCGCTGAAGGGTTTCCAGCCAGAATTCCAGAGTGGCTTTATCTAGATGAGCAGACACTCTTCTTGTTAATGTTGCCTCCTTTGAGGATGTTACACCTCAGAGAATTCAAGAGCTTGGGCTGTGTGTTGCTCTGCCCTAAGGTACTGTCTTCAGGACTACGCAGGCACCTTTTTTATTTCTCAGACACCTCTGCCACTTCCTTTCATCTCAGGGCCCAGTAGAAGAGAGTTTGATTGGACCTGTCAGCATCTCTAAGGAGGCCACTTGAAAGTCATTTGAAGAATTCCCACACCCAAGAGCATCTCAGAGCAGCTGGGAAGATCCAGGCAGGCCATAGGCCTCATGGCCATGTCTTGCCCCAGACTGCTTGCTTTTTAATGAAAAAGGGCCTGGTCTGTGTGGAATTGTCCTTATATGGAATTTTCCTTATATGAATTAGTGGTTTTGCAACTCATCACAGTAGTAGAAAATACCACATGGAATAATCAGACAGGAGGTTCTTTTTCTGCACAGAACATTATCATCATTAGCTATAATATTGATAAATATAGAATATGTAGAAAATAATATCACGTATCAAATTCCCAGTGTGCTCCGGGGACTCTGCTAGATGTATTACCTACCTGATATCGAACCTTCTATAAGATACATATCGCTACTCTGCAAGGTAAGAATTACAGTCTCCAGGGGCTTCCCTGGTGGAGCAGCGGTTAAGAATCCGCCTGCCAATGCAGTAGACACGGGTTCAAGCCCTGGTCCAGGAAGACCCCACATGCCGCGGAGCAACTAAGCCCATGAGCCACAACTACTGAGCCTGCACTCTAGAGCCTGTGAGCCACAACTACTGAGCCCATGTGCCACAACTACTGAAGCCCCCGTGCTCCCAACAAGAGAAGCCACCACAACGAGAAGCCTGCGCACCACAATGAAGAGTAACCACCGCTCGCCACCACCGGAGAAAAGCCCGAGTGCAGCAACGAAGACCCAACGCAGCCAAAAAAAATAAAATAAATGAAATAAAATAAATTTATTTTTAAAAAATTACAGTCTCTATCTACAGATGGGGAAGCTGAGGTTCACACAGGTTAAGTGACTTTCTAAAGGTCAACTTGACGGAGGAGCCTGGATTAAAATTTAGGTCTATTTTACTTCAAATTCCGTGCTCCTGGAGAATGAATCTAAGTGCCTTTCAATAAACCTAAAGATAGTTTGACGGAGGAGAAATATAATCAGTCTCTGATATTAAGGGCCAAGATATGGGGGAAAAAAAAGCCAGTTTCTCTGGGCTGCTGTTTGAGTTAAAAGGTTCTTGCTGGTATGAGCCACAGTTAAACCGGTACCAATTAGAGTCAAGTGTAATGAAAAATAAATACAACTGAGCTGTTAGACCGGCTGCTATGGTCCAGCATCTGTCAGCACTTCTATTATACATTGAGTTTTTTCAAGGAATTATAAGGGCAGTAAAAATGTGTGCTATGGTGGAACTTGGCAGAAAGAAAGTTTCCATTTAAAGAGCTTTTCAAATATATTTTCTAAAGTTTTAAAAAATTAGGTTTGACACTTTAGTCATGAAGATAGCAACATTTTAAATATCCAACACATTTTAATCAACTGCTGGAGTGCAAAAGTACTCAGCACCAGGACACATGCCTCCATGGGGGTTCCCTCAACCTCCATCAGGGGCTTCTGCTTTGGTGCTTTCACCCTGACAGTGTTCTTGTTGGTCTCTGCAGCAGCCGGAAATACTAGCTGCAGCCACCGTGTTCCAGGAGATGAAAGAGGAGGCTCTGAGGACCCAGCAAAAACCCTGGTTCCTAACGTTAGGGAGAGGTTATATTCGATGGCCTAAGATGTTCGTCAGAAACCCCATCTAGACCAGAACTCAGCTTTGTTGAAATGATCCCGGGCTGGAGGCTGACAAGCATGTTGGTGAGGGTACGGCAAAGAGGCTGGAGTTGAGGACATGACTTAAGAAAAGGTAGGTGCTTATGTATCGTGGTTGCAGAAAAAGGTGAGTAAGAAGGTGTTGTTCTGATTTTAAATCAATTAGAAGCTCTCTAGACTTGAAGACAGAAGATCATGGTGGTTTGCTGTGAATATAAGTGTTCCCCCAAATTCTTACATTGAACTCCTAACCCCCAAAGGTGGTATTAGTAGGTGGGAACTTGGAAGGTGATCAGGTCATGGAGGTGGAGCCCTTATGAATGGGATTAGTGCCCTTCTTAGAGACTCCACAGAGCTCCCTAGCTCCTTCCACCCTGTGAGGATGTGACAGAAGTCTGCAACCCAGAAGGAGGCTCTCAGCTGACCATGCTGGCACCCTGATCTCAGACTTCCAACCTCCAGGCTGTGAGAATTAAATTTCTCTTGTTTGCAAGCCACTCGGTCTGTGGTGTTCGGTTACAGCAACCCGAATGGACTAAGACACGTGTGGTGGCCTCTAGCTCTGCCACCACCCTATCTTATGACAATGTGCATGTTGCCTAATCATTCTGACTCTTAGTTAATATAATTCTGAATGGAAGTTATAATCTTTCTATAAATCTCAGATTTGTGGGATAAGGAGATAATGGGTATAGAATTACTCTGTAAACTTTAAAGAGCTATGAAGATATAATGAATGATAATCATAATGAAGCATTTGTTATCTTTTCATAAGAATATTTTCCTAATAGCCAGACACTGTGAAGAGGAGAAACATGGGTAAAACATGTTTTCTGTACCTAAAACCCTAAACAACAGTTGGACCAAAGGACATATTGACAAAAGCCCACAACGAAGGCAGCAGGGGTAAAGCCAGGCCACAGTGGGCCAAAAACAAGCAGCCTGACCCCAGATTTCACCAGGAAAGTTCTGGGAAAAGAATTAACATTAAATGCCACCCAGGAGCCTCACTTATCCACAATTCAACCATTGCCCATCAATATAGCCATATGCACGATCTTGGTGTTTCCTGTCATAAGTTCACAACTAGTTCTGGAGTCAGGACTCAGGTTATGCTTCTGCATAAGCCAGATCAGGACAGACTCATGGAAGCTGTGTCTTCAAATTTGACTCAAATACAGGGTCTCCCTGTGGAGCTTATTAAAACGCAGAGACTCTGGCCCTCCCACTCTGTAGGCAACAGCCCTGGAGTCTGACTTTCTAAGGAACTCTCCAGAACGTTTTGTTCGAAGTGGGCCGCACAGGCACACTTTGAGAATCACTGAGTTTAGACTTCTCTGAAATGGCCACATGCACCCAAATGTCAGAGCTAGAGATCTCTAGTATAACGTCCTCAGTTTACTGCTGAGAAAATCTGCAACAGGGAGCAATCAGCGTTCACTGGGTACACAGCATGCGTCAGTGCTCTGCTGGCATCAACCTCGGGGGTCTCATTTAGTCTTCAAGGTATGTCTGAATCCTCCCACTGAAGGCATTTCAATGTATCCCAACTTGGGATCAATGCATTAACCTGCCTCCCTGCTCTAACACCTGCTAGCTAAAGTAATAACAAGTTAAAAACAAGGAACCCGGAGCCACTGCCCGTTCTGTGTTCTGTTATGGTGGAGCTGTAAGAGCCACCTGCCAATCATTTAACTTTGGGGATGGCTTCCTCTCCCACCCCTCAGGGAGTACTTTAACACCTACCTCTCTCTTCAAGCTCCTTATATTACTCCAGGCTTTCATGCTAAAAAAATCCTGCTCTATTTCTTTTTTTAAAAATAAATCTCATTGTTTTATTTATTTATTTTTGGCTGCGTTGGGTCTCTGTTGCTGCGCGCGGGCTTTCTCTAGTTGCGGTGAGCTGGGGCTACTCTTCGTTGCGGTGCTCGGGCTTCTCATTGCAGTGGCTTCTCTTGTTGCAGGGCATGGACTCTAGGTTCACGGGCTTCAGTAGTTGTGGCTCGTGGGCTCTAGAGCACAGGCTCCGTAGTTGTGGCACACGGGCTGAGTTGCTCCATAGCATGTGGGACCTTCCGGACCACGGCTCAAACCTGTGTCCCCTGCATTGGCAGGCAGATTCTTAGCCACTGCGCCACCAGGGAAGCCCTCCTGCTCTATTTCTATTCTTCATGCCGTTTTTCCTTAAGAAAATTGCCAGCATAAGTCACAATCTCCCTCAACTTCCCATCCCTCAGCCACAGATTTGTCTACACCCATCTCCCCTCCAAGTCCTTTTCTCTGTCTCTGAGAATGGGACCCCTTTTCTACTGTATAAGGACATTTTCTCCCTCTAAGCCTTTGACTTGTGTCTTACCACCATATTGGTTTGTTAGCTTCCCATCACTCCCATTTGTGTCTGCAATCATCTTTCTGTCTCTCTGATTCTAAACAGGTTCAAGTCTCTTCTGTACTATATCCCCTTCTATTCGCTGTGCAATCTTGTTTCTTCCCCTCTCATCCAAACTTCTAGAAAGAACTTTCTGTTCTCTCTCCATTCTTGCCTCTCATTCACTACTCAACCCATTTCAATCTCGCTTCTAGTCACTTTCCTTCAGCAAACTTCATTTTACTAAGATTACCAGTGATACGCTTTTGGCCAAATCCCGTGGATATTTTCCAGCCCTCCTTCACAGGAGGAGATATTAATATTTTAATATTTAATATTAAATAATAAAATTTAATAATTTTATTATTAATAATAATAAAACAGAGATATTAATATTTATCTCACAAGGTTGTTTTAAGAATTAGTGTATAAGTGTATAGGAACTGCTTGATACAAGGCCTGGCACAGAATAAGCATTTAATTAATGGCTCCCTTTCCCTTTCTCTTCCTGGAGTCGATCTTTGGCCCCTTTCTTATCTCACTCTTCCCGCTTCCCCTGGTGACCTCCGACATACTCATCCTTTCAGTTGCCATCTACTTGCCAACAAATTTCACGTTTTTCTTGAACTCAGACCTGCCCTGAGCCAGGGAACCAGTCTTCCTATACTGTAGACCTGGCACATCAGAAATGCTCACAACCTGGCTGGCCTCACTGAAGACTCAGCCAGCTCCTCAATCTGTAGTAAAGCCTGGGGCACAGAAGCCTTGACTCCAACGGGAAAGCACGTGTGTGTGTGTGTGTGTGTGTGTGTGTGTGTGTGTGTGTGCGCGTGTAAGGGGAAGCTCTAGACTCTGCTGCCTTCTGTTGGAGATGGAGCACATTTGGCAAAGTGGGACCCTGGTCACAACTGCCAGATGGCACGTAGCCACCTGGAGAGAATGGAAAGACTGGAGTAGAGGGCGCTGAGAGGGAGTCTAAGCCAGCACCAGGCAAAGGTGATCAAGAGAACTTTCCCAGTGACATGGAGGGCCTTGGGCCCTATCTGTCAGACGTGATCACAGAGACCAAATGGAAGTTCAAAACCTGAGAGACTAAGTGAAAGCTTTGTCCAAGTTCAATTCACAATGCAGACATCCTCTAGGCTTAGTCTTTAACTTACCATAAATGTGGGCAGAAAGTTGGCACAGGAAAACGCCACCTCCCCAAATCTGACAAAGCACAAACATGTCAGCGCTTGGATTCTGGATTTAGACACAGACCCAGGGTCAAATTGTGGCCCACTGTGATCACTGAATGACTTTGGTCAAATTACTTAACTTTTCTGAGCCTCTGTCGTCTGTAGCGCTATGGCAACGCTTGCCTCAAAGGATTTACCATTCATGAATTCAACATTTACTGAGAGCCTAGGATGTGCCCAGATGACTCAGATGTGTCCTTGCTCTCATGGTCCTCAGAGGACAGAAGAGGACACTGGCACAGGCAAGAGACAGGGGCTTGGTTGGCTCCAATGTGTGTGTGAGAGGAAGAGGTCAAGGATTATGCCCAGGCTACCGGCTTTAGCCAGTAGATGATGATAGGATAATTCAGGGAGAGAAGCAGGCTTGGCGTGGGGATTCTGTAAGCTCAGTTCTGACCATAGGATGTAGAGATGCTGGGTAGGCAAGCAGGACAGTGTGCCCAAACTCCCAGGAGAAACTCTGCAGCTAGAAACAAATATTTTCAGTCTTCAGCACAAAGATGATCAGTGGTGCTCCGAAACAGATGAAAATGCTCAGAAAGAGCATTTCATAGAAATTCAAGAAGGTGACATGAATCACCAAAACACAGCTGTCTAAACAAGGGCAAAAGGAGGAGGAGTCGCGAGAAGGGTCATCACACATGTTGGAGACCGGGAACTGCAGAGCATGGGAATATAGGAACAGAAGTGAGAGGGCCAAGAGTTCTGAACACATTCAAGGAAGAGAAGATGATGAAGCATATCCAACGGACACAACAAAAAAGTTCCTGGTGAGTCTGGCAGGAGCTGATTCAAAGAAGCAATAAGGCTGAAAGGCCTGGCCTTAGCCAAGAGAGCGCAACATCTTCTAACAGGACCTGAGGGAGACTGGAAGGACTAGAGGGGTAGATAAGCTGGTAGGTAATCTGGCAAGACATCGTAGGGTTTTCTTTCAGGTGGTTTCTAATGTGTGTCTGACACTATGGGTGACCTTTGCAAATAGCCAGGGCGAGCTTGTGAGGTGGTAGGTCAGGGGAAGTAAGGGGCATTTAACATGGGCTCAGGAGGCGGGCACGAGCCAGGCGCACCAGAAGTGTGGAAGGATTTCAGGTAGCATCTCGGGTCTGGATAAGGAGGGAGATTACAGCTGGCAGTGAGGGCAATCTGCATTTTCTTCACTCAGGCAATGCATCCTGGGTATGGGTGCCAAGACTACGGCTGGCAGCCCGGATCCCTGCTTTCGATGTTTCCAGATGAGTCTGAAGAAAGAACAGCTGAAGTCAGACAAGCTTACGGGTAAGGGAAAATTAAAGGGGCTAAGCCATAAGAGGCCTCAGTGAAGCCAGATAAGTGGCCTGGTGAAGTAGGGGGAGACACCGAGAAAGAGCGGGAAGGATTTAGGAGATAGCGGTCAGAGACGGCCACGTGCATTCACGGTTTCAGAGCTGGTGCCGTTCCAGGTAATGGTGGGTTTCCAGGTGACTCTGTGAGAGTGGATGGCTGAATTGGGGTAGAAGGAAAGGTGGCAGGAAATGAGCTGGTCAAGGAAACAGAAGATCGCTTGTAGCTGAGGTCATTCAGGATAAGGGCTGCGCTTGGGATGGAGAGAAACCCTGAGATTTGGGAGTCAAGATCTATGGGGGGAGGAGACCGTTTAGGAGGCTGAACAACTGGTTCGGGAGAAGATATTTATCACCCAAGTATGGGACGAAGGGGTCTGCGTGCCCATGTGTATGGGATGGGGACCCTGACTCAGCCCTTTGGTACCTTAGCTGTGCGCCACGCCTCACGTTCCTTGCAGGGCTGGATGAACCAGGTTCTCTGCCAGCCCCTGATGCCGATCACACCACCTGCTCTCCAGGCACGGCTCGTGAAGCCTTCAGTCCATCCACCCGGGGAGCCCTCGGCAGAGCCCTGGCCGTGTGGTTGGGAACCACTGTCCCCAGGTCAGCCAGGGCAGAGTAGCACCCTCACTTGCCAAAGGCTACTTCTTGGCCTTCAAGGGAGGTTTAGTTAGACACAGAACGAGCCTGGCCATTGAAACCGGTTTGGGACTTGCTCCTGGAGACACTGGGGCAGCAGAGAATGCGATGGAGCATTTTAAGGCTTTCAAAAGGAGTTTCAGTGGCTGGCCCGCCCTGGAAGTCCATCCCCGGTATGGCATCCCCCGTGCACAGACCCCGGGTCTAAGCCCGGTGGTAGGTGGATGCTGACGGTGGCCTCAGTCGCCCACAGATGGGGCTTTTGGTTTAAAGCTCAAGTGATAACTGGGTGGTGCTTGTTTGCCTCTGACCAACACTCAGCACAAAAAAAGGTGGCACTTTTTTCCGAAAGGCAGCAAATGTGGACAAATATTTGCTCTTGGAAATAAAGGGGGAAGTTACTCATTCACTCGGCACCATTTTCCAAGCCATCAATCTTCCGGGGATTTCTATCGCTTTAATCATCAAGGTTGTTTATTTGGAGCAGTTTCTGAGAGAATAAAAGTACCTTTGGCCTTTATCTGCTGTCATCAAAGCATCCATTAGGGGGCTGGAGCCCTGTGGGGAGGCTCAAGGGATTATTCAGAGAGGTTTTCTGCAACGCACAGGAATTCTGCTTTTTCTCCTCCCCGGTGTGGCAGTCGAGGTGAAACTGTAATCTGAAAGGTTGGGTTTTTCGTCAGGTTTAGATCATCTGGACAGGATTTTGTTCAAGGCAAACCGACAGATAAAAGCATGGTAAGGGGCCTGGAACAAAGGCCTGTCTGCCTGGGGAAACTGTGGCTTCTGCCAGGTCCCGGGCGTTGGTGCCCTACCCAGCACGGGGTAGAGGCGCCCCAGCTGGCTGTGAAATCGTAGGGTGTCTCCTTCTGAGCCGAGGGACCCTGGGGAGAAGTGGGTAAGGGGCTGACTATTGTCCACCCTGCCGGAAGGTGACAGTTCTCTCCACTGGGGAAGCCGGAAGTGTAGGAGAAAGAGCTGAGAGTGTGTGTACCGGTGAGTAAGCGTGCACACACACCCACCCACCACATGCACACACACCCCACACACCCTCACACACACACCCCCCCCAACATACATGCATACATACACACACCTCACACCACACACAAACCCCACAGATTTGTACGTGCACCCCCCCATATATGCACACCAATACACACCACGTGCACACACCCTCACACACACGCCACGCCATACTCGCACACATACACACACCATACACGCACACATGTATGCACGCACACACACCCCCCCCATAGGTGTACATGCGCACCCACCACATGCACGCACACACCACATGTGTGTGACATACCCTCGCTGCTTGGAGCCCTGACTGCAGAGTCCTCCCGGGCCTCGGCCTCAGACCCTTCCAGCGCCAGCTCTGCCTGGAGCGCCCACCTCCCCCACTGTGCTCTTTTTCACCGCTTTTCCCTCCTCCATCTTCCAGGGCAAACCTCACTTTGCAGACCTCTTAGCCCAGCACCCCTGTCAGATACGGACCGCTCAGGATGACACCAGGACCCCCTTTCTGGGAATGTCTCTGCTCTCCCTGGCTCTGCTTCCCTAGACGGCTTGCTCTGCGCTGCTGGGGAGCGAGGGCTGGGAAACCTCTGCCGACTGGACAATGCAGGGTAGCCGCTGGGCTGCTCATCCTGGGCAGGTGAGGACGGCTCCCTGTAACTTCCTCCCGAGCTGCTCTCGCCGCATTTTGCTGTGTCAGCTGTGGCTCACGGAAAAGCCACGTCAGTGGTAATCTGCACGGGAGCACATGCACACACACACACACACACACACATACACACACACCATAGAGATGCACGCACCTGCACACACACACAAGCCACACATATGCACACATACACCACACCAGATACACACACAACATAGAGACACACACAGCACACCAGCCATGCACTCAGTATAGAGCTACACACACAACATAGAGATACACGCAACTTACACACATGCACCACAGAAACATCTACATACACATATACAATATCTTAGAGACACTCATTCATCCATCCATCCATCCACACACACTCCAGAGACATTTACACACACATATACACATGCCACAGGGACATCCACACACTCACGTACCACAGAGAATAACACACACTCATACCATATGGATATCTACCCATATACACACCGCTGGCGCACATCAAAAATATTTGCACACACATCTCAGAGACATCTACACACACCAAGCACAACACAGGGATGTGCACGCACACAGACACCAGAACTATTTGTTACAAAGAGAGGAAACACCCCAGCACCTGCCTGTGCACATAAATGTGGATACGCAGACACACACGATAATTTGCACGCTTCCCCCAGGGCTCTCATGAGAAGAGACATCACAGGCTCTTACTGGCACACAGATACGTAAACTCCCATAGAGCCCCCAAGCCGGCTTATGTCAGAAGCATTTCTGGAATGGCCCAGACCTGGAAGAGAGAAGGGCAGGTCTGTACCCGCCGTGCTCAGCAGGAGAGGCAGACGGTGTCAGAGCAGGAGCTCTCCAGACCCTGGAGGTCACAGAATAGCAGGGCAGCAACCCCAGAGCGGAAAGCAAACTCCCTTCCTGTGAAGGGCGAGGATGCTGAGGCCAGAGAGGGAGGAGGGCCATGCCCTGCAGGGTGGGCCTTCGCTCAGGCCCTCTGGCTGCCCTTCTCTGGGACCTAGAGCAAGAAGCCCCCTGTTGTGAACCTCGGAGTTCCCATCTGTAAAATGGAGCTAATGTGAAAAACAAACAGAGGATAAGGGGTAGGGGTAATTGAGAACATCAAAGCTGCGAGGTGATCACTGCTACCTTTGTTCTTTTCACGGCTGCTTCTTGGCTGTGCTGGCATGAGCGGGTCCAGCCCTCTGGCCTCCTCTTTTTTCCGCAGGGACATAACTTTTTTCAACAGTCTTTTCAGGACACTTTATTTTCATTTTCCAGATTCGTCGGGGTCCCTGAGTAAGGGGTGGGGTGAAGGGTGGGGAAACGGGGCGTTGTGGGCAGGGTGGGAGGTTTGGGAGGCCAGGCTCTGAGTGCACAGAGGGTGCTGGCGGGGGCTGGCAGCTGGCGAGGTGCCTGCCCCAGTATGGAACTGACTCTTCCCACAGCGCCTTGCTCAGCTCATGTGTGCGGTAAAGGTCTGCTGAATCGGTTAGCTGAATTGCATTTCCTGCTTCAGTTCCCGGCTGCAAATTCTGTGGGCAAAGGAAGAGCCACAAGAAAGTTGGAGTTAATGCCGTATGTCACAGGAGAGACATGCCAGGAGAGGGCTATGGAGTTCCAAGGAAGGGAAGTCACATCTATGAAAAAGTATTCTGAAAGAATTTGCCCTTGGGATGAGTCTTGAAGGATGAGTGGGGTAGCTTGCTTGCTGTCTTCCACCCCGTGAAGTTGTGGCTACTCCATTTTGGGACCTTCAGTGACTGCACGCGGAGTCCCAGAGGGCAGCCCATGGATCTGCATGGACTCTCTCCATTTTCCCTCAGCAAGTAGGCTCACAGTGGGCTGGATGCTTCTACTTAGGGTCGTTTTATCTCTAAGTAGAGTAGGCAGCCGTCTCTTGGAAGCCCACACTAGTCAGTACACAACATCATGATGGCCCTCACCATGTTCTAGCAGTGCCCATTCATCTACTTCTATGACTGTCTTTCCCTCAAGATTGTGAGCTCCCTTGGCCAGCCATCAGTCATCTTCATCTCTCGTCGTGCCTGGCCTGCAGGAGGCAGTAGATCTCCAGAGAGGACTTGCTAAGGATTGAAGGAGGGGACAGGACGTGGTGGGCTAGCTGGAGGCTGGTGGCTCAGAGCTCCTAGATGGATAGTGACTGTTTTCAGATCCCCTATTCCCACCCTCAGCTGTTTCTGTGGCGGGGACTGAGACCTCTGTGTGGAAGTTAGTTGAGGAAGTAGAATTTTGGAAAGCAGCCTTTCATATCCAGATGTGCACACCATTAGCAACAGAGAAGGTTTGCTCTTTTTATTTTGGTGAGAGTTGAAAGCAGATATCTAAAAATAGAGCTCAGTCTCACAGCAAAATCTGGCCACTTGGAAAATGTGTTCTAGTGGATTTTTTTTTGTTGTTATTTAAGAAGATTTTCCTAAACAAAGTGTATTACGACTATAAGAAGATTTAATTATTACTTTTTATTTTCTTCCCACCTCATTCTCATGCTTTCTTGGATGTTGGGGGTTGCTCCCGAAATGACTGAAGTCAGCAGTTTCACAAGCTGAGTGTGTTCAATGTGCTCCTAACACATCAAGTCTGATGCAGCCCCTGAAAGTATGAGGGCATGTGCCCCAGTTATTGCTGTCCTCCTGTGGGCAGACAGACGGCCTTGGGGACACAGACCAGGCCGTGATGGGCAACAGGGGAACAGCAGCCAGTATTTTGCCTTCAGTTTATGACTGGGGTGTAGTGGAGGACGGGGCGCAAGTCTCTCGTGTTAGATAAATCTCAGATCAAATCCTTACTGCATGGAAGACCAGCTGTGCTCTTCCCTGAACCTACTTCATAATCTGTAAGATGGGAAATCTAGTAGCTCAATGGGCATGATCATAGTGAGGTGTAAAGATATAATGTCTTTCACTGATGAAAGAAATTGAAAATGATACAAACAAATGGAAAGATATACTGTGTTCTTGGATTGGAAGAATCAATATTGTCAGAATGATTATATTACCCAAGGCAATCTACAGATTCAATGCAATTCCTATCAAATCACCAATTGCATTTTTCACAGAACTAGAACCAAAAATTTTAAAATTTGTATGGAAACACAAAAGACCCAGAATAGCCAAAGCAATCTTGAGAAAGAAAAACAAAGCTGGAGGAATCAGGCTCCCTGACTTCAGACTATACTACAAAGCTACGGTAATCAAAACAGTATGGTACTGGCAGAAACTATAGATCTATACAAATACAGATCAATAGAACAAGATAGAAAACCCGGAAATAAACACATGCCCATATGGTCAATTAATCTATGACAAAGGAGGCAAGAATATACAATAGAGAAAAGACAGACTCTTCAATAAGTGGTGCTGGGAAAACTGGACAGCTACATGTTGACCAGATACTATAAAACTCCTAGAGGAAAACATAGGCAGAATACTCTGACATAAATTGCAGCAATATCTTTTTGGATCTGTCTCCTAGAGTAATGGAAATAAAAACAAAAATAAACAAATGGGACCTAATTAAACTTAAAAGCTTTCACACAGCAAAAGAAACCATAAACAAAATAAGAAGGCAACGTACAGAATGGGAGAAAATATTTGCCAATGATGCAACTGACAAGGGATTAATCTCTAAAATATACAAACAGCTCATACAGCTCAATATTAAAAAAACAAACAACCCAATTGAAAAATGGGCAGAAGACCTAAAAAGGCATTTCTCCAGAGAAGACATACAGATGGCCAAAAGGCACATGGAAATATACTAAACATTGCTAATTATTAGAGAAATGCAGATCAAAACTACAATGAGGTATCACCTCACACCAGTCAGAAAGGCCGTCATCAAAAAGTCTACAAATAATAAATGCTGGAGAGAATGTGGAGAAAAACAAACCCTCCTACACTGTTGGTGGGAATGTAAACTGGTACAGCCACTATGGAGAACAGTGTGGAGGTTCCCTAAAAAATAAAAACAGAGCTACCATATGATCCTGCAATTCCACTCCTGGGCATATATCTGGAGAAAAACAATTTGAAAAGATACAAGCACCCCAGTGTTCATAGCAGCACTATTACAATAGCCAAGATATGGAAGCAATCTAAGTGGCCATCAACAGATGGGTGGATAAAGAAGATGTGGTATATTTATACAATGGAATATTTCTCAGCCATAAAAAGAATGAAATAATGCCACTTTCAGCAACGTGGATGGACGTAAAGATTATCATACAAAGTGAAGTAAGTCAGACAGAGGAAGTCAAATATCGTATGATATGACTTATATGTGGAATCTCAAAAGATGATACAAATGAACTTATTTACAAAACAGAAACAGACTCACAGTTGTAGAAAACAAACTTATGGTTACCAAACCGGAGGGGGGGAGAGGGATAAATTAGAAGTTTGAGATTAAAATATATACACTACTATATGTAAAATAGATAAACAACAAAAACCTACTGTAGAGCACAGGGAACTGTATTCAATATCTTGTAATAATCTATAATGGAAGAGAATGTAAAAAGGAATGAATATATATCTGTATAACTGAATCACTTTACTGTACAACTGAAACCAACACAACACGTAAATCAACTATGTTTCAATAAAATTAAAAAAAAGAAAAAAGATATAAAGTCTTTATACTTACATAAAAGACAACATTGTTCTTGGCATATAGCAGATGTTGAATTGTAGCCGTTATTATTATTATTACTATTATTTTATTTGGGTGAACAGTAAGTCTTAGAAATTCACATGACATTTGGTTTCCAGGACTTGTAAAAAATGAAAATATCATTTTAAGAAGGAAATCGCTATTTTATCTCCATTAAAGTCACCCCAGACTTTTATTGTTTCTTAAAAGGATTACATTCACGTTATAATGATCTGTTTTATAATTTTTAAAAATAAATACACCAATTAGATCAATTTCAAAATTTAAACCAGATGTAACTTTTCAGATTCTAATTAGACATAAGGTTATTGGTCTGTGTTTATGCACAGAGGTGTGAGTATTTATATGTAACCGGATATAATATACATCTATCTATAAATATGTATAACACAGCTATTTATGATCTGATAATCATACTAGCAACTATAGATGCTGGACTAGACCTAGCTAGTGGTTTTACCCATTTGCTTTGTATGCCAACTTACTGTCTGATACCAATCGGATTTAATATAATACAAAATCTTATATAGAGACATTGATAAATATGCACATAACATACAGGTCTATGTGGTTCTAAAATATGGATATGTGTTTATTCCAGGTGTCAAATTAGTTTCAGGTGCCCATGTCTTAGGAGAGCCCACTGTGGGAAACACAAACTAAAATACTTGCCCTGATTGCAATACTGGGTGCCGAGCAAACCTGAACCACACGTAGGGGCAGTGGCGTGGAACCCCCGAGAGAAACTCAAATGAAGATGCCAGAGGGCCAGAGGCCTAAACTGTGTCACGTGCATTTGATCCAAAGCAGGGCTGTGGTTTGTCAGAGCATGATTAGGCACTGTAACCCTGAGAGTGAGAATCACTTGACCCCGTAGGACCACTGGCAAGCCACTCAGTGTGGCTGGGAAGTTAATTAGACTTAAAAATCTCTCTTTCTGTAATTCCTGCCCATTTCCTTTTCTTCTCTCCTCCTGGAGCCTAGAAGAGTAGGTCATGGCCTTTCTTATACTTCGGCGCAGCCCAGCAGAAGCCATAAAGATAAACGCCAGTTCTTCAAAGCTGGCCAGATCCCCGATAATTTCACAGAGGATTTTCCCAGCACTTTAGGGAAGAGGGCTGGGGACGCTGCTCTGCTGATCCAGCTGGGGGCCATTGCAAGGACTGGACGTGGCTGAGACGACGGCTTTGCGGGATGAAAAGGCACTTCAGAGTGACACCTTTGCTGGGGTCCCTCAGGGAGGCTCTGGGAGCCACAGCCTAGGCTGAGATGTTTAGGGCGTGAGTCAATGGAGCTGTTTTCTGGGAAGCAAACTGCCCTGAAGAAAGTCTGTTTTAGGTGGCTTGAGGAAATTTTCCTTTTGGTTTGCAATGATAAGGGTGGGGTGGGGGGTTAGAATCTAATATACACCTGAGAACTCACTTGGAAGAAATTTCAGCGCACTGGCGCTTAAGATAACAGACTACACATTACATATGCATATATGCGTATATCTACATAGCTAACGTATAAGACAAATAACGAGTTTCTATCTTGAGCACCTACAATGTTCTAGGCCTTTTAATGTTTGTTATCTAATTGAATCTTCACAAAAATCATCAAATCAATAGCAGATCCATTTTACAGATGTGGGAACTGCGGATTTGAGAGTTTAACTTGCCAAATGCAAAGCTAGGTTTCAGTCCTGTGCCTTCCCCCTCGAATGCCTGCTGTTTCTACCATGGCAGTCGGTAAATATACGACTTCAGTTGTGGACAGATTGAGTTTAAAGTTATGGACCACCGCCACATTCCTGCTAGTGTTGTTCTGAATTATTTGCTTTTAATTGAAACTGTATCAAATTATGAAAATGTATGTGCTTTACGTGGAAACAGGAAGATTTCGAGGATATTGCTCTTCTCCAAAAGCTGCCTAATTCTGCTTGCTAATAATTAGAGCTTTCTATATACCAGTGTGTATTATAATCATAACAATATAATGATGTATTCAGCCTATGTTTCTTGTGTGCCTACTATGAGCAGTGAAGTAATTTACAAATGTCCCTGTCTTCCTGTAGCTGACAATGAGTGATTGGGATGGCCCTCCTTCCCTGAGGATGTTTTGTTTGTAGGGGGAGAGAACTCAGCTTGACTTCACTTGGACAGACACTCATGTTGTCTCACCTATTTAGGCAAAGAGAAGCGGTGGCCTGTCCTCAGGGACCTCTGAAGCTAGGGGCTCAGGCCCTGCCCAGTCAGACTGCACTTTCTTCCCCTCTCATCTTGGCCTCTCTTGATGAATGGGCTCCCATCTGCTTAGACTGGCCTTCTCCATTTTGCTAACATCATGCCAACTGGTCCTCCTAAGCCTCACATTACTCAGTGTTATTGTCAGAAAGGGAATGAGTTTACCTGTCTGTCTGCCTGTCTCTCATCTCAGGTTTAAACTCCTGGGGAAGGGCACTGATTGGCCCAGTTTGGGTCACATGTCCATCCCTGTGTCTGCCCAAGGTGGAGAATGAAGATGAATCTGTAAGAAGATGGAGAAGGACCACTCAGGGTGGGAGAGCAGCATTTCCCAGGAGGGGACCGTGATGGGTGAACAATACATGTCTACTACAAATGGTCATTCCTTTAATACTCTATCACAGACAATGGGCTATTATGGACGTTACCCTACTCAAACTAACCCCGTCAGCTTTGCAGGACAGAAATGATTATCCTCACTTGACAGATGAGGAAACTGATGTCAAAGAGGCAAAGCTGGGCCAGAGGTCACACAGCTAAGTAGCCGAGTCAGAATTCAAATGCTGATTTTCTGGATTCAAATTTCAGATCATGAAAAGGGACCGAAAATCCTTCTGAATTTCCAGAGACAGATTCAGTCATGCTTTGTATAATTTTAGGGCTACATGTTTTCTTGTGTGTGGATGCCTTCAACACTGGTAATTCCAATACAGCTTTCGTAACCGCTCTCAACTGACAAATTTATTGGGTCAGTAAGAAACCCTGCTCCCCAGCCAAGCTAAGAGAGCTGATATTTTGTAATTGCATGGTAATTTTAGGTGGTATGTGGCAAAGAGCATTAACTGGATTTTTCTAAACCATCCACTTTATCACTGTGGGAAATTCTCCAACATCCATCATGGCTGTATGTCAAAGCTTTTTGTTTGTTTGTTTGTTTTCTTACTGAATCTCTTCTAAAGCAAGGGTAGAATCAGGATTCCAGTAACATTTATTCCCTCATCCATCTATTCATCGATCCACTCCTCCATCCAAACCTCCCTAGACACATCCATCCATTATGACATCTATTCATTCAAAAGTTTATTTACCACATGTTTTACGCCAGCCATGGAGCCAACTGATGAATGGAATAGAGATAATAGAACGCAAACCCTTTCTTCACAGCGCTCTCAGTCAAGTTGGGCGACATCAACTACTAACAAATAGCTGTTGTACCAGAGGCTACTAACAAATAACTCTCGTACCAGAGGCTACTCTCATACCAAGGCCACCTAGAAGTCTGAGAGTGAGTAAATAAACGTACAGTAGGTAGCAGAATGTTCCCAGGCCAACAACACTGTCACTTGACTATGCTTTCATATGTCATTAATACATTAAGGAAAAAGGGCCATGGTTATAGAAAAGCAAGATTAGGATAGACAAATATTAGAATCCATCTCACCCTGGTA
Source organism: Physeter macrocephalus (assembly GCF_002837175.3). Taxonomy (NCBI): domain Eukaryota; kingdom Metazoa; phylum Chordata; class Mammalia; order Artiodactyla; family Physeteridae; genus Physeter; species Physeter macrocephalus. Next base: position 37,086,517 of record NC_041225.1, read on the forward strand.
TGCATCTGGGCCTTCAATGATTGATTCCTTCTGGAGGCTGCCCTTCTCAGGACAGGCATACTTTTACCTCCTCAAGTTCAGGGGCAATAGCCTCCTCAGGTCATTCTACTTCTCTTGAGTATAGGCTGACCAAACAACATGTGTGGAAATAATTTTAATTCTAAAGTACCGGAATTCCAGGATGAGGCAGAGGGTGGGGTATTGCAAATAGAGTTTTCAAGTACTTTCGCACCGCACCTGGATAGTCTCAATTATCAATGGATACGTTAATGTTCTAATTTATTCATCCGTCTTTTGTACTTTTGGTTAATATGACTCTGTCACTACGTTTCCAGGTTCAAGATTAAGAACCCAAAAGATCAGGACCAAAACTCTGGGACAAAAACATTCAGTTGAAGTACTGTCCTTAAGGACTCATGCTGGGAACAAGGTAGCCCATCTAGAAAGCGTTTCATTTGCATCACACCCTCATCTTCATTTCCAGCCCCATGTACCTTCTCCCCTGATTCCATCAAATTATGGCTGATGCCAGGGTAGATGAAATAATTCAGGCAAGTGGAGCAGGAGGTGCAAACTCTTGACGAGATTAAAATAGATTGTAGATGGGAAGCGGAATTTGAGCTGAGCCTTGAATGTGAGTATGATTTTGACAGGCAGGGAATGTAGGCTACTGCACTCCAGGCTAGGGGAAGCACGTGAACCACGGCATGGAGGTCAAGGGCAAGGCGTATTTGGAGAAATGTGCATGGGAAGGAAGTAGAAGCTTAGAGAGTTAGCAGATAAGAATGGAGATGTGGATTGGCTCGATATTGTGGAAATTTGCAATGCCTCATTAAGGAATTTGGCTTTTCTCTTGGGGAAGTAGAGGTATTAAGCAGAGAGAATGATGTGATCAGATTTACATTTTTGCATGATCACCCCGGAAGCAGTAGGAAAAATGGACTGGAGCCTGGAGGCAGAGAGTACAGTTGAGGTCTGTTGCATTGGTCCAGGATGATCAGTTTCTAATCTTTGGGGAAGACAATTAAAATTTCCAGGGTCTCTGTGATGCTCTTTACATATGAGGTCAGGTATGCTTCTGAATCATTAGGAGTATGTCCACACTCATAAACTACTTTGTGTGTTTTGATTTATTTAACCAGTTCTGCAAATCAAAACGAAAACGCCAGGAAGCTGTTTCACATGTGTATGCAAACTTATGAGAAATTAAACTTGGCTCACAAATATTTACTGAGAGCAGATTTCCCACACAACATACTGCCAGACTCCTGTGGATGATAAAGAAAAAGCATAGGCTATGGGTTTGTTTCTCCTTTAGATTACATCTCATTTTATGGATGGGAGAAAGCCAGGGCTGATCCGAATCACAGGGCACTTGTCTCCCTGCTGGCCTCTGGACTGACTGACAGCGCCCTTGGCCTGCAAAGAACTGGGAACCCTGTGGTTGGGTCTGAGGTGGAGAGAGGTGGGGAAAGGGGGCTTCTGGGAGCAAGAATCCTGGGGGGGGTGGATGAGATTCTTTGGTAGACCTGGGATTCATTCCTGAGACAGATATTTTGTAGAATCAGCATCTGGGTTCTGATATTCTGCTGGGAGCCACATCTCAGTGGAACATTCCAGAACTGTTGGGGCACAGACACATGTCTATTTATGACTGATTGGATCACAGCCACACAGAGATGATGCTGTCACCATCAGATGCCAGACGATTCTCCTCCTGGAGGTAGAAGGGGTCACTCATGGGGCACGGCAGGCTGCCCAGCCTTGGCCAGAGTGGGGTGGGACCCATCACTGACTTGTACAGGAACAGTAATTGATGACCAGGGTCCTAGAGGCTTTACAATCCTCCTAGGCATTTTCTCTTTCCTGAAACCTGAACAGACAGAAGTTCTAGGTGGGCCTTACTTGAAGCTGCTCTCAGGCAGTGACAAGCTGTGCATCCTAAGTTCTGTGAGATGTGTTGAGAAGAGAAGCCGTAGGTCTAGAGGTGGGAGGTGTGGGTGAACTGTTGACCTCATCCTCATTTCACCTGGAGAAATCCTGGGGACAATGACAAATGGTTGAGCAGCATTTCTCTTATAAGACACTTTTTATGAAGTCTCACAATTTTCTAGACGAGGGAACTGAGCCTCAGAGAGGACACTGCACTAGCTCCAAAGACTACTGGGTGGTGGCAGAGCTGGGGCCACAACCCGAGCCTTCTACCTGCAATTTTCACGTCCTTTCTGCCAAAATAGAAAAGTCCCTTAAGCCTGGAAAAAAAAATCTCAGTGTTAGGATTTGTAAACTAAAGACAATAACAGGAGCTTCCCTGGTGGCGCAGTGGTTGGGAGTCCGCCTGCCGATGCAGGGGACACGGGTTCGTGCCCCGGTCCGGGAGGATCCCACATGCCGCGGAGCGGCTGGGCCCGTGAGCCACGGCCGCTGAGCCTCCAAGCTTCCACTGCAGGGGCCACAGGTTCCATCCCTGGTTAGGGAAACCATATGCCACGCCGCACGACGAAAAAAAAAAAAAAAAAAAAAAAAAAAACAAACAAAAAAACAATAACAGAGTAAATGCTTGTATGAGTTTGCTAAGGCTGCCACAGCAAAGCACCACAGGCTTCCTTAAAGAATAGAACTTTATTTTCTCACGGTTCTGGAGGCTGGAAGTCCAAGATCCAGGTGTCGGCAGGGTTGGTTTCTTCCGAGGCCTCTCTCCTTGGCTTGTAGATGGCCATCATCTCCCTGTGTCTTCACGTGGTCTTCCCTCTGTGTGTGTTTGCGTCCTAATCTCCTTTTCTTATAAGAACACCAATCATATTGGATTAGGGTCCACCCTAATGCCTTCATTTTAACTTAATTACCTCTTTAGAGGCCCTATCTCCAAATATAGTCACATCTGAGGTAGCAGGGGTTAGGGCTTCAACATGTGAATCGGGGAGGGACCCGATTCAGCCCATAACAATGGTTCACAAGCATTTGTGTTATTAAAAATATCTATTCAACACAGTTAACGGAGTTTTGTGAGGCTCAGTGGAGACAACCCATTCGTTTACCCCACTGCAGAATGCTTCCCGAATCCCTCTACTTTAGATATTTCTGAGGACTCAGATACAGTACAGCATTAAGAATCATTAGCAGCAGGGCGTGGTAGTTATTATTATTTCCATCTCACAGAGGAGGAGAGGAGGCTCAGGGGAGGACATGAAGCTGTTCCCAAAGTTGCACACATAGAGGATAGTGGGGTGGGGATTCGAACTTGCGTCTTTGCTGCCAACCTCATTCTCAGCAAAAAAGCAAGTGCAGATGGCTCGGATTTAATAGCAAGGGTATTCTGTTCCTTTCCCACTCGCCCAGCTTGCACTTGCACTGAAATTATTAAACTGACAAGGGGGTGGAGTGGGCGGAATGCAGATACTATTGCTTTCAGAAAATGAGGCTCCGTTGGGCGACCCTTTTTTACTGTCTCAGCCGGGGAAGGAGCCCCTAGCCAGAGGGAATCAAATACTTTTCAAATGTCTCATTAAAATAAAAAGGTGATTCTTGCATTGGTACCATGATAAAGACTACAAAGCAGCAACATGAAAACTCCCTGGTTTACCCTCTGAATAGGCCTCAGCTCCAGCCGCAGAATGAATTAGCGGCCACCCCATTATCTGTAAGCCTCAGAGAGTGCAACCCAGGCTTTGATCTGCCAGTGTCAAGGAAACTGATAAAAACTCGTTCTGTTTCTAAGCTTTCCAGGCCTGAAATTCTCTTTTCCCTTCAGCACGCTATAAATGACCCTCTGAAGTGGCTGGGCATTCTTTCACAGCCTTGTGTCCAATCTATTCATAACCACGGTTATCAATTATTATACCAGCTGGAATTTCTGAGGGCCAGGAGGCTGTCAGGAGCTCTAATTGTGGTTCAGGGATAAAAGCAAAAACACACAAATTTTAACCAATCATAATTAACTTATTCTCCAAGTGCAAGAAAAAAAAAAAGAAACCCTCCAAAACAAAACAACACAAAACCAAGGCTTATGAATCCCTCTCAGCTAATCACTCTTGAAAGCAACCATGGAGGGGGAGAGGGGTGCTTTTATGGCGTTGGTTGCTCCTGATTGGCCTGTGGCGCCAGGTTCCCCAGGAAGGAGCGGGGCCAACTGGCAACCAGAGAAGTTCTCAAATCATTGGGGCTTTTTTTCCCCTTAATCTTAAAAAAACCCTCATTTTTCAAAGTAGCGTGATGTTTTCCAAGCTTCTGACAGAGCTTTGAATAAAGAGGCATCAATTTCTCATTGAACCCAAACAACTGATTGAGTGGTCCAAAATATTTCGTTAAAAAGAAGTTCAGTGGCAGCTATCACGTTAATAAAGGAGGCGCGTGTGACCTGGAAGGGGGCCTGAGGGACCTGATCCCTGGGCGCAAGGTCAGACAGCAGGATGAGCTGGGAAAAGCCTTAGCACACGGCCTGGCACTTAGTAGGTGCTCAAGAGGCTAGCTCCCATCCCTGCCCTGCTTCTCCTCTTAGACTGGCCAACAGCCAAATGTCTTGAAGGCATCTGGCTAGTGGCAAAGGCATCTGAATGGAGGGCCCATGATGTCATGGAAAAAGCATGGCTTTGGAGTGTGACAGGTCCCAGTGTTTAAACCTCTCTGAGACTCAGTGTCCTTTTTTTACAATGGCAATAGCATGCCCTGTTGGTAGAGTTGCTATGCGGGTGAAGAAAAAACCTCCTGGGGAAGTGCCCGACACACAGTAGGTGCTAAATAAATGTTTGCTGTGGCTCCTGAGGGTGCTTTTGAGATGTGGTCTCCATAAATGTCAGTTCTGGCAAAGGGCTGCAAAGATCACCTCCGCCCTCCATCCTGTTACTTAGCATTTGCCCAGAATCATTTAACAACCCTTGTTAGACCAGAGGATCTGAGGAAGGGTGAGAGCCTTCCTGCAGCAAAGAGGCTGGGCATGTACATCAAAAAGAAGAGATATCACAGGACTCTTTCCAGGACAAAGGAAACAAGGCGTTGATGAAACGATTCGGCGATGTCGTTATTTCCACAGAGCCTATCTGACTCCAGAAAGTGACATTTGTATTTTGGTCATTGGCGTTTAGCCTTTGCAAAAGCAACTTAACAAGATCTCCCCAGTATGTGTTACGTTATGCTGGAGGATCAAGAGTCCATCTTTATCGGTGACATTTGTTGATATAGCTGCAGCCCAGAAGTTTGAAACTTTTATTTAATAAAAGATGTGAAAGTATTCTCTCAGTAGTTCTTGTTCACAGAAGCAGACATAAACATGTCCTAATTTTTTTTTTTTTTTTTTGCGCAAAGGAGCGTTTCCTTAAAGTATTTACCTACATGATAGGAGACAGTATTTGGAGACATGCTCCTCGGCGAGTCTAAGGTGGAGAATGGTGGCTCAGGCGGGATCATTATTATTAGCCATCCCGAGAATCGAACTCTGAAGCTGTAATGGCTTAACACAATAAGGGTTATTTCTCACTCAGGTGACATCACATGAGGGTGGACATCCAGCTTGCATCTTGTGGCCATGCTATTGGGACCAGTACATTCAGGGTTTTTACAACCTGGGAAGACAGGGACAGAGAAGCAAATGAATTCGAAACAGCTACATCCCAGAGGGATATACATTATTGCTTCCGCTCATTCTGACCAGAGCTGTTACTATGGCCTCATTCTAACTGCAAGGGAATCTGGGAAATGTAGGGAACTACATGAAATATTTGCTGAGTAGAAAGTGTCTCTGCTATAGGGAACATCGGAGATGGTACTTTGGCTATGTACCCATGACGTAGTGGGCGTTCCCAGGAGGGGAGGGGGATGAAATGAGGTGGTTGGGATATAGGTTCCTGGATAGAGTAGCCCAGGGCATGAGGTTGGTCCCCTCAGGAAGAGTGTGTAGTCTCCGAAGAGCAGGGGAACCTTAGCCTGGGGCGGTACCAATGGGCTGGTATTGGGGGCTGGGAGATGCATGGGATTTTCAGCATCAGGTGAGGATTTCTGTGTTAAATATAGATCAGAAAGTTTCATCAGTGTTCCTGAAAGGGGCTCTGGAGAAGGGGCTGTCAGGACTTTGATTAGGGGAGAGGCCCCCTGCTGACTAGCCTGAGGCTCAGAGCTGGGATTCAGCTGCAGGTAGAAGCTGGTGAGAAGTGACACCACCTAGTTGGAAGGCTGGGTGAGTAGATGGGTTAGCGATGTACGGACGGGGTGAGATAGGGAGGCTATGGCCTTGGGTCAAAGCAGGTGCTGTGGTGATAAAGTTCACCCCAGTGGACGTCGGCTACAGGAGCAGCAGGATATTTCCAGACTCCGCCTGAGAGGGGTTTGGGGAGAAACACCAAAAAGCCATCAAGGTCAGGATGGGCTGAGCCTCTAGGAGGCAGATATTTACGCTAATTGCTAAAAGGGCCTGGGGCAGCCTGGAACTGATAAGATATATAATTTACTCCTATACAGTGAAACCTGAACTGATAGTAATTCCTACCATTTTATTTTAATACAGTCATTTTTGTTCAGCTTCTCTTTTTCAAAGATAAAAATCTAGAGGATGAAGGAGATTCTACAAAGGACACGATGAAAGTCTGGTAGAGAAGATGCTAACGATAATAGTGATTGTGGCAAATGTCGTGTTTTTCATTTTTACCCATGAGCTAATTTGTTCCTCAACAAGCGTCTGCTAGGTATGCAGGGATTGTTTTTTCCCCGTTGTATAATATTAAGGAGGAAGCTGGGATCTTTCAGGAAAGCCTAAGTGATTAGTTCACAGAAGAGCAGCTAATATGACACAGGGCTGGAATGCAAATCCAAACCTCCTGATTCTTGCTCTGGCAAACAATGCTTCCTCTCAGCAGGAAGGAAGCAATGCCTGGGAGAGCTGCCGGGGCAATGGTGGCCACTCCTCCTCTTCCATCTCCTCCATCATTATCATCACCACCATCAGCACCACCACCACTAGCACCACCACCGTCAATCGTCATCTTTATCCTAAGGATGGCCCCACTGCCCAGCCATAACCAACATCTCTCCTCTCAGTTTTGCCTCCGGTGGTACTGAGTTTGTACAAGTTCATGCACAAATTCTCACCCACTTCCTAACCAACACTTTTATTCAACAATAAAAGGTAATGAGGCAGTGTCAAAAAGGATCTGTATTATTTCATTTTGTTTAGATCTCCCCTTTGGGCTCTCTCACGGGGCAGCAGGGGGGACTTAATTTTACCTGAGAAACAAGGGGAAAATGAGTTTGGGAGGACCAGAATTAGTCATTTGCTCTATCAGTGAAGAACCACTGAACACCTACAATACCAGGTGCTGGCCCGACGCTGGATGGTGGGGTAATAGAGGTGAATATGTTTCATTCCCTGCTGTCGGGGTCTACAGTCTAGTTGATGCTACACTTCACTGAATCTCTGTAGAAGTGAATTCTTGGTTTTGATTTCAACTCCCAAATTTAGGAAGCCTGCTATTTCAGTGTGAACTCCATCTTCTAACTCATCACCAGTTCGAATTTAGATGTAGAGGACAGATATGAATATACTGTTCCGTGAGTATAGCCTAGAGAAAGGGTCAGCAAATAGGGCCCATACCAAACCACCTGTATTTGGAAAAAAGTTGTATTGGCACATAGCCACGCCCACTTATTTACATATTGTCCCCGGCCACTGTAGCTGCTGTATCAGCAGAGTTGAGTAGTTCCAACAGAAGACATATGGCCCACAAATCCTAAACTAGTTTCTATCCTGCTCAGTGGAGAAAAAGTGTCCTTACACTTGCCCTAAGTTCCGTTTTGCAACCTTGTCTTATGGATGAACTCTTGTGTCCCATCTGAAGCCATGCCCTCCACTATGCGCTAGATCCCACATCCACTGTTGCCTATTCAAGGGCATCACTCCAATAATTTTCCCTTCATCAGTATTGCACCTCTACTGAAATCAACTGTAGTTCAATAAAAAAAATAGGAAGTTCAGGGCTATGAGTCATTTATATTTGTACTTATATCTTCAGTACAAAGTAATAATAATTTAAATCACTCTACATGTAAAGATAAAAACGACTTAAAAAAAAGTATTGCACCTCTACTGGATCATTCCATCAGGGTACAACCATGCTGTTATTCCTCCCACCTTAGAAAACAAAACCTAGCAAAACCTTCTCCCGGTCCCACCAGTTACTGCCCATTTCTGTGTACTTCTTTGCAGGGCAACTTTTCAAAAGCATTGCCAACTCTAATTCAGCTTCTGTCATTCATCCTTAAACTTATTCTAACACCCACACTGTTCTTGTTCAGGTCACCAGTGATGTCCAGTTTGCCACCAATGGTCAGTTCTTGGTGGTCATCTTCCTTGACCTCCCAGCAGAATTTGATACAGTCAATCGTCTCCTCTTTTTAACTCATTTTCTTCACTCGACTTCTGGAACATGGTGCTTTCACATCTTCCCTCCTACTTCACCTGCTGCTGCCTCTCAGCCTCTTCTGATTCCTTTGCTTCTCTCACAGTCTTACCATTGCAAGCTCAGTCCTTGATCATCTTCTGTTCGCTTTCCACACACTCCTTTGATACTCTTAGTTAATCTCATGGCTTGAAATGCAATCTCCGTGTCAAAGAATCTCAGATTTTTTTCATCATCCCAGACCTTTCTCTTGTCTTCAAGACTTGTACTTCACCATCTACTCAACAGCTATGCATGACTCAATTAGGCATCTCAAAATCAACATAAGCAAAATGGAAGCTTAAGTAACACCTCCTCTCACTCCCACAGGAGTTGAGACACTACCACCCTCCCAGTTGCTTAAGCCTCAGACTTTAGAGTCCTCCGTGACCCTTCTTTCATAGTTTCTATCCCGTCCATTGGGAGAGCATGTCAGTTCTACCACTCACCCCCTTCACTGCTCCTAGTCGGACTCCAGGCGTCGTGTGTCCTCTAGATTACTCCGTTAGTTTCCTAACCCATCTCTCTGCCCCTACTTTTGCCTCCCTACCATGTCTTCGTTCTATTCTTGAGAGAGTAGTCAGTAGTCAGTCAGTCAGATTATAGCCTTCGTTAGTCCTCTCCAGTAGCTCCCAATCTCACTCGGAGTGAAACAAAGCCCTTAAAAATTTCTGTAGGACCCCATGTGACCTGTTCCTACACAACTTAGCCCGGCTGCTCTGACCCCATCTCTTATTCCTCTGCGCCCCTCAAACTCTGTTCTAGCCACACCACTCTTCTTTAATGCCTTGAATATGACAGCCATCCTGATACACAGGACCCTTGCACTGGCTGTCGCCTCTGCCTAGAGCTCTCTTCCCTTAAATATGCATCTTTGCCCATATATCACCTGCTCATTGAGGTCTACTCCAACTACAATTATTCAAAATTGCAAATTGCCCCCTCCAGCACTTTTTCCTCTGTTGTTTTTTTTTTAATAGCACTTTTCTTTTTCTTATATACTATATTCTTTGCTTACTTGTTATGTATACTGTTGACTGTCCGTTTCCCTCTACTGGGATGGAAGGTCTGCTAGGAGAGGAATTAGCGTCCTTCCTTTCACTGATTTATCCTATGTGCCATGAACACAGCCTGGCTCAGTACAGACACTCAATAAATATTTGTCCAAGTAATGAATCATTAACTACGAGGTAGCGATCGATTCAGATGATTAACAATGTTCTCAACTCTTAAAAAGGAGACACTGGCAGCAAGAGATAGACTTGGGAAACTGTCAGGAAGAGGCAGCCTCAGAACAACCCAGGATGTTTTGGCTTCCGTGCCGCTGACCAGCGGTCAGAGGTTCACAGGGCATGTGGCTGAGTGGGGCTCCTTGCATGAAAGGCCTGCACGTCCCAGATAAGGGGGTATCATGTGCAGTGGCACTGGCTATAATGAGCACAGGGCTATTTTTACATAATAGAGGGGAAGATAATCCTACAGACGTGATGTAAAGGTCCGAAACATGTACCATCTCAGGGAGGCTGGCAAGTTATGCTGTTTATGCCAGGGACACCTCATTCCCAGACAATGTTTGGAAGCCTGAGGAAGGAATTTTTAAGTTGTTTCTGTCCAGGAAATGTTCCCCTGCACTCTCACGGTGTTCCATGACCTACGAGTGGATTTAAAAGCTCTCCTAGAGTGAAAAAAAATACAGATTTGGAGTCAGGAGAAAGGATTCTGAATTATGTCTTTATTACTTGTTAAGACTTCCAGTTTGGGCAAATTACTTAACCTCTCAGAACCTTGATTTCCTTTACTGTACAGTGGGGCTAAAAGTACTTACTTTTTCAAGCTTGAGCTTAGGAGCGCATGAAACCACACGGGTGCAAGCTTTTCTCAATTTAAAGACCAGTCGAAAGTAGTTCCCATGATTACGCATAAAAACAGAGAGTAAGTGAATCTCTCGTGCGCATTTGGAAATATCATTTAATTAGTAAACTCCAAAACCACTAAAAAATATTCACTGGCCACTTTTATAATAAACCCAACATGTGTTCAGCATCGTGAGGGTTTGAAGGTCTGAAGCAAGGTCATTACCCTTGAGGGGTGACCAGCCTTGTTGTGCAAAGGTGTAGACATAGAACAAGGCCAGACCGTGGTCCTGAGGTTCCTAAGCCCATCTGTGTTTTCTTCCCATCTGACTCAGATCAACTGATATGTACTGACTCATTGTCACATTCCAGGCCTTCTCAGATCAATTACTTCATGAGCTACGATAACTGAGGAAGTATTTATAGATCTAGTTTGCAGATGAGGAACTGTAGTCTCTGATAGGTAGGTAAGTGATTTTGCCAATATTCTGTAATTAGCAGGTGGCAGAACGAAGCTTTGAATTTTTCTGGCTTCAAGTCTTGTGATTCTTCCACAGTCCATCGATGCCACATATGGCGCACATCCTTCTATATGCGCAGGAATGCAGTATTTTAAAGGAGGACTGTAAAATCCCACAGAGGCATACACACCTATTTCTATGAAGATAATGTCTGTTGTCATGGACTGAATGTCTGGGTCCCTCAGACATTCATAGGTTGAAATCCCAATCCCCAATATAATGGTAGTAGGAGGTGGGGCTTTGGGGAGGTAATTAGGTCATAATAGTGGGGCCCTCACGAGTGGGATTAGTGCCCTTAGAAAAGGAACCCCAGAGAGCTCTCTGCTCTCTGTCATACAAGGATCTGATAAGAAAATGGCCATATGTAACCCAAAAGAGGGTCCTCAACGGAACCGACCTGCTGACACCTTGATCTCAGACTTCCAGCCTTCAGAACTGTGAGAAATAAATGTCTGTTGTTTAAAGCCACCCAGTTTTTGGTACTTTGTTACAGCAACCATGAGGCAGAGGAAACAGGGAAGTCTCTCAATGTCATCTGGGGCCATTTCAAGTCGGTCACCTCATTCATTTCATAAAGGACAGCAACTTTTGTTCAGAAGTCAAGATCATTTGGCAGGAAACGTGTTCGCTAGGGCGTGTGATTATCCTCGTGCGCTCACAGCCACGCACATGCACGCATGTGAAATGGTTCATGTCTCATGTCACCTTGTGAAGTATGAACGCGTTCAAGCAGGAGACAAGGGACAACGGTGTAGACCAAGCTCTGCCACCGAGAAGTGTGATGCCCACCGTCAGTCACTCTTCTCACCCGTAAATTGAAATAATTAGTTTGTGGACTTCCGGAGGGGAGGGCTGTGTCTCCCTCCTGCTCTCCCTGGCTGTCTCCTCTGCCTAGAGCTCTCTTTTCTTCTCCACCGCTCCCTGCCTGGCCCTCCTCTTTCTGTCATCTTTCCACAAAGCAGGGCTGCACACTGACATGCTGCAAGCACAGTGTTAAAACACAGTTAACGACAAAACAGACACGCTTGCTCTGCTCATGGAGCTCATAGCTGAAGACGAATGCGGACAAAGAACGAGCAGTAAGGGAATTCCCTGGCAGCCCAGTGGTTAAGACTCCATGTTTCCACTGCCCGGGGCACGGGATCCATCCCTGGTCAGGGAACAAAGATCCTGCAAGTCACGCAGGGCAGCCAATTAAAATAATAATAATAATAAAAAAAAGAACAAGTGGTAACAAAGTGTGATACTTACTCTGACCTGGAGAAACCCACACACTTCCGGTTACTGCCCCGATTAGGGGACGGTTTTATTCATCTTTGTATTTCTAGTGCTTCACAAGGGGCCTGGCACATAGTAGGTGTTTAGTAAACCGTGTCTGGACTGACAGTGCAAACAAAAGAATGGAAGAATAAGGATGTTGAATTCAAAGAACTCTGGGTTCTTCTAACTCTTTGATCTTAAATTTATGGGAAGAAGGTGCTGCAGGTTAATACTTTTTACAGTCTTTACATTTCCACTTTTATCTTCCGTGGATTTATTTATTCATTCAACAAACATTTGTAAATATTTGTGCCCAGGCACTGTCCTAGCCATTGGCAAATAGCATTTATAGCAGAATCAAAGTTCCTGCCCTCGAGGAGCTTACATTCCAGAATCAGAATGAGAAATAGACCATAAACAAGCATGCATAGCTCGCAGTATAAATTCAGGTACTGACAAGTTCAAGTAAGACGTCAGAGGGCGTTGGAGATTCTTTTTCAGGAAAGGCTGTAGGGGAAACCTGTATAAGAAGCGAACATTTGAGGGGAGATCTGAATAAAGTGGTATTTTATAAAAAATAAGCTCTTTAAACCGTGAGTCATTATGAGCCCAATGCCGGCCCTTCGATTTTGTGAATACAGTCTGCACCCAAGGATGAAATGATCTTCACAGCAGCCCTGCCATGGTGGACATGTCGTCTTGGCTTGATGAGTGATCACAACATTGCAGCGTGTTGTGCTGTCAGTCATTTAAAATGAAGCGGGTTCGCCTTTTACTGAGCTCAAATGCGTCTTGCCTTCATTTCCACTCGTGGGAACTAGTTTTGCTTTCAGTGAACAGATTGATGGCTGTTCATCAACATCTTTATTCTCCTCTGCTTGGACCACGGCTCGACTCCATTTCCTGTCCCCTCTGCAGTTGGGAACATGTGCCTGAGTGACAGCTGAGGCAACGTGGGCAAATGGCTGTGTGTCCCTGCTGGGCCTGGCCCCCGCAATCCGCTGGCTTGAGCCCCTTACTGCTTTCTCCCCTCTGCCGGCTAAACACAGATGATGAGGAGGCTCTGGGGATGGCAGAGCAACAATTTGGAAGGAGTTCTGGACCCCAGGATGACCAAGTGAAAGAGAGAAACCCCATGCACTTATTCACTTTCCCAGGACTGCCTACATGAGCTAGAAACAGCTTTTCACTTTGTTGAGCCAATATCTACTAGGGCTTAATTCTATGGCTGTGTTGAGCTAACCCATGTTTGGGTTTAATATTATAGCAGCGAATCTAGTTCTCATGACGAATACACCCTGGAACAGAAGAATATATCTCCCAGGCAAGCCGCTTGCTTTCAGTACCTCTGTACCATACTGCATTGATTCTATTTGCAGACGTGTCCTAATACCTACAATTGATTCATTTAAAACCCATAGGCTCTCAAAAGACAAAATGAGGGAAAATACAAACATACGGACAATCTTTTATAAATCTGTATTTACAACTTAGAGTACATGAGCTGGCACACGAGGGTAGTATAGTAGGTGGTCAACAAATGTTGGTCCAATGAACGAATAACAGTACTCTGATGGGCTTTATCCACCAAGTTGGTAGAGAGGGGTGTTCTTTGGCAGGTTTCTTACTTGTGAGCACTTAGGGGTCAATGTCTGTGGATGATGCATGCACCACAGAGAGACCTTGAACGTGACCTAAAGCCAAAGGAACACACTATCTTACTTCTGGCTAAACAAAGACAAGAGAATAGTAGCTAAAAATTGCTTTCCCCACCTGTTTTATTTTCATGGAGATCTGAATGATAAAATTTGGATTATGCTTCCTTTAAAAAAGGATTTTGTAGCTAGAACTGCCAAATCCCTACTGGACCTAGAGTCCTAGCACAGCCCATCTGTTCAGCCTGGAAAACTGGGTGTTGCCTTCCTCTGAAGGGACTGGTTGTGCAGACCTGAGTCTGATGTGAAGAACACGCTTTTGTTTTCAGAATGTTTCAAGCCCTTACTACTAACACCAGATACAGGGCTATACTCTTTATACACACTCATTCAGCAAATAAACTGCCGTCTTCAATCTCTGAGCCAGGCATCAGGGAAGCAGCAGGCATTATGGCCCTGGGGGCGTTTAAGCAAAGCTGGGCAGCCATGAGCCTGTGTGCTTTTGGTAGTTCTCTCTCTTTTTTTATAAGTTGTTTCTGGGCATCGACTGAGCTCCAGTTATAGTTGAAGCTCTACCGTGGAGGGCTATAAGTGTGATGATTCTTAACTTATGTATTACTTATATCCAACCCCTTTCCAAAAGCTCTGTGGTACAAATTCGCAAATAATAGAACAAGATAAAAAATGAAGCACCATTAAAGGTACATGTTTGCTAACACAATAAACCTTGCAAAATTAGAATAGAAATGCTAATATCCACTTGCATATTCTAAAGTCCTGCATTTATGCTGTGCTGCAATTTAGACCCTGAATTTCCCAGTAGCCAGTGGAGGGGAAAGTATGATCAGTTACACAATTCAATCCCACCTGATGAATGTACATCAGTTGCTCAGGAAAAGCACTAGAAATGAGAAGAGGAGAAATTTGTCCTGGGGGAACAATTCACTGTGTTGTTCTGAACCAAATCCACCATCATGTTTTTACAATAAGTGTAACAGAAAAGTGTAGAATCACTTGGTGTTGGCCACTGTTATAACGCCAAAGCACTCTTCACAGGATTGGTGAGAATGAGGGCCGACATGATACTATCCAGGAGCACAGCTTTTGAATGGTCAGATGTGATAAGAGTTTTAATGGAATAGGGACTCAATTTCACAACCAAGTCTGTATATTTATTTTCCACAAGTGAGATGTTGCTAAGTCCTGGAGAAGAGAGATTGTGCGGTTACCGTCTGCTTCCTGATTTGAAGAATCTCAGAGCATAATAGTTGCATAGTCAGTCTCCTGCTTTTCGTCCCTTCCCAGACTCAAGTCCCAGGTTTCCAGAGATTTCAGTCTTTCTCATTTTCCCTCATCAATACCTACTCGTTGGCGAGCATCTTTTGGTTATTTGAGAATCAATCTCTGTGTCCCAGCCCTGCCCCCTACTTAAGAGGGGGCAGTCATGGCTCTAGAAATTATTTTAAAACTTCTGCTTCAAAGTTTCACCTAACAGTACCTCACACAGGCTCTCAAAATCTCACCTTAAGAAGACAGTGGTCATGGCAGCACCATTTACAATAACCAAGACATGGAAGCAACCTAAGTATCCATCAACAAACGAATGGATAAAGAAGATGTGGTATCTATATACAATGAAATACTACTCAGCCATAAAAAAGAATGAAATAATGTCATTTGCAGCAACATGGATGGACCTAGAGATGATCATATTAGTGAAGTAAGTCAGACAGAGAAAGACAAATATCATCTGCTATCACTTATATGTGAAATCTAAAATAAGATATAAATGAACTTATTTACAAAACAGAAATAGACTCACGATGGTTACCAGAGGGGATTAGCAGGGTGGGAGGGGCAGAGGAGGTGAGTTAGGAGTTTGGGATTAACATATACACACTACTAAGTCTAAAATAGATAAACAGCAAGGACCTCCTGTATAGCACAGGGAACTGTATTCAATGTCTTGTAATAACCTATAATGGAAAAGAATCGGAAAAAGAAAATATGGTGATATATGTATGAATATGAATTGCTTTGCTGTATATCTGATGCTAGCACAACACTGGGAATTAACTATACTTCTTCAATTAAAAAAAAGGTAGTGGAACTCCTGTGAGACTCTGAGAAGAAATTCCATCGGCCACAACACTTGGCAGATACATTGAGAATCATCAGTTTTAACTGGCAGATGTTGCTCGTGAAGAAGATCAATGCAGCGGTCCTGGGAGAAGATGGAGACCCGCAAGGCCCCTCCCCACGGGCTGGACCATGAGCATCTGAACCGTCATCAACAACAGTTTTACACCACCATTCTTCTGATGCTCATTTTTCAGGTAACCCATTTCAAAAAAAGATGACCTTTTTTGCAGCATTGGTGCTGTCCACTGTCCTCATCAGAAGCTTCCATTTACTATCTGGTGAGAGACTATCATTGTCAGAAAATGAAAGACAAGTGGTAGAAGGGGATTAGCAACAGATCGCCTCCTGGGAGGTGTATGTACCCAAAGCAAAGCATCATAAATGGGACAGAGAAGAGACCTGGGAGAAGCGCCCTGAGAAGGAGCCCCCATGTGGAGAGACAATGAGGATTTAAGAACCGAAGAGAAGCTCCTTAACGTGAAAAAGAAAATGTAAAAATCAACCGTTTACTGCAAACATGCTAAATGATGAAATGCTATGGGCACTCTTTCTAAAACCAGAAATAGAATAAAAAGGCCCTCTATTACAATTACTACATAACATTTTTACAGATGTTGTGCGTTATGTTTAATCAACCTGGCGTGTGACGTACCACGTATAGAGCTAAGCGCTGGGGACAAAACCGTGTGCAAAAACGGATAAGGCACCTGGCCTCATGGAGCTTGCAGTCTATAAGGGGGATAGCTAGATATTAATTAAATAACTATATGCAATATGTAAACTTGTATGGGTGGTGAATGTCACAAAAGAGAACTCCACGGACACTTTGAGCTTATGTAATTTGAACATTGACAGAGAAAAGACTTCCCAGGGAAAGTGAGCACAGAGCCCATGTGGAGCGGTGTTAGGAGTTTACTAAGTAAAGAAGAGTCCATGGAAGAGTGAGCGGAAATGACATAGTATAGGAGGGGCCAAAGGTCAGTGGAGCTGGAGTTTGAGGGGTGGGAAGTAGTGTGATAGATCGAGGTGGCGTCGTCATTTCATGTTGAAAAGATAGTCCAAGGTGTAGTACTGGGAGTAGACCAGACATGTTAAGGAGCTATGATCTCCATGAGGATAGGACTTGATGTGAGCTTGGACAAGAGTGATGGCGGTGATGGAGGTAGAGGGCAGTCGACAGGTTCAACCAGCACGATAGCATATGAAGCAGAATTAAGGGGAAAAGTGTTGGGAGAAAGGGGCACCGTGCTCTCATCTGCTGGCAATACAATTATTTACCTAGAAAACCCAAGATAATCAATGAAAATTCTTTTAAATTATTGAGTTCAGTAAAAGGCAGACTATCTAATATTATATGAAAATTCTATATTTCATCAATAAACCTGCTATAATAAGAAATTAGTGTATTCGTAAGCAAAATAATATAAAACACCCAATAGTAACCTAAATAAGAAATGTGGTGAGAACCAAAAAATAATGAAACTGAAAACGTTACTGACTGATATAAAAGAAGATGCGAATGAAAAAATAAATATGGTAATCCGTAACAGGAAGAGTACATTTCGTGAAGATATCAGTTCTTTGCAAACTGATTTATAGATTGAATACAATACCAATATTCCATAACGCTCTCAAAAATCTTGGTAAAATAATTTGACAAATCATCTGGCAAATAAACAGATAAATAATTGAAATTTTTGTTGTTTGTTTTAAATTGTTGTTTTTAAGTAAAAGAATGTAGAGGAATTTCGCTTCCAGATAGGAAATCTTCTGAAGCTACTGTCAGTAAAAAAATTAAACATGTGATGCTGATGCAAGACTCAACTAACATTTTAACGGGAAGGAGGAGCTATGGCCTTAAAGCAGATGGCAGCACACGATAAAAGAGCATCACATCCCCACGGGGAAGGAGCGGTATAGTTAACAAATGGAGTTGGATTTAACATTACGGTCTTAGGAAAGACTCCCATAGGAGTCTTGTTTTGAGCCATGACAGCTGATAGAAACTATCACAGTAGGAAAAAAATATTTGTGAATTTTCTAAGTTTTTGAATTTTGCACTAGAGATTCAAACTCATCGAACTCTTTCAGGAACTGTTATCCCTAATAAACTTTAAGTCTTACTCCAGCACTTTTCTTTGCAAATAGAAGGTAAGAAACCTTACCCCTAATACAAAGGTTTTGTAATATTCCTTTTCAGCTGTAGGTGTTACCCAAGTTGGTTATAAAGTGTGATGACTCTATAAATTGAATACGTACTTTATCTCCACAGGGTCCCCCAATATTTTTGTCCAGTATGTTCCTAATTGTTTTTTATTCTTTAGATTTTTTTTCAAGTGGTCCCTTGAACAACTGGTTCAGAAGTATGCTGGGACATACACATGTTTGGGGATCTTCAGTGTATTTAAATATTAATCCATATGGGAAGAAAGACTAATATATTTTCTCTCTCGTCTCTCTGCTTGCAGTGACTAATTCACTCCCGTAAAACATTTGGAGTAATACAGCTAAAGAGAAACATCTAAAGTTTATGCATATTTCAGAACCTTTCTCATTCTGTTTCAATTTCCTACGAGATCTACCATTTCTAAATTTATTAAACTAAACGATTAAACGTGGAACATCAAACTGGCCTGGTGAAGGGGAAATGCAGATCAGAGCAACAGCAACTTATTTCAGGAGGCTTTTCTGAGCCTGCGTGGTCAGGCAGTCTGAGAAATGTGGTGTAGAGTCAGACATGAAGGGGGCCTCTATCTTTCTCCTAGGACCTTACAGTCTGTGAAGAACCACAGTCAAGGGAAGAAACACTAACACATTTTCTCCCTCCTCTCTCTGCCTGCACTTGGAGCTCTAGAGAACCAGGACAATGACACATGTCAGTTTTCCATGTCATCTAAAAAAGCTTCCGTCTCTCTCCACAATTAATCTCTTTTCTTAGCAAAGGCCTGGATAGCTCATTACTTAGTATGATTTCTTTGAACGGGTTCTCCCTTTCAATTGATTTGGCTAGATCTGGCCTAGCGCGTACTATCCAGGGGTCATACATGCTATAAACCCCCTGCTATTCATTTATCTCTGACTATATGCCATGCACTATGTTAGGCTTTTGCATGCATTATTTTGTTCAGTTCTCACCACATTTGAGGTAGATGTCATAATTTCCAATTCACAGATTTAAGAAAAAAAATAACCAATAGTGGCTTTGTCACCAGATTCACCCATTTATAACGAGGTCATTGATGCTAGCTACTTCTCTAAATAGACAGAGATGGCAATACCTTAGAACAAATGTTACATGCTGTGTGAGGAATCGCTGATGTGCCTTCCTAAATTGCGGAACTGTAAGGATTCCATTGGCTTAGGGGATGACTCAGCAAAAGCTTCTGGGCTTGATTAAACGTATTCACTTGCAGGATGGATGCTGGAATGGGAAACACAGACATTGGTAACCCACGCACTCTCCTTAGGGCTCTCAGTGTGGTGGATGGCGATGGTGGGTGTGGGTGTAATGCACTGAAGGATGGCACGAACCATGTGAGTTCAGCGACAAACAAAGGAGCTGCCAACCGAGCCGTGGCACTGAAACGCTAAGGCAAGAAGGGCCTTGAAGAGTGAGCGCATCTATGGAGGCATCTTAGAGGAAGTGAAGTTTGCCCTGGCCCTGAAGCCTCGTTTATCTGGAGCACGACATCCTGACTCAAGTTGGTTTTGACAGCAAAACAAGTATCCCATATAATAAAGATGCATCAGACGAGCAGGCTCATGGCACCTCGCTACCAGGGCTCCAGGTCTGCTTCTCTGTGGTTACTCTCAACTGTGTCCACCTCTGAGCTTTGGATAGTAGCACCATGACACAGCCGTTCTAGGAGCAAAACCCAGGTGGGACAAAAAACCCAGAGGAAGAACAAGACCTTCTTTTTCTCTGCCTCTTTCTTAGGAGCAAGGAAAACATTTCCAGAATTCCTGCAGCAAAATTTCTCTTATATAGCTCATTGACCAGAATTGCATCGCATGTCTGATACTAAACCAATCACTTGGTTTAGTGAGATTACCAAAGAGGGAGATTACCTCGATTGGCTTGTACCAACTAGGATTTACTCTTGGAGCTGGGGATGGGGTGGGTTTGGGAGGGGGTGACTTTCTGAAAATAATTTGGGTTCCTGTATAAAGAAGAAGGACCAGAATGACATTGTGCTATAGGCCACTGAGTATGTTATGCACATAGATTTGTTTTCTATAATAGGAATAGGGAGAGGACAGTCTAAACAGGGGCAAAAGTGAGGCTGCTCATCTGAGGAGTAATTTGGCTGAAGCTCGAAGGCGTGAAGGGGAGCTAGATCCAGAAGAAGGTAGAGCCTGGGCTATTGGTATCCTCAACCTGTAACATTCCTCAGAACCTTGACATGAATGCCTCATGTACCCGAGTGCCCATATTGGATGCTGATGTGTCTTTGGTTAACTGATACTCTGGCTAAAGGTGGGATGGCTGCTCTGGATGATGGAGAGTTGACAACATGGAAACAGGTCATATTGAAGAGGCTAAATAACCATCAGAGTTAAGAGACTGGGCAGCTTTTGCCTCCATTCCGATGAGCATGGAGCCCAGATGGCATCTCTGCATCTTTTGTCCCTTGAAGGGAACTGTGTGGTCATCTCCTCCGAGAGTCTGGTTGCCATGGTCTTCCCAGTTGGGGTCAATATGGTACCTTCTCAGTTAATCTTCTCTCTGAACATGGCACTGCTTTGGTCATCCCAGGCATGAACCGGACTAGGCATCCAATGAAGGAAAGGGGGCTCTGCCACTGCCCTGTGTGTGGGGGGTTTGTGGTTTGGGACCATGACATGGAGAAGGGATGGGGGGTGGACTGCTTTGAGATGCTGAACTTCTGCATGATAAAAGGACAATTACGATACCAGGGAAGTTTTGATTTCTCAAAATATTTCATCTGACTCTCCTACCCACTGAGGAAAGAAGGGCAAGTTTCCCCAGAGGAGTCGAAAGTCCAGAGCAGGCAGGTAAATTTTCCAAGGTCACACAGCCTGTAAATGATGAAGCTGATAGCAGAATTCAAGATCTCCGACTCTCTGCCCTGGGATCTTTTAGCAATTTCTTAGCAACAAGTTGAGGCAGGTCTGTTAGTTACCCATTGCTGCGTAAGTAATTACTCTCCAATAGTGGCTTAAACAATACATATTATCTCACAGTTTCTGTAGGTCAGGAATTCGGGAGTAGATCAGCTGAGTAGTTCTGGTCCAGCTGAGGTTGTCGTCGAGCTGTTGACTGGGACAAGTAAAGCCCAGCTTGACTGGGGTTGCAGGGATCTGTGTCTAAGCTAAAGTTAAATGACTTTTGGTAGAAGCCTCCATTCTTTGCTGGCCATTGATGGGACGTGTCATTTTCTCACCACGTGGGCCTCTCCACAGCGCTTCTTGAGTCTCCTGATGACATGGCACCCGGCTCCACCCTGAGCAAGTGATAGGAAAGAGCAAGATGGCAGCTGCAATGTCTTTTATGACCCACACTCAGAAGTCACATGCCATCATTTCTGCCACATGCGGTTCGTTAGAAGTCAGCCACTCAGGGACTTCCCTGGTGGTCCAGCGGTTAAGACTTCACCTTCTAGTGCAAGGGGTGCAGGTTCAATCCCCAGTCAGGGAGCTAAGAACCCACATGCCTCAGGGAAAAAAAAGCCAAGACATAAAACAGAAGCAATATTGTAACAAATTCAAGAAAGACTTAAAAAATGGTCTACATCAAAAAAAATCTTTAAAAAAAAAAAAAAAAGGTCAGTCACTTAGTTCAGCCTGCTCTCCAAGGGAGGGGAATTAATCTCCACCCCTTGATGGGAGGGGTATCAAAGAATTTGTGGGCATATTTCAAAACCACCACAGCAGCAAAAGTGCAGCCTGTATCCTGGCATCTGAGATGACTTCACTGTTGGAAAGCACTAAATTTGAAGGCATTAGAACACAAAGTGCAATCACAGTAATGATAGACCCAGATGACTCAGTAGGAAATATCGGGGGTGGGGAAGATGGGGATTTGACTAAAGCTCATCGATAAAAACCTCAATTGCATTGTTTCCAGAGCTCTGGATAAGTGAGGAGAGAGAGCACCTCTTACTGGTGGTGGGGAAAGGGTGAAATCTCCTGCCCAACACTCAACCCTAGTGACACACAGTCAGTGCTCACCATTATCATCCAAATGACACTTCATTCCTATTTCTGTGGGCTGTGTGGTCACAGAGCACCTAAATCTCTGTCTCAAGGGGAGGTAGTTTCCCCATGATCAGAAAACATAGGATCTTTTCCTTGTGTTCTCCTAGCCGTTTCCAAAGCTCTGGAGAGAGGCCGGCATTCCTGGACCAGAAAGGCAAGCACAGAGTGGTACCTCGCCTTCCCCCACTGCAGCCCCAGCGGGGGCTTTCAGTCCAATGCCTTCATCCCGGGGAACCTTGAGAGAGCTGGCAAATACTCTACACAGATAAAAGATAATTGAACAAGGAGTGAGTCGTAAAAGGTGACAAAGTGCTATTTCCATAATAAGCTTATCTGAGTAAACTTTCTCAGAGCCCCCGAGTTCCCGAACAGGGTGTGGATTTGGCAATAGTAAAGAAACAGGCCACGCCAGGAATGTCTGGGGAGCTAATGAATGCCCCTGAAGTGGTTGACGTTCCTATCTCTGCTTGGGATTCCTGCCACCTTGACGCTCGTGTCAGCCGCTGTTTAATTGGCAAACAGGGTTTCAAAGGCTTGCTGGGCCCTGCTCCCAGGGCCCTGGGGCCTGTTAATGTTTAATTGTCATGTGCAAGGGCCCACTAGCTCTCGGTACATTGGGGTGTTTTATTGCACTTTGAAAAAGCAGTGTTATGAGTCTCCCTCTTGCTCCATGGGCGTTTTTACAGTCATGGCTTGGAGTCACGTGTCCCTTAACCCCAACTCTGAGTAGCAAAGCCACCGAGTTATGTAGCAGGGGTAGAGCAAGTCACCTTCAAGCTGGAAATATTCCAGATTTCCTGCATTTGCCCTAAAATCAAGAAGTCTCCAGGGAACATATGGAATGATTAACAAAAAAAAAAAAAAAAAAAGTGGGTCAGGGATTTCGGGTAGGGGAGGAGAAGGAAACGTCACAGAAGTGAAATCACTAAATGCTAGAAATTAGATGATTCCCGCCTTGCGTGGTCTGGGTGTCTGCTGTCCTTGAAGCTGGCTCTGTCATTCAGGGCCCTGTTGGAAGTGCAAAGGTTCTGTGAGGTTGTTTTTTTTTTTTCTATTCCTCTCTCGAAAAGGGTCTATCTGTTTTATATTGTTCATGTAATTTCAAAAGTCAAAAGAGACTGTCTTAACAAGACTATATAAGCTTCATCTAATTACAGAGGGGAGAAGAAGAAATAACAGAAGACAAATACTTTTTTTCCCTCAAACTACATGGGAATTGTGAATAAAAGCGTAGCTTCCAACTTCTTGACATTTGAAAAGCACTGCTTTGAATTGAATATGAGTGATTTCTTTGAATTTTCAACTCAGTTCAACTTAATTGAACACATCTCCATTGAGTGCTTACTAAGGGTTCATATCAAATGATTTCTTTAGTTTTGAATTAGTAGCTTTCATAGAAATTGCCTCTTTTGCTGTATTCTGGAAATGTATCAGTTTGTTGTTTTAATTATCCTTTTGCTGATTGTGAATATCTCCCTAAGGACGGAATGTACAGAAAAATATTTAATTACACCACTTCTATCAGGACGGCAAACCGTATATTTATCTTGTTTGTTAATTACATATGTCACAGCTAAAGACCAAACATCAGTTAATGTCAACATTAGCCAGAAGGGTCTGGCTAACATCAAGAACTAGGTGAATAATAAAGAAAAAACAATATAGCAAGTAGAAAGGGTATATATCTTCTATATGTTGAGATTAAATCAAAACTCTTTGTTCTCTCTTTGTGCCCATTTCTGCTTTCTAAACATAGTCAGATTTTCATATCAAGGATCTCTGAGAAGTCTGCTTTGCAGCAGAATCACCGCTATGAGCAAGTTCCAGGTTGTCCAGCATGTGGTCAGTTTTCGAAGGCAATGCGGCAGACGTTTAAAGTCTTTCAAAGGATTTAATCTCTTTTTCTCTAGCTCTCTTGTTTGCCTTAGTCCTCAATTCTTCCCTCTTTACCGCTGACTTAGCAATTCCTTTCCTTTGCCAAGAGGTAAGCAGACAACCTCTTCCAGTCAGAGCCAGCACCTTGAAGTTCAATCACGTCCAGGGTTCCCAGACCCGAGCTCCAGCCTCCTCTGAATGTAGATTCAGGAATAACCTATTATGCACAAAGCATCAGCCCTCCAAATCCATATGCACAGTTAATTAGCTTAGAGCCCTAAAATGTTCTGTGATTTCTTTCTTAATAGAAATGAGAAGTGGTAAAGATGAGAGGCCTTTATTCATACTTTATCAGCTATTTTAAATGAAGGGGTATATTATCCTCTGGATAGATTTACAGTAACACCCATTATGCACCTCTCTCCTATTATCACTAATGGCGGTGAATGCAGGCGCACACGAGCACAGCACTCTGGGCTTTACACAAGAGGCCACTGTGGTCCTTCTGTTATTAACTGTTTCTGCTTCACATTTCTTAAATATCTGCAAAATGAAACAAAACATTGTTCAGGATTTAAAGACTATCTGGGTATATGTTTTTCAAAGGAAATTGGATTGGTACATTACAAAGGTTTGCAAATTTACTTTATGATAGCAAAGGATCATGACTTCTGCTCACCATCTGGGAAACGCTCTAGAGGGGAGAGCGTGGGGCTGGGGGTGGGGGGGCGAGCCATGCCGGGTTTTCTGTGTCAGCACAGTACGAAGGAATTAGTTGACTGTTTTCTTTCAGTGTTGGCAAAGCCAGGATTTATGTGTGGAAGAGACAGAAACGTGGGAAAAGAGACCATTTTTCTAATTATGGGGAAGAGGCTGGTATATATTGATCGACCCATTCATTCATGTGTTTGTCTACCTATTCCTTTGCTCTATATATGTGTTAAACACCCACTGTGTGCCAAGCAGTGCTAGGCTATAAGGACAAAATAGTGAAGAGGGTAGACTAGCTCTCTGCCCCCTGGAAACTCACACTTTTCGGAAAGATAGAAATTAAACAACTGATTGCACAGTTAGTGCGGTTATTATTGCCATGCAAGAGAAGCACAGGGAACAATGAACATGAGTGAGTGGAGGGGAGAAGCAAGAGAGGCACCTGGAGGAATAAATGCATGAGCTTCACTCTAGACGAAGCATGAAAGTCATCATGGTAGTCGGACATGGTTGAGGAAGCGCTTGCCAGGTGGAAGGGGCAACATGTTCAAAGGCCCCGGGGCAGCCAGCATTCAAATTCTGGCCCTGCCACTCAGTAAACAGTAGTAACAGTGATTGGTCCTGCTTTCTGAAACACTGTTCAGGGGGTACATTTACTTTCTTCTTTCTATTGAAAAAAGCGTGTGATGAGGGTTACCATATGCAATGAAATTTAAGCTGGACTCCAGCCAAGGAAACTCTTAGTGTTGGGTTATTAAACTAGCAGAATCCCTACTAACTCCTCCTACCCATACCCCATCCCCAGACACTCAGGACAAGTCACCTTTGTGTTCCTTCCACACAAGGGTCAACTTCTGGCGGATGGGCCTCGGAAGTTCTCTATACATACATGTGCTTCTCAAATTATCTGTGATGAAGGACCAGATTTTTAAAAATTCTATTGTGACCTGATAATTTTATAAAATAGAATAAAAATAAATTACTAGGAAAATGATCATACACTTTGAGATCACAACTGTATTAATTGCTATACAATCTTCTAGATGGTTACTCTCAGCTTCTCTGCTCATCTCATTGCAGATAGATAACGGTGTGCAGACTAGTTCTTCCCTTAAAGATCAGGACTATTCTTCATCTTCAAATCTTGTCTCATTGACCCTAGCCAGCCTACTAACCAGGAATATACCTACAACTCTTGAAATTATTGACATTTCCTGACTGGACCACCTCTTGGGCAAGAGGTTTCCCTGCATCCTTCCCCACAGCAAGAAGCAGGATTTCCTTTGATAAACTTGCATCTCTAAAACTCTAAGAGGCACTTATCTTAAGTCCTGGTATTTCCAGGGCTGGCAGGATAATCCCAGGTGTCCCTGTTTCATGCCTCTTTTTTCTCAAGACTTCAATGTTAATGTAAAGGACTAGGATTCTAAAACCAGCTGATGTGACCGGTTGGGAAATCTGGGCCGGGGCGTCTCAGCATTCACTCAGGGCTGAAGGGCCTGGCGAGTCAGCACAGGAGGCATGTTTAGGCTTGTTGTTCTACGGGTGGGCTGGAAGTCTAGATGGGGGCAGGTCTCCTGCCCTGCTGGATGATGGGGAGAAAGACAAGCCAAGGCAAGAGATTGGCTGCAAGGCAGAAAAGTCGTGGGGTCCTTGGGGGAGTTCCCTTTAGGCCAATAGGATGTGAGCTTCTGCAGCGCAAGCGGCTAGGAACCCAGTCCCTGGGGGCAGTCAGGGCCGTGGTCAGAAAGCAGCCCCAGACAACTCTGAGAGGAAGAAACCCGAGAGATGTCAACTCGACTCCCATGACCCTCTTGCTGGCTCTTCTTCCTCTACGTGTCTTTATGGGTTTGGAAGACCTTAGGGCTTAGTTTTTGCCTCTTTTAACTTCTCACTCTACACTCTTCCCCTAGATTATCACGAAACTAACCCTTAGCCCCATGTGGTAGGCTAAATAATTTTCCCCCAAAGATATCCACGTCCTAATCCCCAAAACCTCTGCAAAGGTTATTTTTACGTGGCAGAAGGGATGCAGCTCCACCAACACCTTGATTTTAGCCTATAAGACTCATGTCACACTTCTGGTCTTCAGGCGGTGGGGTGAATCCCTCATAGTATGTTCTACTCAGTGTGGCAACAAGGAAGGTACGGGATGGCAGCGGGAGGTGAGGTATCTGGGACCAGACCATAAAGTCTGGGAACACCACGCTGCGGACCCCAGTCGGACCACATCCTTCCCACTGGCCTGGGAAGGCAGGGGCCTTTCTCCTCCTGCCTGGTTCACCACTCGCTCTCCCAGCCTAAAGAGATGCAGGCAATTTATTTAGCAGTGAGTAGAGAGGGTGTGAACACTGACCAAACAAGTCAGAGGCTGGCCATAAACAGCTGGCATATCCTGGGTACAGCTTAGCTCAGCTTCTAGTCCAGCACATGGGGACACTTGCTCCAAGGTTATGGGGACACTAAAAAGGAACTTCAGTTTGTCATGTCTTAAGAGCAGAAGGAGGATGGGAGTAGTCATCTCCTGGAATTACTCTTGATTATTAAAGGACTTTTGCATGAATAGATGAGAGAACATGGACCAGACAATGATCAGGCACCTGGGTTCAAAATTTGATGCTACTATTAACAGACCTTGCGATGCTGAGGAATTTGTTTTCCATTTGGAACTCCCACTCTTTATCTATAAATGGAGTTAATCACACATGGGTTACAAGACTGTTGAGGCTCAAATGATATCAGGTATAGGAAAGTGCCTTGTTTATATGTTGCTTTTTATAATAATATATGAAAAATAAACAAAACAAAGCAAAATTAGCAAAATGCCACCAAGCAACTACTGGAAGATCTTAGTTCTAAAAGACACAGACTTTTGGGGGGTCCTCTTTAGAGACTATCCATTCCTTACTAAAGGATGATTGAAGTTCTGCTCTGTACAGACTCTTGCGCTTTCCAAGAATTTTTCTGATTTACAAACTTTCAGAAAATCTGTAATTTTCCGTTTTTGCAGAAGGATGTCAACAGCTCATTTCCCTGTGTCAGGACCTGTGGCTCTGACTCTGGTGCCCTCGGCATTTTTTTCTTTGCCTGTCCTACCTGAATCATTCCTGAATTCTTCCCCTAACATCTTTTTCCTAAGTGCCCTTCACTGATGGTAGCAGCATGGCTTCTGCTTTGAAGATGGGCTCAGCTTGTCTGGAGAGTGTAGACCAACTAATATAGGCTTGTCTGTTGGAGGGGGACAAGTATATTTGTGTCCTTGCCCCGCTAGGGAAGGTATTTACACTAGAGGCCTTCTAGAGTCACAGTATCTTAATCAAAATGACACCTCTTCTGTGAAGAGCCTGGATACTGGTGTAAACCAATGGAGGAGCCATTTATGGATGGAGCGGTGATAAAGGAAGATTTTTGAGTTCCATTTAATCATTGTCCTCTTCTGGAAGAGGACTGCATTTACTATCAGAAGCTTTGTATTGATCCCTCAAGCTCAGCTATCTCATTTGTAAAATTGGGATAATAATGATAATATCCTTCTTTCAGGGATATTATAAGGAACAGATTGAAATAGTGTCCAGGAATCAACTTTGTAAGTGATGAACTCCAGTGTATTAGTTAGCTAAGACTTCATAACAACATACCACAGGCTGGGTGGCTTAAATAACAAAAATGTATTTTCTCACAGTCCTGGAGGCTGGACATCCAGGATCAAGTATCAAGTTGTCAGCAGGGTTGGTTTCTGGTGAAGCCTCTCTCCTTGGCTTGCAGTGAGTCACCTTCTTGCTGCATCCTCACATGGCCTTTCCGCGTGCACAGAACCCTGGTGTCTTTTCTTCTTCTTATAGGGACACTAATCCTCTTGGATTAGGACCCCATCCTTATAATCTCATCGAACCTTAATTACCTCCTAAAATCTACCTCCAAATACAGTCATAAGGTGTTACAGCTTCAATATATGAATTTGGAGTGGGACACAATTCACTCCATAATACCCAGTATTCATGCAAAACAATATTATTATAATGAACAGTGTTCACCTTGGAAACAAACATAAGTTGGCCATGAAATGTTTCAAAATTGGACTCTGGAAAATGAGTCATTAGTAGTAATATTTCCAAAGTAAAATTAGAACATGTCCTTTCATTTCTCTTTACCCAGCCACATTCCAGCTATACTCTCGGCTCTCAGGAACCCATATCAGACTGGATTTCTTCATAAAAACTGCTCCTTGAAGATCTCTGCAGTCACTGAATGGTGAATTATTTCTCCAGGGAGAGAGCCGGTTCTGGTCTAAGATTTGAGCTTTCCTGGTTTCTGGGGCAAGACCACAGATCTGGGCCCTGGACCTCCCAGGGCTTCTTCCCATCAACTTGTTACTTGGAGCTCTGCCTTTGGAATATAACAGTTTATACATTCAGGTCAGCATAACCAACCACTGAGAACAGTCCTATCTATTTACCTGAAATCCTGCCCAGTGTTGAAAGGCCCATACAAAAAGACATTCTTTTGAATGGCATTTTACTCAAAATGCCATTTTGAGTAATTTCTTTTAAGAGCTATTTCATCCAGGTGTTCACATAGCCATGGACCATAGAAAAGATGGCAGACTTTTGTGGATGGGAGAAAACATGGCGAGAACATGAAACAAAAATCATTTTTCTTACTCAGCCTGGGAATGAACAGGAAATGAGTCAGAGGCTCCTGTGAAGCAACCAGCAGCAGGAATGGACCCAGAATGACTATTTTTAAGAATAGCTCTTGATTGAACTACACTTTTTGTTATTTCAATGCTTCTGGTTCTAAAATATCTCCAACAAGAAATAAAGTTTATAGACTGGAAAAGGGACAAATGACTTCTCATATTTGCTTGAGGTTGCTTAGCCTGTGTCATGAGGCAAAGTGGATTTGGGGCCTGAAGGAGAGAGGCCAAGTATTCCAACCTGAACTCGAAGTCAGTGGGGACTGGAGCTGGAAACAACTGAGTGTGTCCTATGCTGGGGTGCGGGGGCAGGGAGAAGTGGGGCGGTATTCTGTTTTAAATTTGCATCTTTTTTTCTTCTAAGTTATTGTTACCATTTTTCCATTTTGTTCTTGTAGGTATAGTCATTCATTTACTGAAAAACAATCACAGAACAGCAGTGCTAGGCACTGTGAATGCAGAGACCAATGTTAGGTTTTAAGGAAATTTGGAGGAGGCCACATAACTACTGGGTGGGTACCAAGTATGGTTTTTTCAGCTGCTTAAACATATCACCAAGGACTCAGCTCTCCTCCATCCTACCAACCACCCTTGGTTCCAACTTGAAGCCCTTGTTGCGTTGAAATGATTACCAGGACTCAAGGGGGCTACTCACTGTCTTGTCCACATCCATGCAAAGGACAGAAAGCTTCTCCTCCAACCATAAAAACTCTATGGAGCCAGCTTAGATGCACAACCTTGGTCCTGTAATTATTGTCAGTGAAATGCCATCCTGTGATGGATGTGAGGCTGGGCTCCTGATCTGAGTTCTTGAAGGGGTCAGAGGTGCTAACAAAGATTGTCTTAGACTAACCAGAATTCTAAGATGAGCATGAAACCACATTGCTGGTCTGTGGTAGGAAGATGGAATGGTGCTTTGGAGGCAACCCAGAATAGACTAGAACTAATTCTTCCTGTTCTTTAATTAATTTTACTTGAAATTGGCATGCTCATAGTTCAACAAAAATCAAATAGTGCTAACATATTTATGGTGATAAAACAAATAGCAATCTTCCCTTCCCTCACCCTGGTCTCAGCCCTCATAGGCAATCATTGCAAGTCTTTTAGTTGTTTCTCTTTGGATATAGTGCTGTGTCTTGTCTTAAATAATACAACATTTTTTTTTCCTGATGAACATGTTTAAACATTATCTATTACATTTCTCTACTAGCAAGAGAGGATTTATCACCTTATCCCTCCCCTCCCCCACTACCCATACATAGTTTTTCTCTCTCTATTCCAGGGGTCAAGGGTCTCCACACTAATACCTGTGGGCCCAATCCAGCCAATAGCTTGTTTTTCCATGGTCTCTGAAATAAGAATGGCTTTTACATTTTTAAAGAGTTGTAAATATGCTAAAGAGATTGTATGCGGCCCACAAAACCCAAAATATCTTGTCCTTTATAGAAAAAGTTTGCTACTGTACAGCACAGGGAACTCTACTCAATACCCTGTATGGGAAAAGAATTTGAAAAAGAATAGATATATGTATATGTATAACTGAATCACTTTGCCGTACACCTGAAATTAACACAACACTGTAAATCCGCTATACTCCAATATAGAATTTTAAAAAAGAAAAGGTTTGCTAAATCCTGCTCTATTAAAATGTTAGCAAAATCAGCAATAACTTTTTACATTGTTATGATTAAGTAATTATTGCTTATTACGGGCCCAAATAATGTACTATGATAATATTCCATTACTTACACATTTTTAAAATCTGGTGTTACTAATTGCACTGTTTTCTCACCTGTCCAGTTTTTTATCTTTCCTCCATCTTTGCCAGACTCTATACAATGTATCACCTGTCTATCGACATCACTTGTAAAATCCCAAGAATATCATGTGTTATGAGCTGGATGTTTTTGCTCCCCCAAATCCGTATGCTGAAGCCCAATCTCCAATATGAGAGTATTTAACAGTGGGGCTTTGGGGGAGGTAATTAGGTCATGAGGGCAGAACCCTCACGAATGGGATTGGTGCTCTTAAAAGAACAGACACAGAGAGATAATCTTCCTTCTCTGTGCAACTTTTTATTTCAATTTTTAAGTTTGTTGAAATCTATTATTTGCTTAATATTTCTTCTCCCGTTCTCTTGTTACTGTGGGTTTATACTTGTTTTTTACCTTAATTATCATTTCAGCTGGAGAGTAAATCGAAACGTATGGTCAATATATCATGCTTAAGTGTGTGTCCAGGTAACTCTAACATAGCTAGAATGTTGTATATGAGAAAAGACATGACGGCTTCATGCTATGAACGATCCAAGGATTTTCCTTTGGTTGACAATCATGGAAGATTTCATGGGAAAAGGGATACTTGAGCTCAGATTGAAGGATTGATATTAATTGGACAGGTGCACACAGGACATGGGAAAGCAATTCAGGCGGTGGAAAGAGCAGGAGAGGTGCATCGGGTGGGAAAGTATGGGGCACTCGGAATAGCATTCCCAAACCATTGTCTGATTTGTCGGGAACCTTCGCCTTAGCTGCTCAAACCGGAAAGGGACAGGGCAGAAATGAAGGATGGGACGGGAAGAAAAAAAGCCTTTTGAATGGCAGGAAGGAAAAGAGGTGGCTTTTGTTTCAAGGAAGATGAATCTATAGGTCTAAAGAGTGAGTTGGTAAGGAACAGTTCATAGTAGAGATGTTCAGAAATGATGGTGTCTGAAATATTGTGATTTATAAGAAATGTATACTTGGTCATTCAGCTGACCAAGTATATATTTCTCCTATATTGATATATTTGGTCTTCATCCATAGTACCTGGTTCACAGTTTCCAAGACCTTTGAAATTTCCTGAGTGATAAGAACATCTTTTGGTATAATATTTGTTCTCTTGTCCTCAGTTCTTGAAATTGTTTCAGAGCCTTAAAGGTGACATAGGTGTCTTGTTATTCATAACAAGCCCTTTTGCAACGCAAGAGGGTTTATGTTAATGAGGTGACTTGTGGAAAGCACCTAAGGTTGGGACTAGTTGCCAGGGGAACCAGCCTTAAATGGAGGGCTGGAACCTTTAGGCTTACCCTCTGACCTCTGGAGAGAGGGGAGGAGATGGAGATTGAATTCAATCATCAATGGCCAATGATTTAATCAATAATGTCTGTGTAATGAAGCCTCCATAAAAACCCCAAAAGATAGGTTTCAGAGAGTTTCTGGGTTGGTGAACACACGGGGATTTGGAGAGGGTGGAACATTCAAAGAGGGTATGGAAGCTCTGTTCCCTTTTCCCATACATTGACTTCTGTATGTCCTCCTGAGTTATATTCTTTTATAATAAACCAGTAAACTAGTAAGTAAACTGTTTCTCTGAGTTCTGTGAGCTGCTCTAGCAAATTAATCCAACCCAAGGAGGGGGTGGTGGAATCCTCCAATCCATAGCTGGTAGGTCCGAAGCACAGTTGATAACCTGAGGTGGGGACTTGTGTCTGAAGTTGGGGAGGGGGAATCTTGCAGGACTGAGCCCCTAATCCGTGGGATATGATGCTATCTCCAGGTAGATAGTGTCAGAATTGAGTTGAATTGTAGGACACCCAGCTGGTGTCCCAAGCATTGCTTGGTAGTATGTGTGGGAAAAAAAAAAAAATCGCTTCACCCATTGTAATTGGTGATCATAACTTTCAATGTCTCCACATTTGCTCCAACAATTGAGTTGTTATTACGTTCTGGTTCTGTGCTAGGGGATAAATATAGATAAGACTTGGTTCCTGCACTCACAGAACTCAGAGCCTGGGAAAGGTGGCTTGATAAATAGTCAGACGAACATTACAAATATGAAGATGACTGTGACACAGACAGTCCTCTGGAGGAGCAAAGTTCGGGGGCTACGAATCTCAGATGAGAGACACCTGGCTCGGGAAGTTGGAGAAAACTTCCTAATGAAAGGGTAGGGACCTCTCAGTGGATTCAACTCTTCAGTTAGTTGGATAAAATGGTTGCCCTTGGGTTCCCTGGAGTCTTACATAAGCTGGACAAGCCCATTTTTCTTCGTCAAGGGACCAGCCTGGGGTAACCTTCCAGTCTGGACTCTGCCCTCTGGACCCCAATTAGTTTATCTGTGCATGTGAGACTGAACTGTATTCCTGCAGGTGTGGGGCTCAAGATTAACATACAAACCAGCACTTTCCAAGCCTCATTATGTGCCAAAAATTGTGCTGTTTCTCAAGCATTTATTTCATGAAATGCTCATTATATAATTTTAGGAGCCAGCCAGATCTTAATATTGTTTCTACTTTATTAACGAAGAAACCTGGAGTTAGAGAAATTAAGTATCTTGTCAAAATATCTGCCGTGAGTGACGGGGCCAGAGATTGAACCACGGTCTGTGTGAATCATAAGATTATACTCTCAACCTCTAAGATATGTCGTGTCCCATTTTCAGGGGAGTGGTGGCATGCTGGATGCCCCGAATACAAGAGAGGAGGGGTCTGGTTTCATACAGGGCAACCTCTAGTCACAAGGCTTCAGGCAAATGTCACCAAAGAGAACAAGGATTTCACCCAAAGTCTTTTCCCAGAGAACAGAGCGTGAAAGGGCAATAGAGAAATTAGGACTTTTTCCCTTCTGCCCAAAGCTCTGAGTTGGTTAATGAAATTGAGAGAATGGGAGGAGCCACTGCCCCCTGGAGCTTTTTAGTCCCGTCTTTAAGCTGATTCAAACTGTAAGCATTCCAGACAGAGGCCACAAACCACAGAGCTGAGGCCCCACTGGTCTCCCTGTTTTTCCCCCATAAGACAGACAGATCCTGTGGCCTCAGAAAGAGTTATGGGCTTTGGCATCCTGTAGTGCAGGGAACAGGCATCTCCCCTCAGTCAACTGCCCTCTCGACTTGCTGAAAACATGATTCATGATTCATGAGAACTATTGCTTTCTTCAGAGGGGCGCTTTGGCTTTGCTTTGGGCCCAGGAATAAGCTGGCCACAATCAACTCCTCTGAAGAAGTGGTTTCCCCACCACATAACTCTTTTTTCTGAGGACAATGGCTTTTTTCAGTGTGGTAAAGGGGAAGTTTAACCAAAGGAAAAACTGAGCCCACACTGATAAAGCAGCCAGGTTATCAAGGGGCTGCCAGGCACCTCACCTTGCGGTGACCTCAGGAACTCCCTTTGTAAGGTTTCCCAACCGCCCTTCAGCATGGAAGTGTCACCCCAAACTACTCTCCAGCCTTTCTCCTTGCCCCACATAGTCATGTTTACCAAGGTCCATAATTATACGTTATACATATACATCTAAGACGGTCCCCTTTCTGGGGACAGACTTGGGTGGCATTGCAGAAGCCAGTATGACTCGGAGTAGCTGTGGGTGTTGATTATCGAATGCCTACTATGTGCCAAAGAACTGTCCTAAATGCTTACGTTTGTTCCCCTATTTAATCCCCACCAAACTCCACCAGGAGAGTAGTAGTTGTGTATTTTTAGAAGCGGGTTCAAAGAGTTAAGCAAATTTCTTAAGGTAACATGGATTGTTACAGAGCAGAATTTAAACCACGACTGTCTGATGCAAAGGAATATACTTAGACCGTCCCCCAAATGTTTCTGTCTATTTTAATATGTGAACCAGGCCTCCAAGAAAAGAAAATAGAAACCACATATGTTTTTGTATAGAATGCCGACAAATTTGCAGTTTCCTCTAAACCAAAAGTATAAAGGTTTTCAGATTAAGAAACAGAGATGCCCACATTTTGGAGCTCCAAGTGGGGAGCCTTGCACACTGAGGTGACACCTTCACTTGCAAGGAGACCTTTCGGGTGTGGAGACGGAATAATGTGGAGTAGAAAGAATATCCTTTTTTCCCAAACTAAGGGGAAAAGTGACCTGAGGCTGACCCTCCAGCCCCTCTTTCTTCCCAACCAATCGAGGCGGGTCCAGGGAGGCTCCTCATACCAGGACACGGTGTTGCGCCTCCCAGGTCGGTGTTTTCCTGGTCCTTCTAGAGTGAGATAGTCTTGCACCCTGAGAACAGCAGGACCAGGACGGCCCCGCAGCTCACCTCGCTCGCCTTCTTGCTGTTGCCTCGGCCAGCTCCCACCGTAACTACTTCATAGCAAAAGAGGTTACTCGCCCATATAAGCATATTATTTTGTATTAATTCTATTAGACAAATATTTATTTGCGGTCCTATGTAGTAGGCACCCGCGGAGATTGTACAAAATTGTCTTTAAGAATATGGAAAGTTATTAGAACATCTATTTTTTCCCTCTTTAAATTTTTTATCTGATATGTGGTTTATAATACATATGACAAATTAACAAGATAGATATGAGTCTTAATTAAGAAAAGAATATATACAGTTCTATAAATGTATATGTGAATATACAAGTGAATATACAGGCACCTAATCAAAAAGGTTTTTAAACCGATAAATGCATATTATCATAAAAGCTTTGAGACAACTATAATCTAATGGGTGAGACAGATGTGACCGGAAAGCATTGCAAAGGATCACTGCAAAGATTAAAACACTGTATTTGTGCTTGGCCCTGGGGAAGGGGTAAAAAGGATGCAAAAGGAAATATATTATTATTGTAGCAGTAGTAGTAGCATTAGATAAACAAATTCATTGTTTAGACATTTAAATTGTCATTAGATATTATTACTGATAATTATTTAGCTGTTAGTAGTAGTACTATTTAGATAAATGTATTTGAATTTTCAGAGTTCTAGCCTCCTTTTTCTTATTACAGGATTTTGGAATACCTGAGAAGTTGCATCTAGAACACTATTTCTAATGATAGAATTATTCTGTACAGCGAAGGTCTGACAATGCTGGGACGCTTCCCACATTCTCCCAACAAAGTCTCTCTACGCTGCCCACAGTTTAGGGTCTGAGAAGGGAGTGATAGGTGTGGGGTGCGGTCCAGACCTCACGCTCCTCCCCCTGCAGTGTGCTCCCCTTTCCTCTTACCCTTCATTCAGAGAATTGATGCCTTGTCCACCCTCTTCTTGGGGTCAGCCTAGGCTTCTCTTGCTCCCCTGTCTCCACTCTCCACACATCTGCAGATCATCAAAGGGTCCCCTGGAGTCTACCGCCTAAGTATTCTGTCTGGCCTCCTCTGCTCTGCTGGTCTGACCTCACTTCAGTCCACCATAATTTATTGCCTAGAGTACCATGAAAGCTTCCTAACCTTTCTCCCTGCTTCCAGACTCACCTCTTCTATTCAATCTCTATTCTACAGAGTAAACTTTCTAAAGCACAAATGTGATCCAATCACTCCTGTTGTTGAAATATCCCTCATCAGCTCCTCATTCCCTAACTGGGTAATTCATACCTTCCCCAGCCCGGCCCTAAGCCTGAGTTCCCATCGCCCCCTGCCATGGGGCCTACCTTCCAGCTGTACACTGTGCCATTGACTTGTTTCTAGACCTTTCTTCAAAATGCCCCATGCACTCTTCCCTGTCCTTCTCTAATGCATAATCCTTCTTGTCCTACAAAGTCTTGTTCCATGTTATCTTTGTAACCATAGGAAGAACTGATCACATCCTTTTCTGTGAGCATAATGTACCATAG
This sequence comes from Physeter macrocephalus, assembly GCF_002837175.3. Taxonomy (NCBI): domain Eukaryota; kingdom Metazoa; phylum Chordata; class Mammalia; order Artiodactyla; family Physeteridae; genus Physeter; species Physeter macrocephalus. Next base: position 37,123,419 of record NC_041225.1, read on the forward strand.
CTGTTATCAATCTGTTGTTGCTATATATTTACATATCTATCTCTCCCATTAGACTAAAAGCTCCTTGAGGATCAGGGACCATGTACTATGATTACACTTTCTACCCCAGCAGCTCGAGACAGTTCTGAGTACCCCAAAAGCTCAGCCAAATTCCTTCCTCCACTGCAGGTCAAGACCCATGAGCCATGGCATTCCCCTCACTGGGAAGTTTAAAGACACTCAGACAGGTAAGGGCTATTATTGGATCCAAACATGACTGGCTTACTGCCAACATAGTTCCATTAAGGGTTGAGAAATGCTCATTGTTTTAGAATCTGGAAACAAGCCCTCCTAGATGAAGCATCTAAATGCCTGTCAAAGTAGCACTCCAGGGAACCACTACCACTTATTCACAATTGGGCTGAAAGATAAACACCTATATTCCATGCTTAACCTCAACTCTCTCTCAGTGGTTCAGAGAGCCCCAGATATATGTGGGAATAGCAAACACCGTTGGAATCAACTGATACATATATAAAAGAGAAATGGATTTCAGAGATGTATTTCAGAGATTTCCCACATTCTGTGGATCCAAGAGCAAAGCTATCTGTTGTGAAACCCAAAAGGTATTTGGGTGGAGGCAGTTAGAGAGAAGCTGTCTGTGATTTAGGTGCAACCATTGGTCATCACCAGGATAAGGTGTTTAAGGTGGTTTTCGCACCCCAGCTGCCTCCTTCTATCTTTAGATTCTCTTGTGTACTCTTTTTTCCTCCCTCATAGTCACTCAACCCTCGGAGGCATGTCCACTCCTCTACATTGGTTTTTATCATTAACTCCAGACCGTGGGAGAGAGATGGAGCTAGAGGTGGAAGAAGCTAAGGCCATGAAAGGGGAACCCACTTAGCTGGCTAAGTCTCAGGCTTAGACTCAATTGTAAGGCTTTCAGAAACTTTACTAGCTAGGACAAAGGATTGACCAATGCTCTGAAAAGTCAGCCCCAGGTGCTGCCAAAGACACATCTCTTTGGCCGTAGCTATAACTCAGTGGGTGGGAGAACCCTGCATAATTCCTTCCCTCTGACCGGATCTTTGTGGCCTCGTGCATGGACTGGAGAGACTATGGTTGTCTTCTAAAGGTAATAAGCTGTCTGCAGCTGGTAGGAATGTTGGCTGAGCCCTGGTAACTGGTTGGCTGTATTGAGAGCGAGAAAAGCACCTTGGTTAGATTTAGGACTTCTTTGTATGGTTGTGTATATTGTGCTCTGCTCAACTTTAGGAGACGCCCTTTGCATAAATGCTATATGACGATAATCACATAAACCCTACTGTAAGTGGAAGCCCTAGAGTTGAGCAGTGCATGAGCTACATAACAGTGAGGAGTAGCCCTGCCCAGGGAGAGCCTCAGATATGCCAGAGCAATCCTGGACCTCCTGCAATGTAACTCCCTTGGTTTATTTGGATGAGCTTAGTTTCTGGTTGGAAAGGATACACATTATCTCTGGGGACATTCTCTTCTAAACTGAAAACTGGGACCCATGTTTGACAAAAGACTTTTCCTGGGAGACCCCCAAAACTGACATTATTGGTGTGCATAACAATATCCAAACTAACAGGACAATTTAAAGAAAGTTGTTGCTGCATTGGAATTTTGGGGGGAGCATGGACTAGGAATAGTTATTATTCAGTATTGTGGAAGCTAATTGAGAGCAAGGATCCACGACTGCATGAAATGTGTGAGTACAGGGATACCACAAAGCAGACCTCCACCCTCTACCAAGCTGGGCTGAGTTACTGATCTGGCCCCTGGGTCTAAGGAAAGCCACCAGCAAGCTGAGCAGAGGAAGTGGGTCTCCTTTTGACTAGCACATCCCAGCCCCAATATGCCCATCACGGAGTATGTTCTTTTGGCTTGGCTGTGACTCAGGTCCCTGCCCAGGTCCTTTTTCTCTGCCCACCTGAATCTCTGCCTTTTCTTTTCTCAGTCTGAACAACCTCTGTGTGATCTCCTCTTTTCTCATGGCTTCAATTACAGGACATAAACTAATGATTTCCACCGGTGGTCTTATCCCCAGCCCAGATTTCTCCTCTGAGATCCAGAACCACACCTCCAAACATCTAATGGACAGCTCTAATCGAATGTGCCATACTCAAGCCTCATTCCCCCAATTTATCAAGAGAAACTGATGTCTCGTTTTCCACCCATCTGCGAACATTGGGTTCTCAGCTTGGAGATGGGCTGGTGAAAGAGACACGATTCACATTGATCCTTAACATTCCCAATACTCCCCATTTTACAGAGAGGAAAAAATGAGACCTGAGGTTGACTGAGCCCAGAAGGTAAGAGTCTCATATAAGGCCATTTATATAAAGTAATATAGCTGTGATCTAAACCTACATTTTTATGAAGTCCAAACCTATGAATTTTTAGCACGAGATTCTTGGAGAAGGTAGACTTAAGTTAGAGTAAGTCATTTAATCATATTGGCATTTAACAGAAGGACATTCACGGAGAGCTTTGGAGTCGTGACGGATGAAAGACAGGTTTAAATAGTAGTTGAAATAATCATCATTACCACGGCCCTCTGGGCTTTGGGTAACAGTTACCGCATCTAACCACCAAGTCCAGCCAAGCAGCCTCCAGAATTTTGGTCTCAAGTGTGTAAAAATAGGCCTCCACAACAACAACAGCAAAAGTTTTCTCCCACCAATACTTAAAATTTACGGCCAATAGAAATGTCAAAGAATGTGTTGTCTTAGGGAAATTGCATTTATTTATGATAAACCCAAGGTTTGCAGGAGGATATTTAAAAAAGACTCAAGACATATCTGTTTTGTACTTCAAAAGCCATTTGGTCCTGGGTCCAGCAGGCCAAGCGGTTATTATGGTCCCTTGTGGGAGAAGGCGGGTGAGACTGGAATGTGCCCAGTAAACATGAAACCCCGTCCGCAGAGCTCCACTTGTTCCTGCCGCTTGGTGAGGCTAATTGGAGGAGAGCAACCTTTTTTAGAAAGGAAAGAAATTTCTGGATTTGAAGCAGATGTCTGGACCTTGCCGAATCCACAATGCAGGCTTTTAAAGGAAATACTGCAATAATTAGGAGTCCGGTTTGAAGTCAGTGTGTTGCTGTAAAAATTAAGGATGTTTATAACTGTGGGAGGGTTCTCTTTAAAAACCCAATTCTGATTCCAATTTGCTAGCAAATTGCATCCTGGCCTCATGGAAAGAGCGATCAGAGGACCTGTTTCATAGATCAGGGCCCTCACTTTCGGATGCAGTGGAGGATATTCATTGCTGTTTATGAAATGTAAATAGGAATTCTCATGCATCATCCAGAATTCATTTGTCGAGTTTTAGAACTCAGAAAGATAGTTGGAGATTTGGAACCAAACGGAATGTTTTCTCAGTTGATTTTTTTAAAAAAAGAAAAAGAAGATGAAAAAAAAAAAAAACAACAAACCCGAAAACCAAACAGAAAAGAAGACTTGGCTTTCCTTGTGTGGTCCCTGGAATGGGAAATCTAGTATTTGCTAAAATTACCACAGTTTCTCAGTTATTGGTTAGTCATGAAACACCATATTATACTCAATTTCAGGTTATTCAAGGACAAGAAATTAGACAATGTATGGATTGAGTTTCCCTGCAGTCATGGATAATCCTTAAGTATCAGGAAAAAAATAGTTTGACTTGCATATGCCAGAAAGGAAAAAAAAAGAGTCTTAAATTTATCAATCAGTCCAGAATAAGACCTTAAGTAGGAAATGCTGTAGTGAAGGAAAATTGGAGTTCGGCATATCTGAGTGCAAATCCAGTTTCTCTTGCTTAGTAATTTTGTGACCATCTATTTTTCAAAACTTGATTCCTCAACTGTATTAGGGATAATAATATCTACCTTTCATTGTTATTTTGAGAATCGATTTTAATAGCATGTGTAAAGCACTTACCATGGCGTAGGCACACTGTGGGTACCTAAAATAGCAACCCCACACTGTCCCAACACACACACAAACCCAACACACATCGCGTTATCTGCAAGGCTCTGCTTCTGTATTCGCATATCAGTAGGTCGGTGTCATTGCTGGAACAATATAGCGTATAGCGGTTCAGAGGGGAAAGGAAGGAGACTATGTTAGAGACAAATAAATGTTCCCCAGTATCCCTTCTTTTCGTAACAAAACCCCAAGTTCTAGTTGGGCTCAGGATTGTTCAGCTAGAGGCTCATTTCCCCACTTCTCATACGGTGAAGTACGCCATGTGACTGGATTCTGTCCAAAGAGACATGGGAGGAAGAGATGACGTGTGTGTAGCTTCTACATCATGCCACTTGCCCTGCGCCTCTTCTTTCTCGTCTCCCGTGGGTAAGAAGGTATACACAATGGTAGTGAGTAAACTTTACTCTGTAAACCAAGGCAACACCTCAGTGGAGGATGGGACACCAAAATGGAAGGAGCCTGGGTCGCTGGGTGACTTTGTGTTTCCTATGCCTCGGGGACCGTCTACCGCTTCAGACTTTTACATGCAAGAAAAAGAATAAAGCTATTTTATTTCAGTCATTTTTATTTTGCTCATGGTTAACGCACTTAAATTTATAGCCCATTACAGAAACTTATCTTCATTGTGTTCTAAAACACAGATTAGATCATGTCAGTCCCCTGATCCAGAAACTGCTCTAGCTCCCCATTGTTCTTCAATGGATTGCATTTAAGGTGCCCTACGTGTGGCTGGTGGCAGAATCAAGAATGGCCCAGCTCTGCGGCAGAGAAGAGACCAGCCCAACTGCAGAGGTGGGTGTATGCTGCTGAACAAAGGAAGACTGAGGCCACCTTTGAGGGGCTTTATCTGATTACAAAGCAACTTCAGCCTGTTAGGCTTAGGAAGTAATTCTCAGGGTTTTCATCTAGCCTGGCTGAATACGAAATCATTCTGTCTGATTTAGCTGTTCGTAGGCCTTGGTTTTTCAGAGGCCCCTTTTGAGTATGCAAACAAACAAGGAATAGGCACTGGGCGTATTCTTTAAGGCCTGCCTCAAATTCCACCTGATCGTTTTTTTTTTCTTCTTCTTATTGAGATATAATTGACATATAGCACTGTATAAATTTAAGGCGTACAGTGTAATGATTTGACTTACATCATGAAATGGTTACCACAATAAGTTTAGTGAACATTCATCATCTCATATAGATGCAAAGTTAAAGGGGGAAAATATTTTTTTTCTTGTGTTGAGAACTCTAGGATTTACTCTCTCACTACACAACACATAACATACGACAGTGTCAATCACATATATCATGCTGTACATTACATCCCTAGTATTCATTTATGTTATCGCTGGAAGTTTATACCTTCTGACCACCTTCATCTAATTCTCTCTCCCCCCACCTCCCACTTCTGGCCACCTGATTCTTAAAGGCTTCTCTCACTGCCCTGGATTATCTCAGCCAGGTTCAACTGTGAGTTCCCCAGTGTTTCACAACATTTAATTACGACTCGTTCACAAACTTAGAGTTCATTAATTTAACAGAGTCTTATTGAGCACTTACTAGGTGCCTGGTCTGTGCTAGATACTGAGCATAAAGATATATGTAAAAATTAACCCTTACTGTCATGGAGTTTGCAATCCAGAATCTTTTAATGCTCATTGCCAATGACTGTGCTTCCCCTCCACCACAGGTCTTTGGAAAGTGCTGTAAATGCGAGACAGCCTTTGTCTCTAGGAAGCTGTGATCCACAGTTATTATTAAATACAGTCCTCAGTTAGTTCTGCCTTGTAATTACATGTAGTTGTGTTGTGTGCTTGGCCCTATCACTAGAGGGTGAATTCTTTGCTAGTGGAAACTGTTGAATTTATCTCTAGTTCACTCCCTCTTCACGGCAAATATTTCTTGCCTAGTGCATAGTAAATATTCTACAAATGTTTGTTGAAACTAAATCCATTCAATGAAAGATATTCCTTCAAAATTAGGCATCTCCAGTCTATTAAACCAAAGGTACATGAGGAGCCATTTTTAATTTCTCACTCATTGAGCACCGTTAGACTAATTACCGCCAAGGGAATAATTTTAAAACAGAAAACAATCCTATCTGCTTCAACGCTCTTCCTCACTTTTCCTTTGCTAATGGTAAGAGATGGTGATAATTCATTTTTCTCATTGTTTTCCAGAAACACTTTCTTTTGTAACTGGTAAAGCTCAAGTGGTTTTTATATTTCATTTATGAGGTAGTAACTGTGTAAGTGGTTTTTACACTTCATATATAAAGTAGCAACTGAGGTACATGTGTAAAAGTTATTCGGAACTAATTTTTCATGACAATCTCAATTTTCAGTACCAAAACTCTCACTCACATAAAAGGGGAAAAAATTCATGTCTAAAGACATTTCTTTAATCTTAACTCATTTTGTTTAGAAGAGGACGAAATTAGTTTAAAAAGCATGTTCTTAAAATGCATTCTCATATTCTAACAGAATACCAACTATAATAATATATTAATTTTTTCAACAACGTTAATCAAATTTAATTTATAGTGACATATTTAGGCCAGAGCAACACTGCTTTTAAGATATACCAATTTGTCTAAACTCCCAACCAATAAAGAGAAGGTTGAAGAACTAATCTTAAAGGTTGAGTGCAAGGAAACCCTTAAGCTATCCAGCAGAGGCCCAAAGAAATGTCCTAAAGAAAGCATCGATAGAAACATTTGCCCAATATTAGCCTCAGTTAAGCATGGCACCTCTAGCAATTACCCAAAATATGGAAACCAACGAACTAACGTAGGTTTTATTGGTGATTTAAAAAGAAAATTCAGGGTTCATTTCAGTTGGAAGGGAGAAAAAAGTCAAAATAACGGTCTCATTAGAGAAATACTCAATGGTCTTCTTTAGCTCAAGATATTTCTTCTGCTTAGGCATTAAAAGGACCTCTTAAATGGCCTCCCTACCTCTGAATCCCCTACACACAATCCCTCCTGAATATTGAGGCCAGAATGAGCTGTCTAAATTGAAAATTTGACCCTGTCATTCTTCTACTTAAAATCCTTTAAAACTCTCCGTCACTTTCAGGTTTCACAAGATGGTGTGCACCAGTGGTTCCCAAGCATGGGCCCAGGGACCAGTGCTGGTCCATAGTGTGATGTTTTCATTGGTCCATAGCTAAATGAGACAAAAGAAGGGTAACATGGCAAATAAAGCTAAATTAATTAAAACTTATTCAACTTACTAAAATCAGTGTTCTTTATTCTAAGTTAACCTCTGTCTGACTTTTTTGAAACTCCTTATTTCACAAGATAATGGTTACTGGTAGTCTTTTTTTTTTTTTTAATGCTGTTATTTGGTAAATTTAAAATTTGGCTTGGCCAGGGCTCTGTGAGCTTTTTTGCTTCCTGAGCCTCCAGTGCCCTCCCACTGGCCACGCAGACCTTTCTGAGTCTCTGCCATGTCCTCAGTCAGACCCATGGTCGGGGGGGTCCTCCACTAACATCCATTCCAAAGTCACACACACAGGCCCGCTGGCTCTCATCTCAGCTTCCATGCTGCACAGGAACGAAGGCTGTCTCGGGAAAACGGGGACCCTTCTCTGCCTGACTGTGGCCATTTGTCCTTGCAACTGGGCTGGGGTCACTCTGTCTGTGAACGGAGGCAGAAGACAGGGAAAGAGGCAGCAGGGAAAGAGCCCTTTTGCCCATTATCTTCCTTAACTATTTTAATGACCACTTCAGGGATATACTTTTATATTCTACCCACCTTTACAGATTAGGAAATGGGGATATAGAACTGTCCGCTCTGCCCTAACAGTACTATTGCTAGGAAGGGGAAGAGAGGAGATCTGAACATAAATAATCAAACTCTTGTCCATTCATGCCTTTATCCCCAGTGCCTAGCAAAGTTCTGGCACACTGGGGTCAATTGATAGATGTCTCAAGTAAGTCAATGAATGATTTTTCATTTTTTTATCATTTAAGATATATACTTTAATATTTTTTTCTGACAATAACTATACTTGCATGTTGTATGAAATTCACTTATGTATTAAAAAGAAAGTGATCTGAAACCCTTCCGCTAAGAAGTAACCTTTTTAACATTTTGCTGACCATCAATGTATACATTCATGGTAAATATACACTCTCCCCATAAAAATGTCATATAAATGGAATATGAAACATGTTTTCCATAATCTACTTTTTCACTCAACAATACCTCGTGGATAATTTTTCCAACCAAAAAATATAGATCTGAACATTGTAATATTTAAAAAATTCAGATTATTGTGTCCTTTGAATGTACCATCGTTTAACTAACCATTCCTTTAACAGCATCCTACAAAAAACTGATACATTGTTTTCTTCATTTTCATTTAGTACAAAAATGTTTTATAATTTCTGTTTCAGTTTTCTTTTTAAAACAGAGGTTATTTAGGTTATTTTCTAATTTTAAATTTGTAACTATTTCGGTGGTTTTTCCAGATATGATTTTGTTACTGAATTCTAGTCTAACTCTGCTGTGATCAGAAAGCATATGTTGTATGATTTCAATTTGTTTAAATATTTTGAGGTTGTCTTATGACCCAGAATATGATGTGCCTTGGTGGATGTTTTATGTACACTTGAACTTAACTTGTATTCTGCTACTTTTGAATTATGTGTTCCATATACATCAACTTAGTCAAGTTGGTTTAGGTGTGGATCAATCCTGCTCTGTTTTTACTTATTTTTCCATTTATTTTATCAATTACTGAGAGAGAAGTGTTGAGATATCCAAGTATAATTGTGGATTTGTATATTTCTTCTTACAGTTCTGCCAGTTATAGCCTAATATTTTTTGAAACTCTGTTATTTGGTTTACACAAATTTAGGACTGTTATATCCTCCTGATTAATTTATTATCTTTATGGAAGTCCCTCTTTATCTATGATAATATTTTTTATTTTGAAATTACTTTGACATCAATATAGATGCGCCATCTTCCTATGGATTAGTGCTTGTGGGGTGTATCTTTTTCTACTCTTTTTTTTTTCTATTCTTTACTTGTAATGTATCTATATCTTTACATTAATAGTGGGTTTGTTGTGGGAAGCATATCCTTGAATCTGTTGGGTCTTACTTTTTTCAGCCAATCTAATAATCTCTGCATCTTAATTAGACTGTTAAATAATTTCATTTAATATAGTTATTGATATAGTTAAGTTTAAACCTATTAGCTGGTTATCAACTTTCTATTTATCTGTTTTTGGACTTTTTCCCTCTTCACCAGTTTTTTTGTGTGTGATTAATTGTATATAATTTAGGATTTTACTTTATTTATGATTTGTTTTATTTTTAATTACTTGCATTTCCCCTTTAGTCTCTGTACTATTATCATACAGTTTTATGTGTTACAAGCCTATAACATAGTTATTACTTTTTACGTTAAACAACTCTTTAAGTTAAGAAAGCTTAAAAAAGGAAGACAATATCTTTTAAATTTACCTACATATTCAGCATTTCCAGTGCTCTTCATTTCTTTATACAGATCCAAATTTCCATCTCATATCATTTTTGTCTGCCTAAAGAATTTCCTGTAACATTTTTTTAATAGCACACATCTGATGCAAGTGGATTCCTTCAGCTTTTCTTTGGAAAGTCTTTATTCCATCTTTATTTTTTAATTCATTCGGCAATAAATTCTAGATTTACACTTTCAGTATTAAAAAAATTCTCATTATCTTCTATTTTGCATAGCTTCTGTGATAAGTCTGCTGTGTTTCGTTTGTTCCTCTGCTTACTGTGGATTTTTTTTCCTATCTGCTACAAAAAGTTTTATCACTGGTCTTCAGAAATTTCACTATGCTGTACTTTGGGGTGGTTTTCTTTGTTTCTTCTGTTTAGATTCATCAAGGTTTTTGGATCTGTGTGTTTATAGTTTCCATCACATTTGGAAAATTCTTCAGCCATCATTCCTCCCATAGCTGTCTCATCTCCCCTGGGACTTGATATTGTTTCACAGACACTGGTCTGAATTAATTAATTAATTAATTAATGAAAATTTGTTTTCTTTCTGTGTTTCATTTTGGTTCATTTCTATTACTATGCTTCCATGTTCATTGATGATTTCTTCTGCATGTCTAATGTGCTGCCAGTTCCTTTCGGTGGATTTTTCTGTTGGATAATGCAGTTTTTCATCTCTTAAAGTTCCATTTGGGTCTTTTATATCTTCCATTTAACGTCTCATCATGTTCACCTTTACATTATTGAGTTACCAAAGTGTATTTATAATAGCTGTTTCAGTGTCCTGTCTGGTAATATTGTCATATCTGTCATTTTGGTGTCTGTTTCTATTGACTGATTTTTCTGATGGCTGTGGATCATATTTTCCAGCTTCTTTGTTTGCCTGTTGATTTTTAGTGGATGCTCTACATTGTGCGTTGTACGCTGTTGGGTTTTGGATTTTGTTGTAATCCTTTAACTAGCAGGGAGCTTTTTTTTTCTTGCATGCAGTTAAGTTACTTTGCATCAGTCTGAACCTCTATAGGATTGGTTTTAAATTTTCACAGGGAAAACCTACAGCAACTTTTAGTCTAGAGCTAATTTAGTCCCATTACTAAGTCAATACCTTGTGGATGACTATACCCATTGTTAGCAGTCCTATGAGCTCCCAGAATGGTTCAGCCTACTGCTTTTTTTGCCCCTCTCTCTCCTCACCTGCTCATCTCATGGAGTTTTCCCCATGCATGTAGACCTCACTAGTTAGTCAAAGATTTGAGGGGGCCTCTCTGCAAATCTCTAGAGCTCTCTTTGCAGCTTCCTCGTTTTCAGCATTCTGCCCTGCAAATTCTAGTCCTGCAAATTTGCTTTCTGGAGCTCTGATGGCTACCTTCAACTCAGTTTGGTTTCGGTTCTTCCCTGTGTCCTGGAAACTGTTTCTAGGCAGCAAACTGGACAACTGTGGGGTTCATCTCCTTTGTTTCTCTTCTCTCAGGGATAACAGGCCTGTTCTGCTTGTCCTGCTTCTGAAAACAGTTGTTTCATGTATTTGTCTGGTTTTCTAACTGCTTATGGTAGAAGCACAATTCCCATAGCAGTGAATCCTTCATGGTCAGAAGCAGATGTTGGCATCAATATTTTATAAAGTTCTCTGGATTATTCCACTGTGTAGCCAGAGTTGAGAACCAGTGCTTTAGACACTCATCGATATCAGTTTTGTTTATCTTTTAAACCCTTGTCAATTCTTTAGAAGAAAAATGATACACATATTTTTTTGCAGTTTAATTATTTGTGAGGTTGAATAGCTTTTCATATTTACTGGCCATTTGCATTTTTTAATAGATGAACTTGATAATTTTTTAACCTGTTTTGTTATTGTTGTTGCTGGTGTTGAGAGATTTGCTTTTTCCTTATAGGTTTGTATTTATATTGTTTGCCATTTGTATTGCAAATGTTTTTCCAGTTGATTATGAGTGTTTTCACCTTGTTTATGGTGGTTGTGATGTGGAGGAAGGCAAGGGGGAGGTCATAGATATGCCATGAAGATGCTTCTAATTTTATATGTAACCCACATACCAGTGGTTTCCATTATGATTTCTGACTTTCATCCCATCGTGTGAGAGATGCTGTTCCCTGACGTAGTAGATGGATTTATTTATTTTCAACAGCCTTCTTTAGGAACATCCATTTCAGGACACACTCTAAGGCTCCTGGTTAGTGGTACTTTCCTTTTTGGCTAACAGACTCTCAGGAATCTGATAGAATATAACGGATCCTATGACCTCAGAAAACTGCATGTGTATACCTATGCTCCAAGTTTGCATATAATTCCAGATCTTGGATCCCCGGTTAGTGACCCCAACCCTAGACTGACTGTGAGAGAAGAATCCTTCAGTGACGTCTCTGAGTGTGGGACTCAAAAAGGTCATCGCAGTTTTCCTGGTAGTCACCGGGGAAGTGGCATTGCTGCAGGAGGGGCTATTGCCGGGGGCATTTCTTCTCACTGGATCCCCTCCCACCATCAGAGAGGGCTACTTTAGTTTTCAGTGAAGTGCATAGTGGGATGGACAAAGGTCTGAGTTAGGAATTAACAAAAGACTGAGGTTATCTGGAGGTCAATGGGATCCTGATCCCTGCAGGTCAGCCCAGGTTTGGTTCTGCAGATGAGCTCAGTTCTCTGCCGGGTCCTCATCTGAAGCTTTCAGACTCCCAGGCATCTTGGAGTTCCCATGAGTTTTCCAGCTGACTTGATTTTCTTACCTTGCTTCCTTCCTTCAGGTGACACGGGAAGGCCAGAGGAGCTGCAGTGGCAGTAATATCCTTCCCCCAGCTGGGATGGGACTGTGGTAAAGTTTGCTACTGTAGTAATTACGTTGCAATGCAGAGATATACGGACCAACACATTACACACCTCAAACTTACACAATATTTTATGTCAATTATATCTCAGTTAAAAAAAAGAAGTTTTTCCCCTAGAGAGAAAGCCTCTGGGCTATTTTAAAATGATCAGTTTTCCCCTCCCCCTGCCAGAGCCAGAGGGGATCTTTCTTGGCTTTTCACTGTGAGAACCTGGTAGGGCTCCCAGAAGTAAACCCCATCTATGTCCCACAATGCAACTCTGCCTGACAGTTGCCTGAGGACCATGGAGACATCAGATATGTCTTCCTGCTGAAGAGACTGAACTTCCTGGTTCCTTGACTCCCCACTGGGACCAGTCTTTTCTGGAGTTTAAGGGGAAAGGTGGCAGTGGAGAGAAATGAGATTTGATGAGCAGATGGGGCCCAGGCCAGGAAAAGGACTTTGCAGTTTCTTCAGTGCCCATTCTCTAGGTAGTGGGGAACCACCTAAGAAAAGATTGGGAAAAAAATGAAGGAGATTTTCAGATTTGCATGTTTAGAAGGTCATTCCATGCAGGTGTGTTCGAGGGGAAGGAGTTATAGTCTATTGCAGTCATTGAGGCTGTAGCTCCAGAACACCTAAACTTCTTCCCAGAAGTGCTTCTTGGAGCGTCCGCTTAGCATGGCTGGTCCCTCTCTTCCTCCAAGGAGGTGATGAAGGATGACACGAAGGTGCCTTCAGAACTCCCTTTATCCACCATCAGGCACAAGCATCAACGTGTTTGTGAATAATTGCTGAGCACAGTCTAGTCAGATGCTAATCACTCCAGGAAACACTTATTCGAAGCTCTTAACATGGGAACAGTCCTGTTGCACTATGAAAGACTGGCGAAACATAAAAAGAATCTGGTTTATATGACTAACTTGAATGTGCCAGTTGAGCTAACTAGTAGCTGCTTACGCAACTGTTTTGCATCTTGGGAGTCTCCACACACAAATGGACTCAGAGGAGTAAGAGTTTACACAGCACAGGCTCGGGTAACATTAGGCTAGCTGGGTACCCAAGCCAGATGTCCCAGCATCACAGTTCTCAGAACACTAAGAACCTGCCAACCATGGTCTGGACCAGTTCCCGGCCTTCAGGAAGGGGCCACTGCCATTTAACTAATGAAGACATTGCATCACTGAGACATCAGGCAAACAGACCCAAGTCCCTTAGAGCCAAACATTTCAATTATTTTACAGATCTTTAACGATAAAGGATGAAAATATCAACCACACTTTAAGGTAAGCCTTTATTCTATTTCCTTTGACGTCTCTGAATTGATATTAAAAGATGAATGGTTAAAATATCTACAGCAATTGGATAAAGATTTGGAAGGTTGGGAGAAAGACAAGATGGTAAAGAAGCTGAGAATTTCTTTTCTTCTGGGGCTTTTCTTGCCAAGCCCAGTGCCCAATAGGCAAAGTCACCAGATAAAGGGTTTTAAAAGTTAATTGGTATTTGCCACATCAGGTCTGTACAGATGTCCTTGGTATCCATGGGGGATTGGTTTCAGGAAACCTCCCCCCAACAGGTACCAAAACCTGCAGATGCTCAAGTCCCTTACATAAAATGGCATAGTTTTTGCCTAGAACCTACACATCCTCCCATATACTTTAAATCATCTCTAGATTACTTATAATATCTAATACAAAGTAAAATGCTATGTAAATAGTTGCCAGCCTGTGGCAAATTCAAGTTTTGCTTTTGGAACTTTCCGGAATTTTTTTTTCTGAATATTTTTGATCAGCAGTTGGTTGAATCCATGGATGCAGAACCCGCAGATATGGAGGGCATACTGTCCTTCAAATAGGCTTTGGCCATTATTTCTCATGGTCTCAACCATAATCAGTTATTTATGAAGATATGTTCATATTAATAGTCAAAATAACATTTTTATTTCTCCCAGTACTCTCAACCCCCAATTAAGCTCAAGCTCAGTATGCTATACTGCTTGGTTCGTGGCAGCACAGACTGAAACGCTTTCCTTTCTTCATAGAACAGAATATGCATGTCCTCCTGACTCCAGTGGGTATAAAAGATTCTCAGAGTCCTTTACAAATCATTTACACATGTTCATGATGAGCATTCTTAGAACTGCTTTGGAATTTGGAACTTCCATGAGACACAGTGTTGATTTCCTCAAAAGTTATTTTCATTCATTAGGTGGGCGCTTTCACCTACCTAGGCTTTTCCATCCTGCAAAGGACCTTCCTTTTCATAGATTCTTAGTTCAGAACCTTCTAACAACTGGTGACGTGGGAAGACAGTTCAGATTTTGAGTCAGATGAACGTGGGTTTGAGTCCAAGCTCTACCACCAACTTAATTGCAGGAAATTGAGCAAATCACTTTTCTCTCTGTGCTTCAGTGTTCTTTTTCATCAAATGGAGGTGCAGTCAAGGGTCATTGTGAGAATCAAAAGAAGAAACAAAGAAAAACTGTGAAATCCTTTTATAAACCTTAAAGCCCTATATAAATGTAAAAGATTACCTTATTTCTACATGATATAGAGATTTTTATCTGAAGCCAATCTGTCCCCAATTCTATAATACTACATTACTGCAGAGCTCAAAAAGAAAATGCCTAAAGAGAGACAAAGAAGGACCGAGAGTGCTCAAAATCGACAGAGCATTAAATGGAATATTCACGTGATACAATGGCCTACACATTTATTACTTGTGGCATCCTTACTGGTGACATATTACTGAACCTAACGTCTTTGTATAGCCTCAAATCTGTAACTGACAGAGTTCCAGTGTCACATGGTGAAGGCGTGGTAGCTAAAACCTAGGCCTCGTGGTTCCCAGTCTCTCTTCCCGTATCTCTGTGCCTGTCCAAGTACATCCTTTAGAGTGTGTAACAGGAATGACATGATGCCACTTCTGAAGGTAATGAATCCCCCATATTCGGAGGTTTCAACAATCATTGATGAGCAGTATAGTTTAAATAATGTCAATCTTATATTTGCGAGTTGCTGGAGGATGGTGGTGGAATCAGTGACCTGTAAGGATCTTCTGACTTTGAGCTTCTGTGAACTTCTGGCCAATTCTGAGCTCATAGATCCAGTTCTCACCCCCAGTCATCACAGTGACGAGAAGCTGGTGGAGGCACTGGCTGGGGGGAGGGCTGAGTGTGGACGTTCCCTGAGCTGGTCTCACATTTGCCCAGCCTCAGCTTCCATACAACACCTTTTAGAAGCTCCCCAGGTGCCGCACTCTTTTCACAGCTGTGCACAGGAAATTCAAACAGAATGCAGGCAGCCAAAGCCACTCTCGTGAGCTGTCAGAACAAACGCACCTCAAGTTTTTCCCCAGGTAAACTTAAGTCAAGGAGCAGCCAAACCAACTTCCGAGCAGGGTTTACCCAGCTTCTTCTTACTGCTTTCAGAGAGAGGCGGCTCTTCCAGAGACAAAAGGTTTCCATTTGGAAGTAGGTCCAACTGTTAAAAGTATTAACTCAACTCAACACCAGTATCTTGCCACGAGATGCTAAGAGTGAATTAAGCAGTTTCACCTCCAAGTGCAACGTCAGTGGCTGGCGAGGGTACGCACGCAGAAAGGGCAGTGCTGAAAGCTGTGCTCTGGGACTCCCCTCAGCAACTCTGTGTCAGTGTCTGTGTAAAACAAAGCAGGGGAAGGTATATGATTTTAGTCTGGAGGCTTGGGCCATGTAGGAAGAGCAGCTACCTGAATGTCTTTCTCTGACTCAGTCTCCTCCTGCCTTACTTCTGTGGACTGAGGACTCACCATATACGGTGCTAGCTATGAAAGGGATGATACATAAGATGTGATTCCCGCCCTTGAGAAGTTCACACTGTAGTGTGGGAAGCAGACATACAAGAAAGAGTTGTGATGCTCTGTGATGGGCTCTATGCTCTGAGTCCACATCACATGCATCACTTCTGGCTGTGGTTATTGAGGAAAGTGGCAAAGATAAAGTGACATTTGGGACGGACCTTGGAAATAACGTGGGACCCTAGGAGTTGATGCGGGTACAGAAGGAATTACGTGAACAGGCTCGGCAGAGGGTGAGCTGGTCCAAGACCTGGATCCGCCACCACAGGGAAATATGACCTTGAGATGGGTTATTTCTCCTCCCTGGGCCTCAGTTTCTCCATTCATAAGGGAAGGGGTTGTCTAAATGATATTGAAAGACTTTGTGTTGATATTTTAAAACATGATGATTATAAGCAAAGGCGAAGAAAATTAACTTGAAAGAGTGTAAAAATATACTAATCCTGGGCTTGCTGGCATTCAAGACCTTGATGATTGTAAGCAAAGAAAAGAAGAAAAAATTTGAAACAGTTAAAGGAAAAGCACAGTAAGGCTTGTTAGTGTACAGGGTAAAGAACCGTGACAGGCGCTGTGTCCCTAACGTTTTACCCAGCGGTTACAATGGCACTTGTGTCAACCAAGATTCAAGACCACAGAAGGACAAGTTGTACGTTAAAGACAGTAGATGGACCAGGAGAACTTTCTCTGCAGAAACATGGAGCCATGAGGAGAAAATTCCAGGAGAGAATCAGCTTGCCCCATTCAGGTGTCCACCCTCATTTCTCCTCCAAATATGTCCTTTCCCAGACCCTTTAATCTCAAAAACAAGCCTCTATTATGCTGAAACCACAGGGACCTTGAGGGGAGTTCCACGGGATTCACTCCAGCAGGAAGATTATACTTGCATGTAGAGGAGGCCAAGCAAAGACTCAGAATCAGGACCTGGGGTCAATCAACACGGAGAAGAGATGCCTCGAGGGAACATGTCACTGTCTATAAACCTCCATAGAAGGAGGAGATTTGTTCTGTGTGCCTCTCTGGGACAGAGCCAGGGCTGATGGATGGATGGAAGTTACACTGGGACAGATTTGCATCCAACGTAAGAAAGAAATTTTTGATGGCAAAAGCCATTCAAATGTCAGCGGGCTACCTTAGGAGAATGAGTGCCCCCAGCCACTGAGTGTGCATGAGGCTGGCTGGCCAACCTCCTCATGCATTTATTTAACAGGAGTGAATTGTTAATTACACGACATTTACTGAGTGAGGAGTCTATGCTTGCACTATGCTTGACAATGGCAATGCAGAGACAAATGAACTGAACTCCCTACCTTTTTGGAATGTGTGGCCCAGCCAAGCTGTTGTGACGTTGGCAGGGAGGTTGTAGAGGGGACTGAGTAGTATTGGTTGGGGAAATCAGGCTGTCCTCAATGACCATTATAGGTGTTTTCTGTATTTAAAATCTTCTATTTTTTCCAATTCTACTTTTTTTTTTTTTCCCCGTTCAAAGCCCAATTCATCTATGCCTTTTTCAAGCTTTTGGAAGACCAGATAGAGACATGTGAGGAGAGTAGGGGGACCCTAGGCGGGGGCAGGTCGGATGGCCTTTATCCTCTTGCTCTGTATCACAGCTCTTGCCTTCAGTAGATCTAAGCAGAACCTGGGATTTAGATAGTGATCTTAAATGCAGAGGGCATTCTTGGTGCAAACGGACCGTATGAGAGAAGACAGGTTCAAGGAGAAGTGAGGAGAGCAGCCTGTCTCAGGGGAGAGCTTGCGTGGAAGGTAAAGTTTTCTGGGGCTGGGGCCATGCTGGGGACAGTCTGCATTTCCACCATCCAACTCATTCGATTAGCTGGAGTTCTGGAAAACAACACATTTCATTTTGCCACTGTGGATACATTCTTCTAAGATTGTTTGTAAACACAACTCAAAGTTATTGTGGGAATAGCTAATATACTGCAGATCATGGTAATTCTCTAATAAGCCAACTAATAATTATACATCATAAGAGTGTCCTAAAACTTAGTAATTAGACGGTGATGAACAGTATGATTTGGGGACACTCTTAATGGTTGATATACAGAGAGATTTGCTTACCAGAATGAACATGCAGACATGTGCACACACACAGTTTACCTAATGAACGAAGTCAGTCTATGCTCATGCCGTGGGGGGTTATTGTAAGCACTTGCCGCCCCACTTGTAACCCAGCTGCAGGGGCAGGGGAGGGCTTCTGGGTACAATGCCCGACTGAGAAAAGTATTGCCAAGGGGACACTGCTGGAACCAATGCCACCTGCCGGGTGACGCATTTGGCTGGACGTGGACCCAGCTAAAACGTAAGCCTGCTGCTGCATGTCATCTATCAGACGCGGAGCAGAACATCTACTGCCAATCACAGAGGCCACAGTCTTCTCCTTCAGGATTTCAAAAGGGAGAAGCAGCCTATTTCTCACTTTAGAAGGAGACGGTTAACCTGAAACCAGAAGTATAAACAAACTTCCAGGGAAATGCAAGTCCATGACTCTAGAGAGCCCCAGAGGCCACCCAAGTCAAAGGAACAAGTGACAGAGACCATCGGCCAGGACATAAAAGACAGAAAGAGCCAGGGAGGTGGAGAGCAAATGGAGGGACACTTCTGCTCAATGTCAAGGGCTCTCTGGGACTTGGGCTAACTAGTTTTCTCTAAAAGGCCAGGGGAAGAAAGTATGATGGCAGCTCCCTGCTGATTTTGTTAGGTGGCAAACCTACATTTTAAAACTGAGGGAAGGGACTTCCCTGGTGGCACAGTGGTTAAGAATCCGCCTGCCGATGCAGGAGACCCGGGTTCGAGCCCTGGTCCGGGAAGATCCCACATGCCGCGGAGCAGCTGGGCCCGTGCGCCACAACTACTGAGCCTGCGCTCTAGAGCCCGCGAGCCACAACTGTTGAGGCCCGCGTGCCTGGAGCCCGTGCTCCGCAACAGGAGAAGCCACCGCCACGAGAAGCCCGCGCACCACAACGAAGAGTAGCCCCCGCTCGCCGCAACTAGAGAAAGCCTGCGCGCAGCAACGAAGACCCAACGCAGCCAAAAGTAAATAAATTAATTAAAAATTAAAAATTAAAAATAAAAATAAAATTGAGGGGAAACTTCAGAATGTATTAATTTATGCAGACCTGTTGTTGAATATATGTATCAGTTGTACTTCTGTAAATGGAACCATATTTTTGACATATTAAAGAACTTGAAATATATAGTTTTAAATTTTATAATGCAGATAACTGTTAATAAAGATGTGTGTATATATAAGTGTATATGTACATATGTTATAAAATATATTATATTATATAGATGTATGTATATAATGTAATATAATGTGTGTATATATACATATGTGTGTGTTTATATAAATATATATACACACACACACACACACATATATATATATATATAAAATATCATATGTTCCAGGGAGGTCTGTCCTTGATAACATTGAGTATAATGTCTTTTCCTTTTTCTCATGCCAGAAAACTGAAACGGCTTACATTACAGGCAGGCTGTCACGGCTGACCAACATGAGGAAAAGAATTAAGAAATTCAATAGAAAAGGGATACCCTAATCTAGGTGATCAAATCCCTGGAGGGATTTCTCTAAAACACACACTTCCAAGGTATTTTTTTCCAGTTATGTGTGTCACACTGATTTTGTGAATAAAATAAGAAACTTGTCTCTTAGATCTGTATCCCACTCTATCAAACCTCTTCCAGCTCTCTTCCCCGATACTTAACACCAGTTCTGAGACGTAAGCAGGCCAAGCGAACGATCCCACTTCACAGATGAGGAACTTGAGCCTCCGAATGCTGAGCTGACTGGGAAAGTGTCAGAGAGCCAGCGTGCAGAGCCCACCTAGAGCTGGTCCCACGCTCTGTCCCTTAGGGCTTTCCCTTCCCTCTGAGGCCTGCGTCATCACGGATCTGGAAACACATTGGCCCAGGGAGCTGAGGACTGACTTCATCTCTCTGATCTGTCACAAACCCACAGTTTGACCTCAGGAAAGCCGTGTCTCCTTCTCCGTCTCTGCATTCCCAGTGGGTTACATTGTGAATTCCTCACTGGTGTCTCTGCTTCCAAGGCCCCTTCAGAGCCATTGTGTGGGCACGTTGCCGGAACAGCCTTTCCATAACCCACATCTCTGCACCAGCTTGCCTAACACACTTCAATGGCTTCCTGTCCCCCAATAAAGATAAAGGCCACACTTATTAGTCTGATTTATAAGGTCCTCTGTGACTAGCCCTTGCCTATGTCTCCAGCCTCATTTCTTGTTCCTCCTTCCTCCGTGCTCTATGCCACAGACGTATTAGCACGGATGGTGCCCAGATGCTTCTCTTCCCTGCCTGTATTACCTCTTCTCAGGCCCCTTTCACCCATCTGACTTCTGCTCTAAGGCCCATGTCGTGAATCTCTTTCCCTAAGAAACCATCTAGGATGCCCGCGTGCACACCCTTCCTAAGCAGCGGGTTCCATCATTGTTTTCCCTCGGGGGTCCTGTAATCTGTGAATATCATTGTTGCATCTTGACTTATAAAAAAATAACTTATTTTCATGGTTGCTCCTCCATTTACTATGAGGTTTTATTTTATTTTTTTTAAGATTATATCTGAGTCATCTTTTAATCCATAACATCTAGCATTTTATCCGGCACACAGATGTCAAAGAAGTGTTTGCTGATTACATGAATGAATGAAAGAATGAATGAAAGAAAATGGATTAGAGTATCTCTGGAACTTTCTACTTACGATATTTCAGATGTCTGATCCACATGCATGCACAGAACATGTTGCCAGAACAGATTTTCTTCCCCCTTATGGAGATTTTATTGCTTTTCAGAGTGAGCTCCATTCTAAGGAGCCGCCGGAAGGGCTGGGAGCTGAACGCCTTGCACTAGCGCCCACAGGAACAAGGAGCTGGGCAAGAGCCATTGCGGTTGGGGCAGCTAATCCTGGTGGACAGCTCTGCCTGCAGTGACAACGAGGCCACCCAGGCTGCCGTCGGATGTGGCCAGGGCCAGCTCGAGCATGGGTGGTTAGTCTCTCCGGTTGACTGAGGTGTGGGTGTGTGGGAATCTGCTCTTCTCCCACACAGCCCAGGATGCCCAGTCTCGCCTGGGGGCAGACTAGGGAGGAGATAAGCCCACTCCTCCTGGCAGACGGGACAGTTTAGGGCCTTTCTAGGTTTTCCAGGACCTCAGAGGCACAGTCAGAAGTTGACTTGAGAACTGAAGGGAAATGGGCAAATCTTTGTTTTGGAGAACAGGCAAGCAGGCTAGTGGTGTCCTTTCCTTCAAAATCCTCACTTACAGGTGAGAAAACTGATCATTGAGATGGGAGACATCTTACGGTCACTCAGCAAGTGAGATTCTGGGCATTTAAGTTTGCATTGCAAAGAGAAAGGGGGCCATGTGCTGAGTTCACCAGCCTGATCCTGGGGAGTTCACACCATCACATGAACACGTGCTCTCAGTCCTCCCCTCCTTCACTCCACCTCCACGCTTTCCCAAACTACCCATCACATTACCTCGTTGACTGAGCACCTAACTTACATATGGATAGATTCATGTTACACACGTCCCATACATCAAGAGGTGAGCTAGTGTAGAAGTTAGGAGCACAGATGATGAAGCCACACTGCCCAGGGTGGGGTGCTTCTCAGCTCTACCACTAACCAGCTCTGTGACCTTGGATGACTCAGCCATTTCATGTCTCAATTTCCTAAACGTTTTAATTGGGTAATAATAATACCCACCTCGTACCATGCTATGCTAGCTATGGCCATCTTGAAAACCCAGCATGTGCCAGTTTCTTTACATCCATACCCAGCTAATTCCAAGCCACACACTGCAAAGCATGCTGTATTATGATGCGTATTTTACACAGAGAGATAGCAACTCAGCCTGTGAGGAGTGGGGCGCAGTCTCCATCTCAGGTCAATCTGACCTCAAATCCAAAGTTCCTTCCCTTATGCCTAGGGTCATGACGTATCCCAGTTTCCCTGGAAAGTTCTAATTAATACCTATTGTCTAGGAGTAATTATTAATAGTGCCTCTCTCACTTTCAAAAGTGTCCTGGTTTGAACGATAAATTATATGGTTGTCCTACTTGCTCTATATTTCCCCTCTGAGAAGGAGACTCTGCCTTTCTATAAAAGGCATATTTACCTTGAAAATTCTGTCTGGAGTGACATAGGTGGCCAGGCAATCTGCCCTGGCTTGGTATATAACTTGGGCGTCTTGGTTTACTAACAGAATTGGGGGCCAGTTAGAAGAAAACATAGGAAGCAATCGAGTCTCCATTTTTTCATTTTTGCAAGTTTAACCAAAATACATCTGTCATCACCTGGGTTTTTCACAATTTTTCTGGAACTTGGAGACCTGTTTTGTTGTGGTCACTGGGTTATCTACCCTTAACTGGGATGTTCTCTCTCTGTGATGTTTCATAGATCAGGTAATAGAGCCTGGGTAGAAGTTCAGGCTGCTGAGTTCAGAAAACTTTTCTATAGACCTTTACTTATTTTCATTTCTGAGTTCAGAGATCTAATCCTTTAATATCATTTCTCCTTCCTTATACAAAATGTTGATATTGACTAAAGAAATAAACAAAATAATAAAAGAATCACCATAAAAACCAGAAAACAAAACCCAAAGGCAACAAAAAACAGGCGAAAACAAAGTCTGTCCTGTTTTGAAATCAACAATGGAAAATCGTTCTTGGAAGAGAAAGTACATCGGTTCAGAAAATGCTCAAGGGAAAACAGCTGGGATCACACTAATGGTGATGACTTTGATGTCACCACATTATTTCACCTAGATTTGCACTTGCTCAGAACCCAAGGAAAGGAGAGTCTTACTCATTCCTCCCCCACAGTCAAACAGAACAGGTGCCCAGCAGGCGACAGTTCTTGACCTATGACCTTGGACAAATCAGTCTCCATCTCTCTGCCTCAGTAGCTACTCTGTAAATTAGAAAGGGGTAATTTCCAAGAGTCCTTGATGCTCTAAATCACCATGATTCTAATCCTTATACTACTTCCTACCTTTTATTTGGCCAAATCACTGTTCAGGGTAATGGCCATGGAAATCTGTCAAGATAAACAGAAGAATGACTAGGTTATGGTGCTTATTGCAGCCAGCCTTGAAATTCTTCATCTCTCATTTTCATGTTCTTTGAGCTCTTTGAGGAACTGTGTAACTTTCACCCTAGTATCTCCAATGCCTGGCAAAGAACATATTCAATAATAATTTGTTGACCAAATGAATGAATAAATAAATTTTTGTCATCACATGGAAATCTGAAACCTTGCTCTAAATTAAATGATGCATATGAAACAATATTTGTCATCACAAATCCTTTTGTAGAATTAGGTAGGAAAAATAAAAGAAACATTAGCATGTCTGTATTAAGGATTGGGCTTTATTTTAATAAGTGTTAAAAAAAAAATCTAACTTGCTTATGCAGTATATACTCTATGGCTCAGGTAGGAAACCTAGTCAGCTGGCTCCTTTGGCCTAATCAGGGCTCAGCTAAGATACAAGCCTGGTGCTAAGGAGGAAATACATACAAAAATCCCTCATCTCTTGCCAACGATGAGAACTGTTGTCTGAAAAACACCAAGGCTGAAACTCCTTAGTTGGCAAGAAGAATAAAGGTCTTACTGAAAATAAGGTGTGGCGAGAAAAGTAATTGAAATAGTGCTAAAAGCAGATGTTAACACAGTCAATAAAACTTCTAGGAAAAATCTCCACTTTCAAACCAGGCTAGTTCTGTTCAGGCTAAAAATGTAACCTCCAAGGCAGCCCTCCTCCTGTTGCTTGGGAAGAGTTGCTGTAGCTTCATGATCTGCTGTGATGGATTTTCAATTTTGTGACAGCCAGATTCTACCTCATTTTACGTGGCTTGAACCTACCATTACCAACTGAAATTGCACTTTTAATCTCCCTTTAAAAGTTTTTGCATGTCTTGGCAAAAATGCATTGGCGATCACCTGGCCTTTTCACAAATTATTGTGGAATTTACAAACTTGTTTTGTGGCAGTTATCAGGCCATCTGCCCTTAAAATGGGATAGTCTCTCTGCAATATTTCATAGGTCAGGCCACAACACCTGGGCAAAGAGCAAGAGTGGTAAGAAATAATTTCCATCATGTTCTCTGGCTTAAGAGGACTAAATAGAATCTCAAGGATTCAAAAAAATGTCATGAGCTTGAACACTTTGACGTACGATTGTAAACTAGTGTCCGTGCTAATCCTTAAACAGGCAAGAGACTAAGAGAGCTTCTGATGCAGGTGACACCTGAATTAAGTCAGCTGCTCTCTCCTCCCATGTCTTTCTCTCCGCCTTCCCCCTGACAACTCCCCAACCTTGTCAGGAGGGCTGGGCAAACATCATGGTCCTATGGGGTGAGGCAAGTAGCAGGGGCATTCCTACCACAGTTGCAGAAGGGAGGTGTTTGGGGGTGAGCAAGTTGAGATCTGTGCATAATTAAACTGGAGAAAAGGTCCAAGTGGGTTGTCAAGACAAGGAGGGCCCGAGGCTTATGGGAGGAATCAGATAACAGAGATAAGGTGTGGGAGAGACAGTGAAAATGAGCTAAAGCCATAGTAGGAAGGAACAGGTGGAGGAGGCTCTCTGGGTGATCGTCAAAGACAGGGCTGTACACTGGAGCATGGCTGGGCTTTTCCATGTGCCTTGTGAGCAGCTATTTGGTGGGTTAGAGCCATTCGAAGGGCTTAGGGTGAAACCCATCTACTGTCTTCTTCCCTCAGCTCCTCTTGGCCTCTTACTTTTACTTCCCTACTTCTCCTGAACCTTCCCTTCCCATACTGTATCCTCTGCCTGCTAGAACCTTTGATCTAATTTAGATTTTCTAGTGTAACACATCTGATTGTCTTACTGGGCAAGGGCTCAGAATCAGGGCATTCGTGTGTGTGAGGGATGTGGGTGAGTGTGGGGCGGGGAAAATCATCCGCAGCTAGGGCTTACTTCCAAAGGAGCTCTTCTCCCTGGATCCCTAAGGCCTATCTCCAGTCCCTGAGGTTTCTAAACATCCTTACTGGTGATGTTCTTCCAGAGATGCAGTCTGATGTTGAAGAAAGAGCATCGAACATCAAGCCCAGGGCTCCAGTTGGACTTGGTTTCAAGTCCAAAGTTCTGCCCACAACACTGGACTTAGAGATGCAGTGTGATGTTGAAGAAAGAGCATCGAACATCAAGCCCAGGGCTCCAGTTGGACTTGGTTTCAAGTCCAAAGTTCTGCCCACAACACTGGACTTGAAATCTTGACTAGACACACAGGCTGGCACTCCCAGGCACTCCAGGAGAAACGGAAAATGGAGAGTCCCTTTCTTTCAGTAGGATACAGTATAATAAAGCAGATGGCACTAACACCCAGTGCAACGAAGAACAACACAAAAATGATACAAAACTCGCAAGGTGACTTGAGTGTGGTCTGGCCTATAGATGCTGGGGAAATCCAGAGGGTTAGAGCTGGAGGAGATCATCTTTGGAGCCAGGACCCAGACCTCAGGAGAGTTCCACATGCAAATGATGAAGATAATAATAAAACAATAATTATAATGGTAGTAATATAACTATTATTTTGAGTGCCTATTGTACATTAGGATATTATACTAGGCGCTTTGTTTTGAATTGCTTTCTGTTAATCCTCACGCAAAACCACAAGGTATAAGTTTTTAGCTATATTTTATAGATGAGGACGTTGAAGCTCAGATTAAGCTCAGATTCTACTAGTACTAGATGGAGTACATAACTAGATGTTATGTCCCAAATCTGCCTGTTGATCCTCGTGATGCGTCTTCCTTTGTATTACAGTGTCTCAAATCAGCAATGCAATCTTAGTCCACACTCTTTGATTGAGTAACTTGAAAGATAGTCAGTCCTTCAATGGGGCCAGCCCTTCCCCTGAATTTCAAGTTATTTGCCTTGCTTCCTCACTTCATTTATAAAGACAGGGCCGCAAAGCATCCCACAAATAGGATCCTTTACCAGAAAGTAAACTGGAGACAGGAGACTGGAATTTCTTTGTATGTCTTATTTCCAACTCCTTCACTGGGCTCAAAATAACCTATTAAACCATGCGGTCAAAATAATTTGACAGAAATATTTCTCATTTTAATTTCCATTCTAAATCTTTCATCATTCTTACCGATTTGTTTATTTAAGAATCTAAGTTTAATTACGAAGTGACACACTATTAATCCCATTTGTTTTTGTAAAGGAAAGCACTTCTTCGACTGGAACATAAGCCTCACATGCTCAGTGGTCAGCTGCCTTCATTTCAGCTGCTTAGGACTGGTCTGCTCCAGCGAGAGCATCTCCACCAGCTGGCGGGTACACCCCTGAGCCAGCCTTGGGGGACCACCACATCCGACCTCGTTCAGCTTCCTGGGACAAGGGCAGGCTTTGGGAAGACTGCTTTTGAAGACAGTGACATCAAAATACGAAAGCCATGGGGACAGTGTGTACTGTGTGTGCCTCCAGAGGTAGAGAATTCATGGTGTGTAATATAAGAGTGTGTGTGTGGGTGGGTGTGTGTGTGTGTGGGGGGGGTGGGTGGGTGGGTGGATATGCGTTTGAGAGAGAGACAAAGAGAGAGAAAGAGAGAGGGAGAGAAGGAAAACCACCTTTCCTGAGCCCCAGCTGTCTACTTTTGCAGAAGCACCAGGAAATATCTCTTAGGTCTCGTCAGACCAAGCTGTAGCCTTACAATTCCTGAACCAATCAGTAGAATTACTTTCACAAAGCAGACCCATTCCTGGAATTGGGAGTGTGGTCAGCTTTCTTTGAAGTGAAGAAGTGGATGGAGAACTTGTGAATATCTGAATAAAAGTCAGGGATGTAGGGAGAAATGGATTCTGGGTAGGCCACTAAAAATGTCCACTGCACAATTGCAGGGTTGAGGAGTGATTTTATTCTGGGAGATGCCAGGTTCGTTTGGGCCTTGAAAGACCACCTGGGCCAGAGGTTACATATATGAGGGCTGTGGTGGATTCCAAAGGCAGAGTCAGAGTAGCTGAGAACGAAAGCTGGGAGCCCGGGAGAGGAGGAGGTGGGTGCCGCAAGTCTGGACGAGCTGCCTCATAAAAGGATCAGAGCTCCTCCATGAGACCCTCTGCCAAAGCTCTGGCAGCGCGTGCAGGGACCCAGGTGAAAGACAGGTGTGGGTGGAAACTGAAAGAGACCCCTTGTTGATGTCACCTGTTTGCAACGACCTGGTTCTGCAAGTTTTCCTCCTGCGTCCACGCGTCCTCCTCATCAACTCCAGACTCTCAGGAAAGATAATGGTTGTGAAATTTGGGGCTCATGCAGGTAACTCAAGTTCAACATGAGAGGTTACGCAGTACTGTTTGGCACCGAAACCACCATTCTGGACTCCTTCCTCCCCTTTGCCCTGCGCTCAGGCATGCCGCTAGTCCTGCCATTCTGTCTGTATAGTCTCACAACCGACCTAATAATTACTTCTGCTACTGCCCTAGAGAGAACCGCGCCCCCTTCCCCAACATCTCCAACATCTGCCTTCGGTTTTTCCCTCCAGTTCCTCCTGATTGTTACAATCAGCTAGATGTCCTTTAAACAAAGCTCTTACCTTTTATTCCCCTGCTCAAACACTTTCAGTGGGCACTCATTACCGACAGAATACAAATTCTCATCCTGGATGCCCACAGTCTGGCCAAACCCAAGAGAGCTCTAAGTACGGGTCAGCAGTTCAGCAAACATGCATTGCTCCGCACCAGGCATTGGCCAAGGTGTAGGAACTGCTGAGCATGATTTGTCAACACTCTCCTTCTTATCATCTATATTTCAAACCAAATCTTTTCCATCCATCAAAACTTGTGGACTATGGGCTCTCTTGAAGTACTCGGGTTGCATTTCTCTCGTTGCATCTGCATGATGGTCATTTGCATTCCTGATCAAGAGTCCAACATTTTAGACTATGAGTCAGTCATCACTGAATTCCCTCATCTCCCTCCGAAAATCCTAGTACCTGGCTCAGCTTGGGGGTAAAAGGTGTATATTTACTGAGTATCACCTGTGTTTCTAAGACTATTATAATGTGTTCCACCCCTCTGGTCTCCACCCCATTGAAAGCAGAAGAAACTGACAATCCTCACAATACACACATCTTATTTTTAATAAATCACGTTTCAAACATGATGCAGATTCTCCAATGTTTAACATTTAATATTTTGAAAAAGAGACTCTCATAGTATTTTTATTCCTTTTTTTTTTTTCTTTTTTTTTGCCCATTGTAGATGTGAAACTCATAATACTACCAGCTTGAAACAACAGCTGTTCATATTTTGGTCTGTGTCCTTTAAGCCTTTTATCCTAACGGATATCAATAATTCAGAAATTGCAGAGAAAATAAATATTTTTTATCTTGCTTTCTTTACTTGATTTTGTACCATAATTTTCCTGCCAGCAATGTATTCCAGGAATACTTTACTCATTGTCCTTTTGCTACCATAAACAACAATGTAATGAACATCTTTGTGTACAAAGCCTTTCTTACATTTATAGTTGTTTCCTGAAGATATTATTCCAGAATTGCAGTTGGTAGGGCAAAAGGGTATACACACTTTATGATCCTAAATTCGTACCTCAGCTTGGCTTTTAAATACACAGTTAAAAGGAAGGTCATGAGCAAAAGTGACTACTTAGCAGAGATCTGAGGGGGAGTCTTCAAATTCCACTATCTCAGCCTAATTTATTTCATGACTATGGTAATGTTTGCCTTTGCCTTCTTCTCAATTTCAAGAAAAAACACAAAACACTGAAATTGGATTCAGAGCCAACCTCTCCCTCTCATTTATAAAGTCTGCTTTCTTGATGGGAGAGGGTGAGAACTTTAAATCTCTCTCTGAAAAAACACGCAGTGAAATTGGAGATGGTGGGACCCTAGACCCAGAGTCATCTTTGAATGGATGTGTATTTCCCAGTGCTTTAGGAAGATGGAAAACCCTAACAAAATAAAATCAAGACCAATCCCACATAGTTCAGTCTCTTAGCAAAAAGAACCTTATTTCTCTGTTACTGGGACAGCTATGCACAGATGCAAAATACAGACAGACTATCCTTGCCCCGCGTTATAAAATAGTTATTTCTGTTGAAGGTCATTTTGCTTAGGAAGAAAAAATAAAAGACTGGTACTTGGCAGGGAGGCTGAAGAAACTGATGCATCTCTGCCAAGGACCTTCGACATGGATGGCCCGGGAGATCTTCCACATCACCCCAGAGCAGGTCATGGCCCTGGTTACTGAGGGAGGAAGAGGAGGAAGATACGAGTTGGAATTAAATGAAAGAGACAAGGTTGTTCTCTAAGTCCTCAGAGTTCTAAAATTAGAACCCTCCTAAATAAATTTTCAAGATTAATAAAAAGTAACTGGACCCCTAAGGTAGTGTATCTTCGTCTACCTACACAGTTCTCCTCGCAAGAGTCTCTTTATTCTAAACGTGGGCTGTTTGAAGGGGAGAGTCAGCCCCACCCTGGGTTCATGGAAGGAGGGGGCAGATTGGTAACCTCTTGCAGGCTGAGCATCTTCAGTCTAACTAAGGAGGAGGTGGGGGAGGAGAGAGCCCTCTGGGAAGTAAGGGTCTGGAGACAGTGATGATCCTTTCATCCTGTCCGAAGTCTCCAGGAAGGCCATGCAGGAGTCTCCTCGTTCTGGTCTAGTGTTTGACTCTGATATGCTTTTACCCACCACACCGTGGTGGTAAACACAAATCCAACATGTTCAAAGCTGAACTTTTCTCCTAGGATGTCTTCTCCTCTTGTTCTATATCTCAGCCAATGGCTTTATGGAGTGCTTCTTTACTCAGTCCAGAAACCCGGGTGGCTGCCTCTGCTTACGCCGTGCGGCTTGTCAGTTCTCTCTTCCCAACCTTGATGTCTTCTTCCAGCTTCCGGTCACCCAGCTCTGGTCCGCGTGATTCCTTATTTATACTTTTGTAAATGTTCTCTAGTTGGTTTCCCTTCTCCAGTCTCTCTCCGACCTCCCCTGCCCATTCTCTGTCCTGCCCTCACTCTCCGTTCCATTAACCACACTAGTGCCAGAAGGATCTCCCTAAAACAATTTCATCAATTCTGTGCTTCAAATATTTCAGAGGTTTCCCACTGTTTTCAGAAGGAAGATCAAGCCTCTTAGCACAGCAAGCAAAGCCCTTCCTTGGTACCTCAATTCTTCCACATTCCGTCTCAAATTCTATACTTTGCGCATAATGTATTCTCCAAATGTGTCAGGCTCTTTCAAACCCCCATCCCTTGAAAGAGCTACTGCTTCTGACTGGAATGCCCTTCTTCCAGACTTTTTGACTTTACTAAGTTCACTGCCAGACTCATCTAAAATGTCAGGGAAGTGCTCTCTCTGACCCTAAGGCAACCTAGACCTAGCCCTATCATAGCATTTGTCAACATGTATTGTAATGATTGATCTCTCAGCTTGTCTTTCTCACTAAAGTGTGAACTCCTTGAGGCCAGGAACTGTCTCTTCCACATCTGCATAACCTAAGAGCATTAAATGGTAGTAGGCATGTAATACATATTTAGTAAATTGAACAAAAGAATGAATAGATAAACAATGGAAAAGAATTCTGTGCTGTGGGCTGGCTCTTTGGCTAAACCATTCTACGTGTGCCTCAAGTTCTCTGTATGAGAACACGCTATCTCCTTTTTTAATAGCTATTCAAAAGCTGAGAATAGTACGTGTGTAGGTATGTGTATGAGTATGTGTGTGCATATGTGTGTATGAGTGTGTGCGCACATGCATCTGTGTAACTGGATGTCCTAGTCTGGGCTGATTATGGGCATTATCTTTTGGGAGATGATAGTCCTACGGTAAGGGGGTTAGAAAATAGAAGTGAATGTTCCATAACAAGTGTGACACTTCCTAGGGAATGAGACCAAATTCAAACACAGTAGATTCAGAAAGAAGAATTTTGCTTGGTAACTTGAGTCCACTGATGAACATCATCCTGAGGTATGAAGTGGTACAAATGTTCTATAGAACAGGTCTTGCCTCTTATGTGAATTAATATTCAGGCTCCCAGGACGACTTTCCCAATACTGTATATTTTTAACAATTCAATTAGTGATTCCCAAGTGAAGCATTCTAATTGATTATTTTCCAGTCTCTGTTGGTGATAAAGATAATGGATGTTTTTGTGGAGTAAATTGGCTTCCTCGCTTAATATCTGTTTCTTGATGTCATTGCCCAGCAAATAAATGGTGAAGCATATTGCTATAAATAGCACGATGGCTGGCAGAGGAAAAAAAAATAGCTGTGTTTCCTGACAGTGCAAATTTCACACTGTTTTAATTACCACAAACGTTCCCTCCTATCTCAGAGAGCTGGGCAGGAAACTGGGAATAACTGAAAATTTGTAGACATGGCTGAAGTGACAAGCCTGGGGTGAGACTCACACTGGTATGGGCGGTGTCCCCATGACATCCTCTGGGAACTTCAAGTCTAGGAGGTGACTTAGACCCTTTGGGAATCAACCACATGAAACCTGGAAACGTGTCCTGCTCTTTGTGCTGTTGAGACACCTGTCGCCCTAAAATAAAGAGTCTGGATTTCAAAAAAACAAAATAAAAGACAGAATGCTGGAATTTTGCTATTCAGGCAAACACCTACACACTTTCCCAGCCCACATAATAGGCAGTGGTAGAGAAATGACAGGGATAATGCTCCCTGAAGGCGTTCTTTGGATGCTAGACTTTCTGTCTACCTCGACTGAGTATGAAGGCCTTTTCTCCCACATGGCCTGCATCTCTTCCCATTCCCATGTCCTCAACCATCTCCTGTCTTCCCTCTGATTTTTCCCACCCTGCCCTATTAACTGGAACCACCTCTCCTCTTCCCTGAATTCTGGACGGTTCCCGGCTCTCCTGAAATCCCACTTCAACAAGAGAATGGTGTTAACAATGTATTTGCTCCAGTGCTAGATCCTCTTCGTGGGCCTCTAGTCAATTTTGAATTGGGGGGGGAGAAATCTCTGGCTCAAGCCCAGAAATCTCTACAATACTTTGTAGTAATGGAAAAAGCATGTATTGGCACAGGCGTTTACAATTTATGCCAACCTCTCTTACATTTTTTCCTATGTGAGGGTAAATCTCATTGGATTTGAAATTGGATACAACAGTATCTTATAATTACTCAGAGGAGTTTCAAGGCTTAACTAGGTGGAAGAAAAGGAAAATTTTTCACTTCCCATAGTGATAAAGATGTAATTTCTTACAGAGGGTAGGAGGTAGGTTCGCGAGGCTTAGAAAAGACCCAGGAGGGGTTGGCAGAGACCCAAGGACCCAGCCAGTGCTGCTCCTCTGTGGAGTACGGGGCAGTGGCCCTTTTCACCCATCATAGAATAACCATTCGATGAATATTAATTGATTGATTAGATGAACGGACAAACTATATAAATAACGCAAAAGGGCGCAGCATGGATTACAAAACAACATTACTCAAAGTTTGATGGGAAGTAAATTTAGTAAAAGCCATCGATGTGGCCTGGAAACCAAAGTCCAAACCATGATACCATGTTTCAGAACCAGAGAAGTCTCCATGCTAAGGAAAGTGCTGGGTAGTCTTACTCACTTCTGTGGTCCATAAGAAGACTGTATATCATGGTTTGCATGTTGTAAAAAACATGTTCTAAATGGTCCAAGAGGTAAACCCTAAGACCACATTGGTGGAAATACAGTCAAACAGACATCAACTTGATACAAAGAATCGCACGCAGATGGAAGCTCAATGGTCAAAGAGGTGGACTGTGCTGGTTATCAAATTGCTTCTTAGTTCTAAATTCCCTCTTTTGGCCCACTCTTGGAAAAATGGAGCTGAGCTGTTTAAATTTTGTTCTTTTGCTAACTAACTAACGAAGGAAATGGGTGTTAAGCTTTGTCATTACAGAACAGTGGAGAGACATTGCAGGAAGAAAGTCTTTGCTTCTGGGCTCCAAAGTGCTTGCTCAACCATCTCCCGCAGTGCCTGTGATCAGGCTTCTGTGTGCATGCAGCTTCCCCAGCACTGAAATCTTGAAGCATGGTAGCTTCCTTAGCGTCATCCTGAGGTTCTTGCAACATGCAGAGGTTCGGTGGTGCACTAGTGGTTGGCATCCCGTGGCACTGCCAGCCTTGGGCGGTTTTATAGCAAAGTGCCTCTAGTGAAACATCTCCCCAGGAATAGTTTTCCCTGGCTCCCTAGAGGGCAGATTTCCAACAAGTTTCCCTAATATGGCACCATGGCAACTTCTCATCCACCCTGTGAGCCCTGGACTCTACAGTAAGGTCTGGACCTTGGCCCTGGGGAACCTATGCCTTATGTGTTATCTCAGTCCAAGGCAGAGAGTCTGCTTCCTATATTTGCTATTCCTTTAATCTTTGGTGTGCTCTTCACTTTTTACCAGCCAATCTCTTACTACCACAATCCTCTGTTATAGTTAATAATTCTTTATATTAGACTGTCTCTGTTCAAATTACTATGTGGTTTTGCTTTACTTACTGGGTCCTAACCAATACACCTAGCGTATGGTGATTTAGGGGAGGGTATCTGGAGCTGGACTGCTTTGGTTCAAATGCTGACTTGGCCAATTATTAGTTAGGTGAATTTGAACAAGTTACATAACCTCTCTGTGCTTCAGATATAATAATAATATTTATCTTGTAAAGACTTTGAGGGTCTTTACTTGTGAGCTCATTTGTACAAAGCCTGGTACATAGTATTACTCAATAT
>NC_041225.1:37159618-37160165 GCF_002837175.3 Physeter macrocephalus
CTTCCTTCCTTCCTTCCTTCCTTCCTTCTTTTCTTTCTTTCTTTCTTTCTTTCTTTCTTTCTCTCTCTCTCTCTTTCTTTCTTTTTTTTTTTTTACATTATTTTAATTTTAACCTCACTGAACTATGAAATAATACATTACCGGGAAGCACAGTCTTTCTCTGCGCTTGATCAAGGAGTTAAACACACAGTTCACATTACAATTCCATTATCCAGGAGGGGATTCTACTCTTGAATTAGGGCCTGTGGTAACAGTTAGTCTCTCCTCTCCTTTCCAGATGCCAGGCATTGTACAACTTCCAATTATTGGATGACCAAAGCCAAGGGAGGCAACGCCCCCATCTGGCCAGACAGAAGAAACAAGATGAAAATAATGATAAAGAAACCAGAGTGTATTTATTGACTTCCCTCTAGAGATGAAGAAAGAAGCTTATAGAAGTTAAGTAGCCAGCCCAAAGTTATAAAGCTAATGTCTAATTCTAAAGTCTGTACTTTCCTGTGAGTGCGCGTGTGTTTGTGTGTGTGTGTGTGTGTGTGTGTGTGTGTGT
>NC_041225.1:37160365-37176051 GCF_002837175.3 Physeter macrocephalus
TAGCGTATGGTGATTTAGGGGAGGGTATCTGGAGCTGGACTGCTTTGGTTCAAATGCTGACTTGGCCAATTATTAGTTAGGTGAATTTGAACAAGTTACATAACCTCTCTGTGCTTCAGATATAATAATAATATTTATCTTGTAAAGACTTTGAGGGTCTTTACTTGTGAGCTCATTTGTACAAAGCCTGGTACATAGTATTACTCAATATGGAGTCCTGGGAAATGGGTAGAGTCCTGGGAAATGGGTAGAGTGGAGTCCTGGGAAATGGGTAGAATTTAGGTAAGCGTAGAGGAAGGAAAATGAATATTTGGGGCAGAATGAAGGCAATAAGGTCCATATTTTTCATGTTTATACTATTTTAAAAGAATGAAAGAACTAGCAGTAAATACATTTAATCTAATTATAAATTCCTTGAGGCAAAGACTATGTCTTATTTTTCCTCAAGTCCTCTAATATAATGCTTGATGAAAGAATAGAATCTTCTGGACATTGACTGTCCAATCCATTTAACCATACCTGAGACCCGGGAAGAAAGACCAGTCCTCATTGCAGTGCTTCACAAAAAAACCCCAGTAATATTAATAATAAAAATAATAATGTTAGAAAAAAATATTGAGTAATACTATGTACCAGGCTTTGTACAAATGAGCTCACAAGTAAAGACCCTCAAAGTCTTTACAAGATAAATATTATTATTATATCTGAAGCACAGAGAGGTTATGTAACTTGTTCAAATTCACCTAACTAATAATTGGCCAAGTCAGCATTTGAACCAAAGCAGTCCAGCTCCAGATACCCTCCCCTAAATCACCATACGCTAGGGTCTCCCTTTACTATGACAATTCAGGCATCACCGATCAGTGTCCGAAGCAGCAGCTCCCTTGCTCAGCTGATCAAACTCGGTGTATGTGTGGAAACTTAGAAAGGGGGGCTGTCCTTCTGGAGGGGTGCTGGGACCACTGCAGGCCTGGTTCTGCTTGCTGGGAAGAGTAGAAAAGCTGGCCTCTTCTCATGAAATTGCCTGCAGTGTTTCCTCTTTCCAGTGCCCCCCTTCCTGGCTGGGCTCAGACGAGCACCCCACCTCTCTTCCTACTCCCTTTTCCCCTCCTCATCATTATCCAAGCCTTGCTAGTCCCACTCTCTTTCCTAAGACTCCTAGACTTTGCTTTGGCATCTTAATCTCTTTTCTCTCAGCTTAGCATTTAACTTTTTTGTTCTGGAATGAATGTATCTCTAAGCCTCCTCTAGTCTTTTGCCACTGGCTATGAGGTTTTCTGTCACAGAAATGCTCCCTTGTACTCCAACCTCTTCAATCACTAGAGTAGCAAGGTAGAGCAGAAGCCAACCCACAGATGGGTAATTGCCCCTGCAATTACCGGGGTAACTTTTTAAATAACAAACAGGGCCAACAAGTAAGGTTGTACAGGTTGTACACTGCACAAGAGTCCCTGGCTAAAGGGCTAAGTTAGAGCAGAAATCCAGCTCGTTGCATTCTACCACCAAGAAGCACACCCTGAGGGAATTCCAAATCTTTTCCAAATTTGTCTGAACGGTACTTTATGGGCTGGCAATGGCTCCATCCTCCTCCTCCTCATGCACCCTCCAGATTGTCATTTAGTAGGTGTGAAGTGGGGATCAGGAATATATGAGTTAAAGGAGTTCCCAGGTGACAGTGATCTTAGCCAGGGTCGGGAACCAGCCTGGAGACTGCATATCCTCCCAGACAGCTGGAATGAAATCTTGATTAGCTGTAACACTCAGCAAAGAGGTGATCTGGCTGACTGAAGTCAGAGCAGAAAGGAAGGAAAAAAAAACATCAGTGTGTTTCTACTGTTTCGGGGAAAAACTTTATAAAGCATATCACTCCACTACTCTGGAAACACACATACACACACACACACATACACTTAATTATATTTCACTGACACCTGGAATTTCATAAAAATGATTTTGAAGAGTCAGTCTCATTTTATTAGACTGTGTGTGTGTGTGTGTGTGTGTGTGTGTGTGTGTGTGTGTGTGTGTGTGTGTGTAGCAGAGGTGGGTGGTATGGATGAAACACAGACTACATTTAAAATTACAGCGTCCTAGATAGTTCTCTATTCCAGGTCATTCATTTCAAAGAAGAAAATTAAGGTGAAACATGCGGAGCTCAGAGTCATAAACCAAGGTGGCAGTAGAGGCATGGTTAGAATCTAAGGTTCTTTAGTCTCAGCATTTTGGTCTGTGCAGAGAACCCCACTCCACACCGCTGGGGAAAGAGTACATGACAAAGCTGCAGTCACACTTATCAACTGTTTGACCAACTTATCATCAATATTTTATCATTAAGGAAAATCAGACTTGGAGAAGATAATGACGACATCGTATTCATTTTATGATGAGGAAGCTGAGATGATGTGTGTCATGCCCATACCTCAGGGGCTCAATAAATGTTATGTCCCTCCTGAAATGGGCTACTTAAGTTTCTAATATAATTATTATCAGGACAAAATTAATTCACAGACATGGCAAACATTTTTTAAAAGGTGTAGAAAGTTTATGGAAGGAAAATGTAATTCTCTCCCCAAGTCCATTCCCCAGAGGTAATCATTTTTAACCTTTTCTGATTTCTGTCATTCTTGGGGTTAGTGCCATAATTCTAAATATTATGGTTATAGTTCTATTCATTTGTTTATCCACTTGCTTATTTTAAATGATAAACTTCTATTTCTTATTCCACCAACTATTGGCAGAGTCTTTTCTATCATGTGATAAGATGAGAAATTGTCACTCTCTGTCCCTCATTCATTTCCAAGGTCCAATACAGCAGCTCTGTAGTGACTTCTACACTGTTGAAGTTCACAAAACAGTTACATTCTATCTGTATCATGATTAAGTCTTTCGTTGTTTATCTATATGTTGATGCTGTACATGGAAACAAACAGACTTTTAAATATTTGATCATATACTGTTAGACCAACTAGTGTGTCTGGATCAGCAAAGAAAGAAAGTAGAATTCCTTTTCACTATTATATGAGAAAAAGAGATCCAAGCAATATATTCAGGGTGATTTCCTTTTTCTTTTGCTTCATTAAATACTCCAAATCATCCCATATTTTAGTGTGCTTTATGTTTGATTCTTAAATTCGTAGTATAGTTTTATATTTCTCTTGGTGTTCCTAATTGCTTTTTTTCTTAATTATCAAAGAAATATATGCTTTCTTTACAATATCTGTAACGATATCCATATTTTTAATCCATCATACTAATTGTCTAATAATCTCATTTGGACTGATTGCTTTCCCAACCTGTTGCTTTGCAGTTTGACTGGGATTTCTTTTTTTTTTTTTTTTCATTTACTCTTGAACTAGTTTCACTGTTTCTTGAATCTCATGTCTTCCTTTTTAATGTCTATGTATTTATTATATTGCGGCATTATAGCCTCAAGTATTTTACCTCCAGAAATAGTGGAAGAAAAGTAACTTTCTGAGCTCTTGTATAAGTGAAAATGCCTTTATTCCATAATGTTTAAGAAATTTTCTACTTGTATTATTGTTGCCAATGACAAGTCTGTTGACAATCTGAATATCTTTTTTCAGTTTAAAATTTTCAGGTTCTTTTGTTTAGTTTTCTATCTCTCAAAGCACCTAAGACTGTCTTCTTTTCTCAACAAACGGAACTTTCACAAGGGTACGTGAACCAAAATGCGGATTGTGTTTCACTCATTCTGTTTCTTAACTTTTAGTGGTCCCTGCCATTTAAGTATTGGTGGTCTTCAGCTCTGGAAATTTTTATTCTGTTATTTAGTTGGCAATTTTCCTTCTTGATTTTCTCTTTTCTTTTATTCTGGAGTATCTGTTAGTTGGATTATGAATATCCTGAATTGATCTTCCTTATCTTTTAATTTTTCTCTTTCATTTACTTTAAAATTTTTTTTCTTCTTTCTGAGAGATATCCCTGATTTTATCTTTCATACTTGCTATTGATTTTTTGGCCAATCATGATTTTTTAATAGATTTCAAATGATTTTATCTTACTTTCCAAGCATTCTTTTAATGATTCCCATTTCAAAAATAATTTTAATATTACCTAAACTCTCTCTAACAATCATCATTATACTTTTCCATTCTCTTTTGTTCCCTGGTTTAATTCCATTTCTTCTTTAGGAGATGAGTTATTCTCATTTATCTGTCTTTTTCTCTCCCATCAAATGTAGGGCAGATCTTAGGTACCCATTCACATTTATGAATGAAGAGCTGACTTGACTAGTATGAAAAGCTGTCATGAGTTTCTTCCATTACAGTGTTGACTTGTTTGCCCAGCAAGCCTTTCTCCTGAATGAGGAGACCGATGGTGTGTACATGTTTGTGTTGACCGGAAGGGTTTAGATTGGATCTGGTGAACAGACTGCCTTGCCTGTGCTTTCTACCCGCCACCAGCCTGTCAGAAAGAAGGGTGCCACTCTGAGGCCAGCTCTAACACTGGCACCTAAGACTTTTCCCCCAGCAAGTGTTCAATTGCTGTAGGATGGAGTGTTCTATGCCTAAAGCCAAGTAGCTGCAAGTTGCTCTGTTTAGGGAGAAGAGATTGAACAGTCCAAATATTTCATGAAGGGTTTTTTTTTTTTAATGAAATAGCATAGATACTACTCCTTAATTTTTGGCTTTCCGTAGCTACAGACTTCAAATTTGGAACCTATTTAGAATTTTTTAAATTAAAACAGCTCCACCTCTGCAGCAAGCTTATCCTCTTCTGTTCTGGCCATCCGCTTTCTCTACTTTGGGTGAGCTATTCATCTGATTTAATCTACATGTCATCTTGCAAAAATTTGTTAAAGTTCTTGGTATACTGGAGTCCCTATCTTTGTTCTCTACATTTCTATGATTTTATTTTCTGCTGTTGATTTTTTCTGTTATTTCAGTGGAAATCAGGAAAGAAGAGGAGGTAGATACTTATGTTCAGGTTTTCATCATGAACCAGAAACCCCCAAATATTTAAAAAATCCTGTAAGCTTTTGAAGGGATTATGTACAGTTTTTGGCATTTTTCTCAGAGGCTTCTAACTGGTTTATCATGAGGAAAGAAAATTTTTGAATATGGGTTATGTTATTTAATTCCAAAGTAGTACTGTACTTGGGTAAGACCTAATATGTCTTATCCGAAACCGTTTATGAGTATGGACTACTGACACCAATTTAAACCTGTTATTTTAAAAAATAGAAAATGAGACCTAGAAAACAGAGGAAGCAGCATAGGTAGATAGACTACATGCATTCAGTTACACACACACACACACACACACACACACACACACACGCACACACTGTTCTCTCCCCTTGGAGGATGGGACCCTCTAACCACTGCACATAACTTCAAACCCATTTCTTTGGTTGCACAAATTTGTCCTCAGACCCTGCTGGCCCTATCTTATTGGCAAATATTAAAATGGCCTTGACAATCTTCTGATCTGCCCAGTATAATCGACAATTCAGATTGAGGAAAGATTATGCTAATTGGGGAGAAGATCACAGAGTGGGAAGGTCTCTTTGAGGATGGCTTGTTCAGCTGTCCAACTGACACAGGCTTTCTGTCTGTAATATCCTGCCTAATGGTCTTTTCTTGATCATCTCCAGTAATGAGAAACTTGTAACCTCCAGAGGCAGCATTTT
This sequence comes from Physeter macrocephalus, assembly GCF_002837175.3. Taxonomy (NCBI): domain Eukaryota; kingdom Metazoa; phylum Chordata; class Mammalia; order Artiodactyla; family Physeteridae; genus Physeter; species Physeter macrocephalus. Next base: position 37,166,019 of record NC_041225.1, read on the forward strand.
TCTCTTCAGACAGTGCTGTTCAAAGGCCTTTAAACGTAACCCTGATCTGGCTTTATGTACCTCCCAGTGTGTTCACCAGCTGTGCTCTCCAAGATGTATAGCACAAATCTAAACCACTGTCATATGGAAGAGAAGTTTGATATTTTCACATGTTAACAGGACAGGTAAGAAAGAGATCCGTTTAATGTCAGAGACAGTTGTCACTTCCCTATCTAAAGATGCTGGCGTTCCTCAGGCGGGTCTTTACAAAGAGCGAGGCTGTTAAGTAAAAGCTTTAAAAATAATTCCATTACCCACTTTACAAAGACAGAGTGACAGCCGATCATTAGAAGAAGAAGGTCTTCACGGATGTTGCACGGTTTGCAAAAGATGTGATTTCATCCCTTAGAAAAGATGTACAATAACTTCCCACCAAGATAAGTTGTGTTTTGCTTGCATTTCATATCATTCCTATGGCTTCAGTTTATAGATGAGATTCCCCCGCAAACTGTTAACGGTCTATGGATACAAAGAATTTGGTTGTCTGGAAATGCCTGAAACTTCAGCCACCTCTAACTGCTTGTAAAGAGACAACCAGAAATTTCAGAAGCATGGGTAGCCCACACTGCAGCTCCGGCACAAACGCACCCTGGAGGCTGTGTGTCCATCTGAGTGGTCCACTCTTGCCCCCATGGATAAATCTGAAATGCATAAGCAAGGTCCAGGGACCACAGAGGCCCGCAGTCATCACTTCCAATTCCCTCCTCATACAGATAAGGATGCTTGAGGCCCCGGAGCAGAAATTAGAAGCCCTGAGTCATTCAGGAAATCAGGGACAGAGAAAATACTAGAATCAGAAGCTTTGGTTCCCTGGTCCAGAGATTTTTTTTCTCTATTCTTTACTTTTCTGTTATGGGCTGTGGTTCTTTATGTCCCGGCCCCATCCCCCGTCTGACGCCCTCTTCTGGAGCTCTCCACCCCCCACCCTTGTTCATTCGGTTCTGACACGCTACAGACATCTAACTGCTCTTGAAACACAGCAAGCAGGCTCCCTTCTCAGGGCATTTGCACTTCCCATAGGTCTGCCAGGCACGCTCCTCTCCCTCGTAGCTGCATGAACCGCGCCCTCACTTCACTTAGGTGTCCGTCCACACGCCCTCAGGGAGGCCTTTCCTGGTCATTCTATCTAAAATAAGACTCCCTATCACTCTCTCATTTTCCCAATTCATTTTTCCTCACAGCATTTACCAATATCCTGACATATTAGATTTCAAAACATGCATATTAGGTATGTATGAATATATGTAGGTTTCTTCCCAATAAATGTAAGTTCCATGAAGATGAGGACTTTGTGAGTTTGTCCACGATTATACACCCAGCATCTAGTGCGTGCAAAGAAGTATTTCTGAAGGCCTGATTAAATAACACCTTTGAAAGTGTTCGATGCAGTTTAAGAGGGGAATCAATTGAGAGTTCGAACGGCACAACACACCCCTCTACCACTGGGAACTCAACTCAGAACCTCATCCTACAAAAGACACCATGGTGTCTTTAACTCTGGTCTCCATTTCCAATCCCTAGTTCAACTCAAATATTCACTGAGCACCATACACTCAAGAAATGTTTGTTAAATTAAGGAATGAATACAAGCACTGATTTAAAAGGCATATTTTTGTAGTAGGATAAACACAGGAGACCAGGCCTCAGGAGACCTAGAAGGTTGGTCCTTGCTCAACCAAAAGCTGTATTAGTTTAGGCAAGTTTCCTAGGCAATTTCCATCTTCAATTAATCGCCAAATAGTCAATAAAGAGGGTAAAACAGATTGGTTCTAGGAGACCTCCCAACTCTGACATTCTAGAATATCATAAAATAGTCTCTTAGGTTATTTTCTTCTTGCAACTTGCTAGTGTTAATCGATTTTAGTAATAACGTTGTATTTACAGGCCGTTAGGAAATTTGTTCTTTACCACAGCGATGGCCAAGGTCCTTTCAAGTAGCCAGCACGCCAAGCCACAGTTAGGCTCCATGTATCCACAGGTCCATTTCCCAGCAATCTGACTCATTCAGGACCTTTTGATCCTGAACTCATCAAGAGTCCCCGGGTACCCACGTGATTGGCAGAAAGCCTCACCATTAAAGATTATATGCATTGCTTCTCATGTCCTCTTTCAAAGGCTTACAGAGTCTAGATTCTTGTTTTCCATCAATGACCCAAGGGTGTTATTTCCTCTTCTGGAAATTGTCCTCCCTGTCCATTCTTGCTGATGGACCCCTATGTGTTCTTCAAGCTTACCTCAAATTTTCACTGCTCTAAGAAGCTACTACAGCCTCCTGTTGCCCACAGAGTTTAATGTTCTACCTTCCGTGCTGTCGCGCTGACACGTGTATAGCTTCATAACAGCTCTGGCCATTTTGTGTTATCGTTATGCTCGTTGAGAGTTTGAGCTTGTCGAGCTCAGTGTAATATTTTATTTACCCTATTCCCGAGGATGGAGTCTGGCATGGAGTAGGTGTGCCGATAGTGTCTTCTGGAGACTTCTAGTGATCTTGTTTCCTGGACCTTAGTAAAAGAAACCCAATAACCCAAAAAGGAAAGGTTATAGAAGGCTTTCAGGAGAGATAGATACATGATCCCTAAGCAGAATAACTGGTGACATTGCATGACACTGAGGGAAGAGACAGGAAGATCTAAAACCAGATACAGAGCTGCGATACTGCTCCTGACGCTAATGGGTCTTTAGAATGACATCGCTGAGTGACTTTGAAATGACAGAGTTCTGTATAGCAGACGGGAATTCAGAATTTCTGGAAATGTCAAACACTTTTCAGAAAGATGTCTCTTGACAAGAGCTTACTCTGCTTGTTTGGCGTTTGACAGGCTCAACTTTGGTTATCTGGAAAAGACCAAGATGCCAGAGGAATGGGACTTTATCAAGTCATAAACCAACGAGATTTGATTAAATGGCATCATGTGCTCAGCATTGTACATGTGTCCAATAAAGTGCCAAAGACTGGACTCTCAAAGACGTGAAGAGACCAGACTGGCCAAGACTGTGAGGGTTTTAGGTTCTTAGTGGAGGAGGAAAGGTCAGGGATCCTGGTAACCTGGAAGACATGGGGACGGGAGGGGGACTTAGGCCAACCCGTACAGACAGGGAAGGGTGGCTATTAGGAAAGAGGAAGAAAAGGTGCTCTAGCTGAGGGAGACCATTCAAGCAAAGGCCCTGGGGCAGGCCTGGCAAGAGAAAGTGAGATTGGGAGGTTCAGTAAAGTAGCAGTTAGGACAATGTCTTGCGAAGTATGGCCGATTATGGGGACTGTTGTCAGTTGGCCACAAGTACTTGGATCCAGAAACAAGGTGCTGATACCTGAGTAAGGAAATTATCTAACCTAGTGGCTACTGCATAGTCAAGTCACAAATAACTTGATGGCATTGGTGTGGGTGAAGGGGCCCAGTTCCTGGAATCCTTCCAGTGAACATCAATGTTACTCAGAGTAAAATATGCTGCCTCTAAAAAGGCCCTCAAGGCCATGTGTGATGGGGGCCCTGTCTCCTTCTACTCTCCCCTCTGCTTAGACTCCAGCCACACTGACCTCCACACAACCAAGTACCCTGCTACCTCGGGACCTTTGCACGTGCATTTTCTTCTACCTGGAATTCTTCTCTCCGAGACACCCACAAAATTGGTTTCCTTTTTTCTTTCTAATCTTGTTCAAATGTTACCTCATCAGAGACCACTCTCATGTGAAACAGCTCCTCTATGGAATGCTCTGTCTGTCTTATGCTGATTCATTTTTCTTCCTGGTGCTTATCATCAGCTAATACTTTGTATATGTATTTGTTTATCTCTTTACTGTCTTTCTCTATCCCCTAGCCTCCAGAGTGTTTATATGCAGAGATTCTGTTTTTTACTATCCTATTCCCCATATTTAGAACAGTCCCTAGCACATATAAGCACTCAGTAATTGTTTGCTGAATGAATGAATTGTGAAGCTATAGGAAGCTTCAGGAATTATGTCCAAAGTTAGGTCATATTTTTCCAAATGATTTCCAAAATTATCAGTAGATTCTCCAAAAGATCGACTACCAATAATTTAAAAAAACTATATAGAACCCAAGTAGACATCAGGAGACCTGCGATCTCATCATAGCTGTGGGATTTCACCTAGATGAGGCTCAGTTTCTTCATCTATAAAATGGACATAAAAATACCTGTCTCATTTCTACTACATTTGTAAAAGCCAAAGTTGTTGAGGCCTCCCATGTGCCTATTGCTGTGGTCCAATAATAACCAAGACAGCCAGTCCTCCAGTCTCAAGAAACTGGCAGTTCAATGAAACAATGAATGGGGGAGTGGTGGTAAATTTCATCACCTGTGAGTTGCTAATGAGACCCAGTGTGAACATTCCTGCTGCAGGCCCCTCAACTATAAAGAGGGTCTCCATAGAGAGACCTTCGCATCCATCCCTGCCCTACCTCTCCATAATCTAGTGGATGTTTTCAGGGCCCCCAATAAAACGAAGCGGGTGTTTGCCACAGTTGTCCAGCATTTAGCTGAACCTCTGTAAAGAGTGTTTACACGCCTACTAAACACACATGGCAGTTTGTCCACCTATCCTACCTTGTAGGGTTGCTATAATAATCAAATGAGAGAACGTCTGTACAGGGCTTAGTACAGAATCAGAAATACAATTATTATCGTTAGCAGAAACTTGCTAAACTTTTATTAATGCCGAAGATGGTATATAAGTGGTAATAGAAAGAACCTGGAGGGATAGATAGGAGGAAAAGGTCAGAAGGAGAGAATAAAAAAAAAATCGTTTATTTCATCTACAAAGTTATATCTATTTTGCAAATTTAATTGGTCAGGTGTTTTCTGAACGTAGCATTTGGAAATCATTGAGAGGCTGTATGAGACACAGGCACTGACCTTGAGCTAGGCAGCAGGAAGGCTAGCTCAGAGAAGGTAGATGAGAACAGGGCTCGCTGAAGCTGAAGACAGGGACGCTAAGCAAGAGTTGTCTGTAGTAGTTCAGGTGAGAAATTGTATGGAACTAAACAAAGATGGTCACAGCAGGACGGCAAAGGAGAAAACACAAGGCACATTGAGAAGGAAAATATGATGGGGTTGAGTGACGTGCTTTCATTACTTATCATTTCATTCGTTCAGTTCCTTTTGCTGAGCTCTTTCTGCCAGGCTCTGCAGCATTTACTGGAAATACAAAGATACAAGCATCAGGATAAGCTGCATTTGTTTTGTCCTCCCAGGAGCCAGACATAGTATTAAGAAGTCTACATACCCCATGGCATTTAATGTTCAGAAGGTCGCTGTAAATAGGTATCGCCATTCCCCACTCTATAGTTACAGAAATCTGAGATCAGAGACAGAGGGTAAACAACTTGATCAAGCCACACAGCTCGGCTGAGCTGGGGTTAAAATGCAGGCGTGTGGATTCTAAGCCTGGCTCTTTCATCTCTGCTGCAGAGATGACGAGGGCGTGGTTCGTGTCACTGCAGGTATCAGAGTCTAGCGAGGGGAAGGTGGAGGACAGTTAGGATGGAAGGTCGTAACAGGGACACGCCCAGAGCCTCAAGAAATGGAACAGAGTCAGAGGAGAAGGAAAATCCCAGGATGTTTAAACTGCTGACTCTGAAGATAGTTTCTTGCCACCAAGTGTGTGAGGAAGACTCAGAGGCCATTTGGGAAAACCTCTGGGCTGTGCCTGCAAAGGCTGGGGTGGAGGTCCTGCTTCCACCACGACCTTGAGCAATTGACTTTCTCTCTGTGGGTCTGGGTTTTCTCACTGGCCAGGAGTTTTGGACTAAGTGTTCTTCAAAGTCTCTTCCATCTCCACATTGGTGGTGGAGAAACTGGAGTCCAGCGGGCTGATTAACAATGAAGAAAAGTCCAGTGGAGGACTCAGTTGACCCTTTTTCGGTCTTTTTTCTCGCCTCCATGAGATATTTCTTCCACTGCTTTCCAGTTCATCCCCTAAAGTGTGAGACACAGAATCAGAAGGTTAGGGTCCTGGATGTCTATGAGGAATCTCAGGGGGAAGCCAGGTGGGGATCCTAGACTAGGTCTTTTCTCTCTGGAGCCCATGATCTCATTCCCATTTCCCTGGAGTGTGGGGAATAGAATGCCCCATTCACTTTATCTGAATAGAGAGAGGCACAGTTGTAGAAGAGCGAATGCCCACAGCCTGGCCCTCGGCTCTCAGCGCTGGGTTGGGGAAAGGAGGAGCCAGGAGATGGGCATGGAGTGGAAATTGACTTGGAAAAAGCACACCCTTCTCCCAGCTGGCCGTGCCTTCCGGCCATCGCCCCATGTGGGTGGATGGGAAAGCTGAAGACCCTGCCACAGCCAGAGGCTCAGCTATTATACACGTCTGGGGAAAAGCAAAATTGGGGCAGAGAATGGACTTTAGGTAGGACTTTCAAAAGGTTTGGTGCCCACGCTGATAGTTTCTGTTGGCACAAACAACGTCTGTTCAGTTGAAACTGGACCTCTCCATAAACTCTGTTTCCTCCTACCCACTTCCCCTGTCTCTCTTTTCTTATACTTTACAAAGCAATTTTTTTAAAAAGTACAGTTTTTACCCAATTTCTGATGGAAATACATTAGATTCTTGACAGTGGTGTGCTCAAGTCAGCTCATAAGCTGATGGTTCAATTTTTAAAAAAATTTTTCAAGTTGGTTGTTAAACACAGCCATTATTAAAAATTAAATTATAGAACTTACGATTAAATAGATTATAGTGGAAACAACAGTAATAAATACTCAAAATTATCACTTCCTAATTTTTTTACTACATTTTATCTTTATCTATGCTCTTGAGGTTACTTCCTTTCCATCATCTCTGTGCAGTGAAAATACTATACAATGGTGTGTAAATATTTTTGTAATTCCATATTCAATGAGCTTATTGTGGTAGCTAGAAAGTGGTCATGGTTGGTCGTATTTACACCATGGAAATCTGCAGACATCACAAATCAGGGCTTAATTTATTAATTTGATTGCCTTGACATAAGAGAGTGACGGATAAAATGTTAATAATCTAACTTAACCTAAAATTGTGCCATGTCTGTAGCCATTACTTTGTGAATAACATACAAATATTGAGGAATGCTATTTTAGTTTCCAAAAACAATCATCTGAATCAGCAAAGAAGTTGCTCATGTCATCGACAAGTGAGATTCCAACACACACCTTCATTATTTCATCTTCCTTGTTAACGAAAATGAAAATATCAACTAACATTCATGTCTGAACTACATGCATTGTTCATCCATAGCATTATAGGTTGGCAAGAGATGCGAGAGCTTGGCAAAAATCAATGAAGTGTTCTGTGAGAATCAATTGGCTATATGGAATTTACAATAAAGAATGTCTTTATATTTTATTATCATTGGTGAATTGTGTACTACACATCCTTTAAATTAGTAAAATTTATAATCAACTATGTACAAATATATATGCAACATATATATTATATATGTTCTCAATATATACTTTTCCTCTCAGAGAGCTGGTTGGTAAACAGTCACCAGCATACTATCGGCTCTTGGGGTCATCACTTGACTGACAGGACAATGGAGGTTTGTATTAAATGTCACTGTTTGTGACATTGGGTACAGACAGCATTGGGCCCAGAGTAGATACTCTGGTTAAGTGACTTGGAGACTACCTCAAGATTCCATAATGTTATTAGATCATATTAAAGTACTCTATCATTTTTATCTACAATGTTTTCTACTGACTTCCTAACACAGTCCTTCACTCCTTATCTCCAAATAAAAATTTCTGACAGTAATCTTTGACACTGAGGACTCCCAGCAGGATAGAAACATGCCATGTGTTTGGAGCCAGGGGTGGAGCTCAGAAAGAGGGAGCAGGCTAGGCGCACTCTCCCTTGAGAACTTGGTGTCCCTGGAGTGAGATTCCACGCGAGAACAAACAGTGGACATTTTTAAAAGGCTAGCATCCTGGCAACCCACTGACACAAATCTATTTTACCTTTACCTGCGTATACACTAAGCGCTCTATAAATGCAGAGTCCACAATGAGTTAACACAAGACATATCAATCAAAAGTAGCTATTGTTTATTAAAAGCATGCTCTACGTCTTACTCAGTGCTTGGTGCTTTATAGCCATTAACTTTCACCTTTAAATAGCTCTCCACAGCTATTATTATTATCTGATTCCATTTTACAGGTAAGTAAACTGAGGGTCGAGGATGCTAGATAACTTTTAACTAATATTTGGCAGATCCATTATTAGCTGGTCTTTGTTTACTGGCCTCTCTGACTCCAGTACCTGTCTTCTTGCCTCTTACCATCGTGACGGAGGTAGGGAGGTGAGAGCTGGTGCACAGGGAGGGAAGGATGTGCCCGTGTATCCATGCCCTGTGGTCTGCATATGAAGGTGAAGATTAGAGTTGGCACCGCTAGAGACTCTTCTCGAAGCATCAGAATGACTTGAGAAGAGAAGCTCTGGGAGGAACTGTTTTCCAGGAAACTTCTCTGTCTGCACAGAAACGGAAGCTCTCAGAGAAGCTCACGTGACCACGATATGCCTGAATTTGCTGGGCTCTGACAAGGGAGGGTGTCCAGAGGCCTCCTAAACAACCCACCGCAGCACTGGCTGGAAAGACTAGGGGTGCTTCCCGGTTTGTATCTTCAGTGAACTCTCTGAGGGACCAGAATAAAAATTAATAACACAAATATTTATATGGCGTTGACCAGGTGCCAGGCGCTATTCTAAGTGCTTGACAGATATTAAACGAAGTTCATCCTCAGGACACCCTACAACATAGGTCGTTGTGACAGACTGCTGGCTCTGATCCATTCTCCTCTACTTCCTGGGCATCAGCTAAGACTGGACTCCCAGCCTCCCCTGGGTCAGGTGTGGCACGCCTCTCAGCGCTGGTCAATGGAGTGTGAGTGGAAGGGACGAGGGCCTCTTCACGGCCACAGGCCATGGAGTTCCTTAGGTCCCCTCTCCTGCCCCCCGACCAGTTCCTCCCCCTCACGGAGTCTTTGGAAACCAACCGTTAGCCTGAGTCCTCTGAATTACTGGAACAGAATTCCCTGCTCATCTGAAACTTCTCTGGACTATTTTTGTGAGTGAGAAATAAACTCCTTCTACGTTGAGCTACTGCAAGTGTGAGTATATTTGTTACTACCACCTAGTTGACTCTAATGAAACTTCATACTATGATTATCATCATCTCCATTTTACAGATGAGGAAACGGAAGCACAGGTCACTTGCCCAAGGTCACACAACAGGTCACACATCTAGACCGTGGGACAGGTGGAATTTAAACCCAGGCAGTCTGGCTCCAGAGTTCATGCTGTTTTTTTAAATTGTTCTTTAACATCTTTATTGGAGTATAATTGCTTTACAATGGTGTGTTAGTTTCTGCCGTATAACAAAGTGAATCAGCCATATTCATACATATATCCCCATATCCCCTCCCTCTTGCGTCTCCCTCCCACCCTCCCTATCCCACCCCTCTAGGTGGTCACAAAGCACCGAGCTGATCCCCCTGTGCTATGCGGCTCTTTCCCACTAGCTAGCTATTTTACATCCCCTTATGGACTAGAAGAGAGTAGTGGTGAGAAACGGACTGTGGGGCTGGGGCGGAGGGGACACGGGCCACCAGGTGTTCCCAGGTCCTTTCTGTCCAGCTTGAATGGATGGGTAAACTGAATTGTTAGGAGAAGAGGCTTCCCCAAGGTCCCTCAACAAGATTAGGATTCATGTTTCCTGATTCCCATGTCTCTCCGCTGCACCATTTAGCCTGGCTGCTAAACACACTATAACCACACGTAACCTACAGCACTACAAAGCTGCAGGTACTCCAGCAACATAGCTTCTGTAAAGCTCCTCTTTCACAGATGGGGGAATGGAGTCGTGGGAAATGAACTAGCCTGCTCAAGGTCACCGAGTTAGAAAGTAGGGTAGACCTGAGGTTCAAATCCAGTCTGACTCGGGGCTGTTTTATTAACCAGCCCCACTTTGCCCGAGATACGTGGTATGGAGCGAAG
>NC_041225.1:37176551-37195932 GCF_002837175.3 Physeter macrocephalus
TGGGCAGCTCCCATATGCATTGTCAGCGGCCTGCCAGAGGTTGGACTATCTCTCTCCACTTTTCTGTTTCCTGGCTTTCTCTGAAATGAAGGAAGGTTGCTCAGTCCATTCGCAAGTGCAGCCCAGGGGGCTGGCAAACTGTGCATGGATGCTCCAGCATCCAGTCTTCAAGGAGATGATATTTAGGAGTTTCTGTACACTTCCTTAGAGAGTTTTCAGAAGGACTGGGCCCTGCTTGTCCTCAGAAGTAACTTGCTCAACAGTGCATCTGTTACTAGGTCCTCCTCCTGCTGTCTCTTTCTCTCTGTTCTCCTGCCCCTGCTCCCCGGCTTCATCTCCTAAATAAACTACCTGTGACTAAGTCCTAGCATCAGGCTCCGCTTCTGGGGGGAATTCAAACTAAGATATCAGGCTACAAAGAAAACCTTGTTTAATTCCAAAATGATAGCAATGGTATATATAGGTCACACATTCTGATCATGATACAATAAAACTAACATTAATGACAAAAATTGGAGTACAAACCCCAACAAAATCCTTAACTCTTTAGATATTTAAAATTACTCCTAAATTATGCATAAATGGAAGAAAAATTACACTCAGAGTATAAAATAACCTAGCAAAAATGATAATGAGGTGAAGCTAAAGGTATTATCATAGAAAAATGCATTTCCTGGGCTTCCCTGGTGGCACAGTGGTTGAGAGTCTACCTGCTAATGCAGGGGATGCGGGTTCGTGCCCCGGTCCGGGAGGATCCCACATGCCGCGGAGCGGCTGGGCGCGTGAGCCATGGCCGCTGAGCCTGCGCGTCCGGAGCCTGCGCTCCGCAACGGGAGAGGCCGCGACAGTGAGAGGCCCGCGTACCGCAAAAAAAAAAAAAAAGGAAAAAAAAAAGAAAAATGCATTTCCTAAAAGAGTTTTTTCATGAACAGAGGAAAAAAAAAAACACTAAATATTCCACATAAGACATTATAAAAACAAGAAATAAGAAAGGTACAAAATAAAATAAGGAACTTTAACAAAGTGGGAAATAATGAAGATAAAAAATTACTACAATAGACAATAAATATGACTAACGATTTGTCACTAGGTGCAAGGCCCGTTGTCACATTTTTATAATTAACATAATTTCACAGATGATAAAATTGAGGCACAAATAAAGTTGCCCAAGATTACACATTTAGTAAGTTATGTGACCTGAATGAAAACCTAGGCTGCTGTTTGGACTTTGAGTGCCTTCCCTCTCTTAAATCATGAACTGCTATTCAACAGCTACTTCTTACAACATACACACACATGCACGTGTGCATACATGTATATACAAACATGAACAGATAAATCATGTATTTGTCTAGTCAAGGTAAAAAAAAAAGAAACACAAATTCAAAAATGTTAATTCTAAGGAAGTAGATGTAACCACAGGTAAAGAGAAAATAATAAAATAATGAATAATTTCTAAAAGGTTTTGCTAAATCTTTTAAAATGTGGATAAAATGTACCATTTTCTATGAAAATGCAAACTAATAATATCAAAAGAAATGTATAGACTACATGAACAAACCTCACAAATATGGAAAAATTCAACACTATTTACTGAGAATACCTGCCTAAAAATGTCAGTTGAGATGGTTTCTTAAGTGACTAGTGACTAGTGTCAGATCTTCAAATGGTACATAATTATTATTTTTTTAATTACAGAGTTGATTGAAAGAAAAAGATTCTTTTAAAGAAGTCTCAGATGTGGATTACTATTTCTATGACATATTTGGGCAAGAGAAAAAATGAGACCTAAGCACAGCTGTTCACCACTAATCTCTCTGGTACTACCTACATCTGAGAATGGTATAATGGAGATGGGAACACGGTAACATGCAGGAAAGAGTAACTAACTTCGCTTGGCTAAAGCATGGAAAGAGTCAAAGAAGAAGAGCCATTTGAGCAATGTCTTAAAGGATGAACAGGATTTCACACGACAAATTAGGGGAAGTAGAATTTCAGGCAGAAGGAACAGTGTTATTAGCAATGTTATAAATATGAAGAAAATAGATGTTGTATCAGAAAACTGTGAATGTTTTTTATAGCATGGAAAATGGGATGCATGTTTGATAGAAGGTAAGTGAGATGGGAAAATTAAGTTGTTAGGTTTGATTAAGCAGTGTTTCTGCAGAATGCTAATGTCCATGAGAAATCATAGATGTTCTGTGAAATAGGAATTCTGTAGACAAATACATTTGAGAATTGCTACATATCATATGCTCTACCCTCCTGTGGAGATTTACAATGAATAAAAAATTCTAGTAGAAAAAAGAATAAGTAAATAAAATAATCTGTTTAACCTGTTTCACAAGTACTTGAAAATTGATTTTCTTTTCATGGAACACCAATTAACATCTCCAAGACTATACTTCAGGGAACTTGCTAAAGGCAATAGTATGGCACAACATTGTCAAACATATGTCACAGAAAGATGTGTTAGCTGTATGCAGAATGGATTAGAGGAGGGAGAAAGTAAAGGCTGAGTGACCTTCTAAAGAGGAGATGGTAAAGCTTGGAGTAAATAAAGCAAAATGAACTGAGGAGAATTTGACAGATTTTGAGAGCTCTTTAAAAAGGATATTTGTTAGGTCTTAATAATCAGCTGGAGGAAGAGGGGTAAAGAAGAGGAGAGATTTATTTTTATGAGTTTGGTTTGAATTTTAAAATATCGTGACTATGAAAACGCAGGATGATATATGGGCCTTGCCAATATACTTCCTGCCCATCTTATGTGATATTCAGAAGTCCCAATACAAAGAAAAATGCTTTTCCAGCTACCGTGAAACTTTAATTTTATGAGGAACATACTGTCTTGATAACCAGAGTTCTAGAGACAAAGTTGAACCAACGAATAGGACTTATGGATTCCAGGGTACATGGCGGTGGACGGTCAGGGCGACAGGCCCCCCCGATTGCTGTCCAAGGTGCTGAACTGATTGGTCAAGTTATTGGAAATTGCTTCACTTGAGTTTCTGCCTCTGCCTCAAGGTCAACTCTCTGATGGGAGTAGCAGCCTAGCACCAGACCAAGCAAAACGTCATCCAACTAGCATGTCTGCCCTTTGCCAGAACTAGCTGACTCTGACTTTTGATCAAGACACAACAGCTTGATTTCTCAGCTGGACTCCTGGCAGATCTGCTGCAAGCTGCAAACTCTCTGTGTCCACAGAGGTTAAAAATATCCTGACAGGTAGGTAAACATTTCCTCCACGAATAAAGTTGACCAGTCAGAGGAGCTGGTAGTTTGTGGCTGTGGATGGCTGTGAGCTGTAGAAATTAATTATTAGGGCCTCATTTCAGCACACTCAACTTTCAGGACCCTGAAATCTTCTCTTTGCAGACAGCTTCTATTGGCCACTGGCCTATGTTGAGCTTGACACTCTGTAGGTCACATTTTCTGCCCACAGGAACTTACAAATCTAATGGACAAACCAAACACATAATTTGAAGTACTGTGCAGTGGCCTATATTTAACATCAAATAAATTAAATGCATTAAGAGCCAAAAGGAGAGGATTAGTATGGACTGGGTTAGTTAGGGAAAGCTTCATGGAGGAAGTGGATCGTCAAGTTTACTTGAAGCCCAAGTAAACTTCAGATAGACAGTGAGGAAGAGGGTGTGCGTTAAAGACAGCATCACGGGGGTGGAAATGCCCATGGAACCTTTTGGAGATAGTAAATACCTGGTTCAGCCTAGAGCTCCCTATCCTTTCATCCTCCCCACCCATATTCACATGTAACACCACCACCTTTATAACTTCGCCCCATAGTGATAGCATTATTTCTATCACACAAAAGGAATAAAAAAAATCCTTTCAAATCTATTGACATTTGGAGGGAGATAATTTTATAGCCTCCTCCAAGTACTTTTGATATTTTCTAGAGACAAGCTTCTTCAAGGTGTAAGAAGCCTTTTAGAACTACCAGTCCTCAAGTCACAACATTGAAGACTTTAGCTCTTGGGTGGCTTAGCAATGTTAATAAAATATAGCTTCTGACTTGAGAAAAAACCTGTTATGGGGCAAACAGGGACAATTTAAAATGAACAGAAAGTGCAGGCAGAGAGAAAGAGGAATCTGGAAATGTGCAATCTGATAGTGAAAACTGGAAGATCTTATAGAGAGAAGACTATTTTGAGTTTACAAGAACTTTCAGCCTAAAAGACACTTTCTAAACTAAATTCTGGGACATCAGGCAAGGGACGAGCTAGAGTAATAAAAATACAGTCCCAGGAACTTGATGTGACCAGGGCAGAAAAATTCCCTTCTTTGGAGTTTGACCTGTGAGCTGGAGCAGACAGAATGGCTGAGACCTTTCTATTTACTGAGTAAGAGGTACATGTAGGATGTGCTCAGTCAGGGTGGAGGTTACTAGTAGCGACCAGGATTTTGGTATTGGATAGATTAATGTGCTTAATGAATATGAATAGTTTAAATAAATTAATCAACATTACACAGTATTATTTAATTGGTCATTTACATTGTGATGACTAATTATCCTACACACCTTTCAAACAGCAAACACCTAGAAATTCTGTCTGCTTACTGGTAACTTAAAGCATGAAATCAGGTGTGACTACAGATTGCAAATATTCACCAGGTTTCAGGAATGTGCCATCTGAACTCTTCTTTACCATCCTTCCAAGAGAACTCTGATTAACAACCAAATTTCTGGTTGGTATGAAGGATATTCAGTTCCTCACCAGCTGTGCTCCTCTTGACAATTATACTTATGCTTACTCATTTCTTTTTCATGTCTTTTGACTCTCATCACTTATTTAATTAGGGTCTCTCTCTCTCTCCTTCTTCTCTCTCTCTCTCAAAGGCCCTTCATTTTCTCTTTCCAACTTTTGTCCGTTTATAATTTGTCTGTGTCAATTTACAGAAAACTTACCATTCCTATTCATTTCCCTTTGTGTTTTGTATATGGCGTCACGGAAGGTCTCTACCAGGGACTCTAACCCACTGAGAGCGCACACAATTAGGTCTTAGGTGATTAGCGTAAAAGGTTCAGGGATTAAAAGTAATGCTCTAGAAAAGTTTCACTGTTTAATAGTTAAGAGAATTGCTTTAGCGTTTACGTTGCCTGAAAAATGAACTTTTGTGGAATAGGCTATTTGCTAATTTTGCCAAAACCATAAAGTGCTACTGTACTCAAGAGAAAAAATAAAAGAGCAAATAAATGCTCTTTTATTTCTTAGCATCCTTGAATAAGTAGGTCTCATGCAACTCTAGATATCAGTCATGTATCTCCGTATTTTATGCCTTTCAAAAAAAATAATGGGGGTCTTTGCTGAAATGAATAAATACAGCTGGTACCAAGACTAGTTCATTTTGGGTATTTCAGATTTGGGGTATATGAAGTAACCGAGGCATAGAGAGGTGAAGGGCAGTTGGTGTGATTTCCTGGTCCGCAGAGCAGGTGTTTAGCAAATATCTATGTTTAGCAACTATCTGTGATCATGTGCTTATTACCCACTTAACCTTGAACATCATATAAAAGAGGTGTATTTTTAAATATATGTACCAAACTTTAATTTTCATTTCACACTCAAAACTTCTGTACAAAAAGAGGCAAAGCAGGCAAAAAAAAATTACAGGGACTTCAGCAAACAATATACAACAACTTTTAGACAGCTTTGTGTATGCAACAGCCTTTATAGACGTAGTGGGGAAATTGGGTTCCAAAGTTTTTGTTTCTTTAAGATAAAATTCCAATGTTTATTATTAACATCTAGAAAAGTTTGTATCTGTCTGGGATACAAGATTGAATGAGAAGTTTCTGATGTCTACTGCACCATTAGATTCCAAGATTGAGAGAGCTTCATTTTTCTTTTGAGAAAGCATGGAATTACTGTTATTTAAATGTGATGATGTATTAAAAACCTCAGTTTACCATTAATAACTTGATACAATGGTGATGGCGAGGAGCAAACACCGATGAAGCATGACATTAACTAACAGTTAAAGGATAGTATCCAGGATGTTCTTTCTGGTTGTTAATTAATACTCCAGCCCCAATGGGTCACCACAATTCAAAACATTCATTGTCACTTCGTTTTACTAATTCCTAGTGGCACATAAAAGGTTTCCAAGGACAAAGTTATAATGCCAAAGTAGCAGTGCATCTGAGAAATGTAATTTTCACCTTGTTGCTCGCCCCAAAAATAAATATCTGAGTAATGGAAAACACTTTTATCTGAAAACTATGAGACATCAAATATGAAATATAGTTAACATTGACATGGATACTGTGGCTAGCACTTTCCCCTGAACCACTCACAGGCTGTGGACACGTGTGCATGCAGCACAAAAAGCTGTGATTTTTCAAGGATGTCTGATGCCTGGCGGACAGTCTGTTAAAATAATTTGTCTCCCACAATAGTTCCGGAGTGGACCCAAGGCCCATCACCTGTTAGTGATCACAGACATTCGGTTAACCGTCCTCCTGATACTCAGAGGAAATAGTTCAGGTCCTGGGCTTTTCAGAATCCACGTACTAGTGAATCTTGGCTTTGAAACAAGGTGGCTTGGCTAAATCGGGGCAGGCCGGCAGCCTCTCCCATATGTTTGGTCCCATTTGATAGAAAGTCTAATTAAAAATTATAAACGTGCTCAACTATTTACTCTGCAAGTCCTTTCCCCTCTCCAAGACTTAATCTCCTTCCCTGATATGGGAGGAAAGTAAACCCAGTGACGATAAACATTGAGTGCATCTATATTTCTAGTCTTGACAGTTGTTTCCCAAAGATAACATGCGGCTGCCAAGTAAAAGAACATTTCTTAAGCTGAATATTTAATGAATTTGTTTACCCAGTGTTATCCTAATTTCTGGCTTCCTCTAGGGTTTTAGAATGCCTAGGTTTGGAAAGGTCTTGAAAGCCATCTAGTGCATTTCTGTTCTGATGAGAGAACCCTCATCCAAGCAGCTGTACTTGTTCAGCTTGAAAAGCTCCAAGGAAAAGGGCCTTTCCTCTCCTTGTTGACTGACATTTAGATACAGACTGGGTAATCTGTTCTGTCACTTGAATGGATTTCTTTGTTAAAAATAAACAAAACCAAAGTATGTCTCTCCTCTTCTTGGAGGACTCAAGGGAATGCCAGCTGGCCACCAAAGCCAGGAAAGTAATGGTGTGACAGCTCCTTCCTTGGGACATTGTGAATGACACCAAACCCTGATATAACCAAACCCAACTCTGGGAATTACCATCCCCTGGGCAACTCTTTCCTTCCATCAGAAATAGGCAAGCAATTACATGGTTCAGGCTGAGGGTTTATTTAAAAGCGTCCGGTATCACCCCCATAATATGTATGCATAGGCCACGTGGTGAAAAAGAAAGGGCATGGAGTCAGGAATGAGGCATCCTGGGTTCTAGTCCTACATGGGGGTGATTCTGTTAGGCTTCATCCTCTGTCTCATTTTTCCCCTGGAGACCAGAATAGAAGATTTCCAAGATTCCATTCTAAGCTCTGTCTGCAGACACAATGACCCTTGTCATACTGCTAAGCATCAAGGCAAGGTGGGGTGATGCTTACCGGACTCTACTTATAAAGGAAGGATGTGAGAGTCAGTCTTCTTATTGGCTCATAGTCTTGTAGGACTACTGGAGATTATCTGTTTTATTTGCCCATTTTATAGGTGAGGAAAGTAAGACGCAGAGAACTTAAGTGAATTTCCCAAGATAACTCGAATCAACAGGGCTAGGACTTAATCCAGGTACTCAAGCCAGAGTTTATACATTGCAACAAGCTAGCAGTTGGGTCGTGAAGGAGCTGCCATGTAAATATTAGATAACCAGAAGACGAAAATCTCCCCTCTAAGTTCCTCTAGTTTTCTGGTAACTAATTAAGTGTCTAGGTCTCTGCTGCCACATGCATGGTCCCCAGAGGACAGGGCTCCGATTAGGAGGGGCTGTGTACCCAGTGCTCCACAGACAACAGGAATGTCAGCAACCTTACCCACAATTTTAGCCAGAGCTCCATTTCCCTGTCCCTGGAGACAGAGGGTTGAAGCAGAGAGATGACTGTCCTGTTGCCTGGGTGCCCTTCCTCCCCACCTGTGCCCCACTTCCACGACAGCCACCAACCCACCCACAACAGCACATCTATCTATTCTTGCTTCTCTCCCATGAACTGATGCAAACACATTGACTTTTACTCTTGCAAAATGGAAAGGGAACATTAGAGGGTATAAATCAAAACAGGAAGAGAGTATGCTGATAAATAAAATACGTGCAACAAAAAAGTTGCACGTGTGCTGCGCTGTCTGAGGAAAGAGAGGGGGTGTGCTGAATTCCAAACACTTGGCTTTGCGTCTCCACGTGCATTTTTCTTTTCTGGGATCCCTCTCTCTCTGTCAGGATAACAGTTGTGTTTCTCGCAGTTGAGCTGACCCAGGAAATCAAATACTTCATGTTTCTATAACTATACTTCCCAGAGAGATTACACATTTAGAATTAAAACATGACCACAGGCTATTAGGAATTTCTGATTGTTAAAGGTGTAAGGAACTCCAGTAGCAAAGATCAATGTCTCCAGAATTCTCCTTTTGGAGAAGGGGTTTTCGTTTCAGACATCGAAGATAAGGCTCTCCAGTCAATTTATGCTCTGCTGGGTTGAGTCAGTCAGGATACAAATTAAGGTCCATATATTTCAGGGACAAGAAGGAAACGGTTATGTAAATACACGAGTATTAACATCAATCTGTATTAAATAATGTAAACATATACATCTTCTGAGGTCAGTTCAAAGATCCTCTTCACTGAGCAAAGCTTTACTGAAGCATTGCTCGAATCTGTTTAGAAGTCGATTCATCATTCAAGTGTTTTGTAGTGAACCTGGATGGAGAGAAAATGATGGCGGTCAGTGTGCAAACAGCACTCTGAGAAAGCTTCGATCGTGACTCTCCAGCTCATCTTTACCTTGGGAGACATAACTGATACTTAGAAATCAAACTTGGCATTGGTGCTTTAGACAAAGAGCCACACTTCAATGCCCAGAGTCGTCTCAGATTTAATATTTGATCCTTCCTTCCAAAGGAGTTTTATGTTATGGTTATTAAACAAGTAGATCTTCCACCTAATCAAATAATTTCACGGAGGAGACACAAGCAATCTCATTTTCCAGGGAGGCAGACTTCACGTGCTCGAGTGCAGGATCTTGGCCATCTAGGCCACCCCTGCTGCGTCACAAATATTAAAATATGGGTTTGCATATTACAACATCACCCAACACTTAAAACTGTTAGGCTTTTCTACTTTTATGAGAATGCTTGTCCTCATTGCTACCACAAGGGGGCACGAAGGCAGGTCCATATACTGAAGAAAAGTGGTGTAATTTGTCTCCTCACATTAACTGGTGTAGAAATAGTTCATGAAAAGAAAGGAAAAGAGAAGTCACATGTAATAAAATCTTGACCGCGTCCCAAGCGCTCCATGGAAGTTTTTCACTCACACTAACTCTGTAGGACAGGTTATTGCCTCCATTTTACAGATGTGCAAACTGAGATTTAGAGACGTTAAAAGACCCATTCCAGATGACAAATATAACAATGTATGATTTGTAAACAATTTGTGATTTCTGATTTGGATCCAGGTCTGCCTGCCTCAAAAACCTGTGTTCTTTGACTTCCTCCCAGTGTCTACAGGAGACACCAAATGCCGAGATTCGGATGGAACCCACAGCCTACCGCAGTGCTCTGCTCTCGAAGCTCTGCTCGACCGAATGATGCTGGAAAGCAAAACAAACAAACAAACAACAGAAGCCAAAGTCTTCTTACTGAGTGTGGAGAGCCAGCCTTTTGTGAAATGGGCACCAATGGAGAAAACCTTGGTTTGCCCACAGAATCTGGAAGGCTCTTGGATTAAAGCTACATCTGTTCTGAAGAATGATGACTTAGCAGCTTCATGAAAAAGGATTAGCCTCAGTGTACAATTATTCATTTCATGTGCATCTCATTTCTTCATTTGTTAGATGGGGTAACAGATCTTATCACTCTGACTTGTGATGATTAAACGAGAGCGTGTGTGTTGTACGTGCGTAGAGAATCACCGCTCCATCTCACTTACACTTATTGAACATTTACTACATGCATGAGGTTGAGAGGAACTGAGGGAAATCAAAGATGAATGAGACAGCAGGGACCATAAACTTTCCAGACTGCAATCCCGACTGGCATGATCCGACAAACTCCTGTGGATATGTCACAGCTAAGAAACAAGAACACCTCCCCTGAAGTGGATTAAGTGCACGTGTCCTTGGGAAGCGAGCAGGTGCTCGGGCGTGCCGCGTTCGCAGTGAGGAGACGTCAGGAGCCCTAGCCAACTACAAGGGCATCCAGACAGGGCAGAGCAGGGTTCTCAGTTTGGGCAGCTGCACGTATGACTCACCCAGGGACCTTCAGAGCAAACCCACGAACACAAAATGGATGCCGGAGGCCCTACCCCAGCGATTCGAACTCATTTGGCCTGGGTTGGACCCTGAGCATCAGTGCTTTCAAAAGCTACCCACATAATTCTCCTGCGCAGCCACGTTTGGGAACCACAGGGGCAGGGGGAAGTGAGACCGGGGAAGCTTCTTCTTCTGCAAGTCCCCACCAACCACAAAGCAATGTGGCTGGGGAGTTAGGCCTCTGACCTGCGGGGTCACCCAGGCCTGGGTTTAGATCCCGGCTCAGCCATCTGCTGTGTGACTTTTGCCAAGTGAGCTGACTTCTCTAAATTTCAGTTTCTTCCATCTGTAAAAAGGGGATGATAAAAATGGGGCTGACCTCAACAGGCAGTTGGGAAGATGACACGTATTAACAGATGCAAAGGGGTTAAGCCTGGTGTTCTAGCCCTCGGACCCAAACAGCATCTATATTTGCAATGGTTCAGAAGGGCTGGCTGCCCCACAGGGCTGAGACTCACCTGAGGGCATTCAGCAGCCCCTCCACACTGTCTGGGGCCTGTTCCTTCAACACCTTTATACAGCCTTTCATCTAGAAGAAAGCACAAGAGTTTGTTAATACCCCAGTAATTCCATCATAGCATCTGTCCATAACAACACCTGTTCATAATAATATCACATTATTTCTTCCCATAGAGATCAAACTCAGAAATGTCCAACACACCTTCCTACCCCCTCAGGCCAGTGAGTTGTTTCTCTGGGCTTCTAGAAGGTTCTGTGCCAGTTTTCATATTATACTGCAATCGAACATTTTATGTGTCTGACTTTTGGGGACAAAGACCTGAGACTTTGATTTTCTTCTCTTGGACTCCAGAGCCAAGGGGAGAGCTCCTCCTCTAGCCTGTGCTCAGTTAAGACTGACTGAATGCATTGCAAACCTGATCATTTTATGTCATCTCTCTGCCCAGAATGCTTTTCCTCCTTCAGCTGTTTGACTGGTAAACTCAACGACTTAACAAAATTTTTTCTTTTTTTCTTTTCTTTTTTTTTTTTTTCTTCTAAGAAAGAATCTTTCTGGAAAGAACACCATCACTCACTTTAAGCTCAGATGTTCATGCACTGATTTGGGTATACTGTACTAAGGGCCTCTTTTATAAAGGCCACTTATAAAAATGTTCTTGTACGTTGAAAGTTTTTTCCTAAAGGCCTGATAAACCCTGTTGGATTGATGGGGGCAGCCAGAAGCCCAGGGTTGAGAATCATTTGGGGGCATGCTTAGGCTCATCCAAAAAGGATGTTGTGGTCAATCAGAGATGCCGGTCATGGGTGCAGGATGGGATCAAGCTCAGAATGAAGAGATTTGGTCCCTCTCCCAAAAGAGCTCATAGTCTAGTGGGTGAAGAGAGACAAATAGCTCATTATCATCCTGTGATATGTGTTCTTGTAAAAAGTGCCCAAGGAGGAACGGGGACATAGATGAGAGAGGAGGCAGAAGAGCAGTGGACACTCGTTGGGCATTTCGAGTTCTATTTCAGGCTGATGAAAGCCTTGAGTGTGAATAACAGGATGCAGTCAGAGGTGTAGTCAGGGCCAGATTCAGTGTGGGTTTAACAGCACGTTCGGGAGTTGGGGGCCTTTACCTGTGGAAAACACCCTTGATAGGTGTTAAAACAATCTAGTCATGTGATTCATACTGAGAGGGATCGGAGGAAGCACGACTGGGGACGGAGGGCCAGAGGGTGAGGGTGTGAGAGCAGCGATGGGCACGGAGGGCCAGGGCGAGACGGCAGGATGCACCCGAGGCCCAGTTCACAGGGCTCGGTGAGTGAGAGGGCGTGGAGGCGAAGAGGGAAGAAGGCAGTTCTTAGGTTCTGAGGGACAATCCCAGGTTTCCGGCTTTGAGACTGAGCTGGCGGAAGGTGAAATACCCGCGACAGGAACCCAGGAGGAGGAGGAGCAGGTCTGTGGGGGAAAGGATAACCTTTGATGTGAGGCCGGCCATGCCTCAGGTGTCCAAAGGAGGGGGTGTCTGGAATGCTGGGTGAGGTTTGGGCTGGGGACCACGGTGTAGGAGCGATTCTGTATTGGATCATTCCATACAGTTTTAAGGAAATCAGTTGAAAACGTCATCTCACTCCAGCCTGCTTTCCTGGCACCCACGAATGGCATCAGTTCTCTAAGTGACGCATATCCCTCTGGGCCTCGATGACTTTGCCCTGACGATTCCTCCACCTGGAGTACTCTTCCTTCTCTCTGTGCATTCGGTAAAATCCTCAAGATCCACCTGAAACGTCACCCTCTGTCTCTGCCTCTATGCGCAATGAGCTTCTCCCTCACCTGGGTTTCTAGAGCTCAGTACCTCCATTTTGGACTACAGAACACCTTCTTTGTAAGCGCAGGTAACAGGATCTATTTCAATATTTGCTTTTGCACAGTTGATGAGGATACCCTAAGGATTTATAAAACAGTGCAAGTAGCTGCTGGCTTAGAAGCAAACTGGTATCTGGAAAGAAACCCTTATGTCATCAAAGAAAAATGGCCCATCTTGTACTGTTGTGCTGAAACTTTCCTAGAGACACATACAAACTTCTATGAACAAACCTGCTTAGTGAGACATACATGAACAAATGGACTCCATCAAGACTGGGTAGGGATAGATCTAATCTTATATAACGTTTATAGCCTCAGCAGAAAGACTCAGTAAATAACAAGCAAGGACAAGCTTTTTAAAGGTTAGGGCTACAAGGCATAACGGTACCCAGTGTATTTTTAATTATTGACTCTGTGACAAGTTAACAAAAGACTGTGGTAAATGAGAATGTCCTATGGGTACTAGGTAATAAATTCAATCCATATTCAAATGATATTCATGGGTTATTAATAGACCTATTTATACTTAATCTATAGCATAAAAATGTTAAAGCCTCACAAAGAATACAGTAAAAATATTTATTGGTATGAAAAAACTTCCATAATATACTGTTATGCAAATTAAATGTTTTAAAATAGAAATTACGGCAGGGTGCTAATCTGTTAAGTATATAGACACATACACACAAACATCTATACGAAATGAAGGGACATATATATGTGACATATTAACGGTGGTCACCTGTCCATGGTGAGGTTACCACTGATACATTTAATTTTCTGTATTTTGGGTTTGTTTGTTTGTTGGGGGGCTGCCCCGTGCAGCATGCGGGGTCTTAGTTCCCGGACCAGGGATCGAACCCGCTCCCCCTGCAGTAGAAGCATGGAGTCTTAACCACTGGGGCACCAGGGAAGTCCCAATTTTCTGTATTTTGATTTCCTGTATTTTCCCAAAACTTTTATATAAGTATTTATTTTCTTGATAAATAGAAATAATTACATTAAAAATAATGAAGACTCTATGAAGAACCACGGCTAGCTATGCTAGGGAGCCAAAACCTCAAAATGAGTAATCCAAGTTGCATTATTAATTGATACATTTTCTTACAATCTTTAGATTCATGGCCCATCTGGGCACATGGACCTTCTGTCTGCACAGAACTAGAGCATCAGAGATGCTGTTCTGTATGGATGAACGAGCGTAGAGTGTGCACACCCTGACTTAGCCGCGTCAGAATAAGTTGGTACCAAGAGGTCCTATTCCGTACTTAAAAGGCTTTAAATTAATACAGGGATACACTACTGGGTGCCATTGCAGGCAAACACGGGGCTGAGAGGAGCCTGTTTTATCCCACAATCAACAGGAAATCACCTGCACACCACAATCATTTGTTTTCCGATCATATCCATTCATTCAGCAAAATCTATATGGAGTATCTAGTGAGCGCCATGCTGTATGTACCGAGGACACTGCCAGGCAATGAAGCAGACATTAGGTATATAGATCTTGGTCTCTGCCCTTGTCAACAAACTCAGAGCCCATGAGGGAGTCAGAAAATCCAAAATGGTAGGCGCTCTGGGCCCAGAGGAGAAGCAAGGCTCCGCTCCATGCAGGGCACAGGAGATGTGCTCCAAATGAGGTGACATGTGAGGAGTGTCTTAAAAGAATTCCCCCCATCAGAGAAGAGGGAGGGCACCCTGGGCAGAGAAAAGGGCTCAAGCATATTCCAAGGACACGATAAGGCATGGGAATCAGGCAGAACCAGCTGCAGGGATGGTGGGAGAGGAAGTTGGAACGTTGTTTGGGATTTGACCGCGGTGTCTTGTAATCTAGGATGAGACACATATAACATATAGAAATATATATTTATATGGCACACTGGGTAAGCCGAAGGGGCAGCTTGCAGCTAAGGGACTGTTTACCTCTCAGCTCCTCTACAGGCTGAGGGAATCAGCACCTCCACACTCCTGTTGTGCCTTTGAGGTTGGACGTGTTTGCTGCAAGCATATGAACAGGGCTGGACTTCTTGCTACGAGGAGAGCTGCCACGATGGGGCTTGCATCTGGGAGAGCTCTCTCCCGGGGGCAGGGGGGTAGGGGGTGTGGAGGGGAGGGAGAGAGGGAAGCAAGGTCTGTTTGACGACATTTATGAGCTCTTATTGGGAAATCACAGTTCGTAACTATTCTTACATCGATCTTGGATGTCTTGCAGAAAGCTCCCACGGGGTGGACGTGGTCGTAGAGGATGATGACCCCCACCATCACCCTCATGCAGAACATCAGCGTTTCTTCGCTTGTAAACCTACTCCTGTACTCCCTGCAAGAGAGGACAAGTGGCAGAGATATTACCTCCGTGACAGAGCACGTTCATCTCTGGCTCCACAAATGGCTACTTCAGCCTCCTCCAATCCTCCCTGGAGAACAATTCCAGACCTGCAGAACCAGGTTAATAAGCTCTTAAAGAAACCAGCGATGGTAATTCTCCTTGAATCTATCTGACCATTGTGAAAACAAGGTAAATCAGAGGGCAGTAAATTCTCTTCTGCCCTCAGCGAGCCAGCTCATCATGTACATAAGTCCCCCTCCCATCAATCTTGAATATTTTATAGCAGGTCTCTCTGGCTGTCCTAGATTATAGAGAATAATGGCTTCATTATGGAGAAAACGAATCAAGTTCACGTCTGTAGAGCAGCTACCTTGTCTCCAGTCTGGGTAACTTCCTTTGCTAAGATACAGGCTGCAGATGATTCAGATAATTCAAGCCAATTCTAGAGGCTTTCTTAACATCTACTTCATTACGGTTTGTCCCCACAATAAAGATGACTACTATTTCCATCTTGGAATAAATCTTAACTTAAATATAGGTGAACTATCTGAAATTAACACCATCTTACATCTGAACAGAGCATCAAATTTTATAAGGCACTCTTGATGCCTTTGGCCCTCCCGAACTCTCTGCATCATAGATGGTATTATGGGAACCTCATTAGATGAGGAAACCAAGGTCCAGGCAGGTCAGACCACTTGTTTCTGGGCACAAAAGGGGCTACAGACATACGTGGAATAAGTGGAACCCTGACACTGGAGTGTAGGTTTTCTCATTACCATACTGCCTCATCCTCAACAACCTCAACCATTTTTTAAATCTAGCAAGTAATTTAAGTGCAAGGAAACTGCTGCATGCACGAGAGAGAGAGAGAGAGAGAGAGAGGAGAGAGAAAGAGAGATCTTCATTATCATTTTTGCAATAGCCTTATCACTTCCACTCTTGGTTCTAAATCTTCTCTCAAATCTTTCCTCCAATATATTTACAACATACCCAGTCATTTAACCCAATCTTCCATTTGATCCTTATACGACTTCTCCTGCCTCTTTGATTTGACTTTTGATTCTGCCAATCTAACAAGCTATGCAATCTTTGGGAAGAAGTCAGTTAATCAATTTAGGCCTCATCCTCCTCAGCTCTAAAACGGGGATACTACACCTCTCACCCAGAATCCTCTATGAAAGTAATTCAGTTAACATATAAGTAAATGTTAATATGCTGACCCAAATGTTAGATGTTGTCACCACCATCACCATCATCACAGAGATAGGTGAACTCTTGACCATGAATACACCTCTGATTTAACTTACGGAGTTTCCAGCATGACTTTACAAACGCTCGTCATGGTACTGAGGCAGTCTGTGGTATTCTCTATTGGCAGCGTTTTGTTCTAAATGGGAGACACAAGTGGGTAACAGCCCCGTTAGCAGCTTCTACGTGCACTCGGGCAAAAGGCACCTCGCTGCGCGACGACACTTACTTCGGAGACAAAGTGCATGGTGGCGTTGCTGAGCATTTTCAGCATCGGCGTGGCTTCTGCATAGAAGAGGGACATTCGGTTGGCCATCTCGTTGTTGACTTCGTTCTCAATGTCTAGCTGATGAAAAGAAGACGAGAGGATGCGGTTGATAAAGAGATGGTCAACAACTCAAAACAGTGTCCTCTGGAAACTGAATTAGACAAAGGCTCTGTCTTCTCCCTGTGCCCCGCCCGACGATGCCTGGAGCATGGGTGTGTCAGCCTGGGAGTTCCGGGGACTCACATGCATGTTGTTGATGCGGTTACGACTGATGGTCCTTCTATAGTAGCTGAAGTCATTCTGAATAGCCGGGTTCCTCATCTGAAATTCAGAAGGGAGGAAAGCAGGTCATCTCTCAGCATCAGGTGCGGGATATGCACCAGAAGCCCGGACACTAGATTCTGCACAGATACCGGGACTTCTCTTTGTTACCCAAGAGTCAAAGCAACTTCCGGTTAAAAATAAATACGCAAAGCTCCACTATTTAAAATATGCCCTGGTTTTACCCTAGGCTAGATTTCAGGGAAAGTATACTTGTTCCCAAAGAGGAAGAGACATTTGAAATGTTTTTTTCCGGTTGCATTTGGCAGATTTTGAATTTCCATGTAGAAACCACCATCCTAAATCACTCTGACCACAGGAGTTCAAATTCTCACCACATGACACGTCTCTCTAGGGAAGGAGCTACAGCTCGCTCGTCTCTCTCCCCACAGCTGCACAACACTGCAGGGCACCTGGACACCTAGGTGCTCAGTAGGACTTTGTTAAGTTGTCCAAGCACACGCGGCCTAACCTTCAGTTCATCAAATCGAAGGGTGAAATGCAGAATTTCCGCAAACTCCTTTGCCAGGGCCTGCTCCCGTTCCAGGTGTTGCGTCGGTGTGTAGGGTGGACAGGTCAGAGATTCCAGTAAACTCTGAAGAGCTTTTTCTGAAAGTCAGAGGGATACAGACATATTTGAGGTGGCCCACAGAGATCTTTTCAAAGAGCACAGTTTGCAGCCCCGGTTGACATTCTCAGAGATAACCGGCTTGAGTTTTTCCACTCCACCTTTTCCCCCAGAACGGTGTGAAACGTGACATGTGTGGGTGAGGAGGAAAAGGAACCCCCCAGGGCTCCGCCTCCACTAGAGAAGAGCCCCGTGGCCACACAGTCTTGTAAATGTCTCCCAGAGCTCAGCTGGACCCTCACATGTTCTGTCATCCCAATTCCTCACACTGTTAGAAAACCACACATAGGTGATTTCGGATCATGTGCATATGAGATAACCATTCACAATGCGGGATGAGATGAGGTGGCCCTGAATGCTGTGGGTTAAATCACCTGCTTCGCAGAGAGAGACTTCCGGTCTGTTCCAGCTCTTCTCTGCATTTATACTCTCATCAAACCCCAGGAATATTCTTCTACAAACCCACTGCCATATCTACCTCCACTATTGTCCTGAAAAGAGTCCCATGACTCCCACTTCTCTGTTTCTAAAACTTCCTTCCAGTTTTTCTTCCGTGTATTTCTCCTATAGCACCGAGTCATGTAACCAATTCTCTAGAGCAGGGGTAGGAAAACTACGGCCCACAGGCTAAATCTGGCCCACAGTCAATTTTTGCAAATAAAGTTTTATCAAAACACAGACATGCTTTATTTTCATTCCCCTAGGGATTGACTGTGGCTACTTTTGTGCTACAATGGCAGGGTTGAGGGGTTGCAACGAAAATAGGATGGCCCACAAGCCTAAAATACTTATTATCTGGCTCTTTACAGAAGAGTTCACCAGCGCCTGCTCCATCATCCCTAGAGAGTCCTTTTACAGTTTCTTTCCAAGGACACCGCTAGCATTTTCTGTCTGTGGGAACAAACTGTCTTCTGAGGCAGCTCGCTTGACCTTGGACTGCTCTGAGAGGTGGATTTTTTCCTGTCTGCTGAGTTGAAAGTTGGCTCCTTAGGATTTCAGTTCATTGGGTCTAGACACGCTTGGAGGAAACAGAGAAATCGATTCCTCTTCAACCTGAGTGTTTTCAGAAGCTCTCTCTTCTTGAAAAACTGGTTCAGTTCATTGAACTATTTCCTTTGAGTCTTAGCTTCGAGTTCTCTCAACATCATGGCTATTATTCCCCCAGCGTACTTCAGTTTCTCTGTTTAACTCTTAAAATGTGGCACTCACTTATGGCAGAAGTAGAGTAAAACATGACCACACGCTTCCTCGTTCTAGATGTATTATATTAACCAGGGAAACCTCAGACAGCTTCACTGTTCGGGGAGGGGTTGTATCATATCGGTGGTCACATAGAGCCTACTGTCAACCAGACTTGATTTTCTTCTTGCTTCTGCAAAGCCATCCTGTGCCTGCACAGATTTTTTTAAGCTTCAGGAGAGAATGTTATGTTTGTCTTTCTTGTATTTTACTATATTAAACTTAACACATGATTCCAGCCACCCAACTTCTTTTTGGGTTAGCAGGTAACCTGTATTTTCTCTGTCCTTCGGAAATGTGATCAGACAAGGTAAACCTGTTAAGAGTCAGACCTAGCTGAGAACAAAACCAAAGGGACACCCGCTAGTAAAGACACTCTAAATGCACCAATAAATGCAGGGGAAGAGGGCTTCCCTGGTGGCGCAGTGGTTGCGCGTCCGCCTGCCGATGCAGGGGACGCGGGTTCGCGCCCCGGTCCGGGAGGATCCCGCGTGCCGCGGAGCGGCTGGGCCCGTGAGCCACGGCCGCTGAGCCTGCGCGTCCGGAGCCTGTGCTCCGC
>NC_041225.1:37195943-37209400 GCF_002837175.3 Physeter macrocephalus
GCAACGGGAGAGGCCACAACGGTGAGAGGCCCGCCTAGCACAAAAAATAAATAAATAAATAAATAAATAAATAAAAAATGCAGGGGAAGAAACTCTGAGGTGGATTGACAGAAATGGACATGGCGGTGTTTTGGTACAAGCAGTCTCCTGTGACGATGCACAGCGACGGACGTGGGGTAGTTTCCAACGCCCTGAACCTTTCCTGCTACTTCCTCAAACGCGTAACAGAATTTCACACGTAAGACATGAAAACCGTAAACACGTACTCACCTAGCCTGATAGAAAACTCATAAAATCTCTTTAGCCTCACGACCAAAGGACACACTGCGTTCCAAGCTTTTTCTTGAAGCTGAATGTCATTGGGATTTTGAATGGCCTGCCGAAACATTATGGAATTGTCTGTTTAAAAAGAAGCAGTAAGCTCCACATCAAGATGACTTAAGATTGAGAAAGAATTTGAGTTAAAAAGATACAATTCCTGCTGTACTTTGCTAATGTGTGTTTCCTCCATGGACATCAGTTCATTGGAGTTTCGTCCAAGATGCCCAGTTAGGATGGCGATTTTAGCACTTGAACACAATGTAAAAGGCTCGACAATTAGACACTACATCATCTTGTTTCTCTTCTCTTCAATGCAAAAAAAACGCATGTCTAATTGGAAGCAATTCAGTCCTCCTCCAACACCGTTTGATTCTTCTAAAGTAGAGCTAGTGCTCATTGGGAAGTGCAGATTCTGTGGATACTTTCCTTGCTTTATACTATGTATTACATTCCTGCCAGTCTGTGATGGTACCTAAATTACCTAAATTAAACGGTGACCCCTAAGTAGAAAAATAACCTCTTAATAGGCTGTTAGTGTCTTCGAAATGCTGTTTTGTCTGGGTTTCAGCAGCTTGAGGATTATGACGCTAGCAGTGTTTTTGTTGTTGTTATGTTTTGTGTTTTTTTTTTTTTTTTTTTTTTTCAGAAAATGGTGGCGGCAGTATGTGTGTGTGCGCTGATAGTTCCACAAAACTAATTATTTCAAACAAAAGGAGTGTGAAGTTTCTTGCCTTGAAGGCATTATGGAGTCTCAGAAGCCACAGTGACAATTTTCTTTTTTTGTTTTGTTTGTTGTTTTGTTTTCCCTGCATTTATTTTTAAAATCTCACATGTCATTTCAAGATGACAGACAAGCAGACTACTTAAAACGAGATCTTTTATGACTCTTGTTTGTGATATTAGTAGAACCTGCCAAAATTATTACAAATTTTTGTAAAGTTCATCTAAACCCAGACTACGACTCGTATTTCAATTGTTGTTTGTAGATTTCATACGTATGTTTCCCTTATGTGAAGTAACATCCTGACAAATTATTGTTTAAATGTGAGTCCTGCAATATCAAATGTATGTTGGAGAAGAGAATGGCTAACACTTTACACAGTCTACAGCGCTGTGTGCTCAGATCAGCGTACTAGAATAAAAAGGACCATTCATACATTTTTTAAGGACACATTACGCTCCTTGTTCTTCCTAGTACGCTAGGAAACACTAGGGCTATTACTTAATCTTGCTCTGTGTGTGCGTGCATGGGTTTCCTTTCTCCACCAAGGGTGCTGTCAGCTCAGTATTATTATGGGCATACGTCTCGGATCTCTGGCCCCGCGCCCTTGTAAGCCTGCAGGTCTGCGAGGATGCTCTCGGAATCCTGGAGGACGGCGCTGATCTGGTTCCATATTTCCCTCTCTCCTTCTGTGGGCTGGGCATCTAAGCAGATGGGAAACCAAAAGACACAGAGGGCTTCTGTTATAAACAGCCTGAGAAGTGGCTCGGCATTCAGTTCTACCTGCTAGACAATCCTATTTTAACTCCTGCAGGCTTAGTATTTACTCTTTAACATAACAAGGTGCTGAGAAAGGAAAACTGACAGAAATTCTGCCCATTACTCAGTTCAAAATAGTCATCAGTATTTCACACACATTAAGCAAAGCGTGTTGGAATCATTGCAGGCACTCCTTTATTTGTATAGGTCGCATCTTTTGCATACCTACTACGTGCCAAGTGGTACGGTGGGTGATAGGAAGAATAAACATTATCTTTTGGGATCCACTTTGAATAGAAGCTTTTGAATATTTCTGTTATGATTCAAAGTCTGTGAATCTGAGTATAGATAGGGAAATAGTCTCCCTTATATTTCCATACTACAAAAGCTTAAAATATTAGATAGTGAATCCTTCAGAGCCACGACAGAGATGTATCTTTCCGGAACACAATGGTTTGTAGAAAGCCTTGGGGTTTCTCTTTGAACATGAACTCAAGAAGTGCCAGGAGTTCATTTTAAAGGCTCCTGTACTGTTCATCTTTGGTATTAACCATGAAATTTATCCACAAAAATAAGTAACACATTTAAGCTTAAATAATGAAGAACGTATTCAAACAGCCACAGAAACATCCCCTTAGCCCCGCAGTGAATTCCTACTTGTTTACATTCCTGGAGCCAATGTTTGCTCTTGTCTGCAGGAGTATTTTGTGGGGGGCTAGGGGGTGGAAGTTGAATGGTGGTAAAGATTGGGTTTTATTTATCTCACAATGCCTATAAAATAGGTTTCTTGCCCAGGCTAGTTAGGAAATTAATCTCCATCTAAAACGAAGGCACTGCTAACAGAGAAAGGGGATAGATGTCATCTCCTAAAAATCTGTTTTCAAAAATCCAAGTCCTAAGGCTCTGAATTCTCCCAGCGGACCTCACTAATGAAAGGTGGGATGGAGTCATACCTGGTCTAACATTATCCAGATCAAATCCCAGTTTTGACTCATCTTGGTGGGTGGTTTGAAAAAACAGAATTCACAAAATAGGTGATTTTGAAGTGAGGCATTGACCATGCCAACTGGGTCTTCAGAAAGGCTGAGTATCAGAGTAGAAGTGGGCCGGATGTGGTTGTTCCTGCTTCAGTCACCATCTGCTGGACCTATACTAATGCAAGGCCAGACCTCCGAGAAGTGATGCCCATGGAGATTTTTAGATCATTTTATTTCTCAGATCCTGCTAAAGGCCTAAGAAATTGGTGGAGTTACCTGGGAAATGAAGGGTGAAATTCACCAGTGTATAGTAATTCTCTTTAAAAGAAGAGAAATCATAGGCCCTCAGAGATTACTCAGAAACCCTGCAACCTGTTCCTTCTACAAATGAGACGGATTTCAACTAGTGGATGAGGAGGGACTAAGGTACACGTGCACCAGGGTGCAGAGAAGGGGGAGATGAGTGTGGTCTGGGAGAAGCGGAAAGTGCTCCATGTAAGGGCTGGGACTGGAGCTGGCTGGCTGGAAGCCCCAAGGGAGGGCATCCATGAAGAGCAGGAGGAAGGCTTGGCAGGTGGCCAAAGAATGGCTGGACTTGAAAGAGGAAAGGGACCCGCCAGGTTACATTCTTGAATCCAGCCTGGGAAGCAGAGGAAAGAAACATGTTCCTCCTTCATCCTTCGCTACCCTTCTCCTGCTTCCCCCAAACACTTGGTAAGTTGTCTCAGGTAAAACGTTTGTCACGATACACTGTATATTTCATCTTTTCCCGTTTTCCCAAACTTTTCCCAAAGCAATACGGCATCTTAAACAGAAACCTAAAACGCACAAGCTAGAAAGCCTGTAACTGAGGAACACGTTTCAATTAACAGAATTCCAGGGTAAGGCTGGCAACTTCCAAGTAAGAAGAAAGTCAGGGAAGAAAACATATGACAAAAATGCAAAGATCCTAGAGAACAAAAAAATCAAATACTCTTGACTCAAATCCTTTCCCCTTTGGATGAATGTATCGAAAACTCACAAGCTAAACACAAAGACAATTTCCTATGGAGATTTATATTTGAGAAGGAAAAGAAAAAGAGAGTCTGGGACCAAGATTCTGAGAGGTAAGTCTATTTGAATATAAATACAAAGAAGTATGGGACAGGAAGGCACTTGGAGAACAGAAAAGGCTCCTAATCTTGGCTGTCACATGACTCCATCTTAGCAAGTCACCACTTGATAAGTTTTAAACAAAACAGAATTAAAGCTAAGTGATCTAGAAGAGGAGCATTGGAAAAACAAAAACAAAAAGCCCCCATTCTTTTGATGGTTACTGAAACACCAAAGGAGAAAGATTTCAAACTCAGTTTTTAAAAACAGAGGCCTTTCTTGAGTGCTTCAAAAGTAAGACAGTTTCCAGCAGAGTGGCCTAAAAGTGGTACTGGCCACAGATAGGCAAGCATCTCTCCGTCCCAGGCGAAGTGACACTTTCTAATACAAATTCACACTGACGTTGATGTGACCACAAATTGCTGGATGAGTGACATGGAGGATGACACCACTTCTCTCCCAGAGGTGGCGGAGTTGGGGGCTATGGTGAATCACTTCCGGCCTGCAGTAACTCCCTCCTGCTAGCCAGAGTGATCTGTGAAACAGGACCCTCAGTCCCCAGCCTCCCTCTCTGGGAAAACATTTCTTTTGGCAGATATTCTAGTGTCCTATTGGAAATGTTTCTCATGTGGCCCCGTTCGACAGGGATGGGGAGGGGAGGGGTGGGAGAAATCCAAGCCATCATTCCTTCTTTGGGAATGATTCTGACTTAGAAATGCGTTGGCTCATTTTCTTCCATAATCTGTTAGGCTTATATTGCAAGCCCTAGTTTTTTCCTCTCTCCTCTGTCGTGGAACTGAAGTCACCTTTTCTTCCAGCTAATAATTAAGCCCTTGGTGCCAGCACCACAGTCCCTGTCTTCTGGGCCAGGCAGCTGTAAGAGTCTCAGGGGACTCAAATCACAAGTGGCATCAACTCCTGAGGTAGAGAGTACCAACTGGAAGAAGCTCTGATCCGTATGTCTTCTTCTTTTTTCAAATGGGAAAAGGACTGTGTAACCCTAAGTGACATTTGGTATTGGCCCAAATCCCTAAGTTCATGATTCATCCCACTTTGATCCCCCAGCTAAATGATCAGACACTGAGGACTAATTAGTGAGAATCTGATCTTTTAGCCTGTAAGACTCAGGCCTTATTTGTTTCATTTGATATTGTATCTCCAGGACCCAACACAGTGCCTGGCACGCAGTAGATGCCGGTAGAAAAATGTGCTGAATAGTTGAAACATATGATTTAAATAAGTTTCTCACATTGTTCTGTGATGGTTTTTCTGCTTGTCTTTGAATTCTGAGATCTCTGGAGACAGGGTCTGTATTCTTGCCCTTAGTGCTCCCATATGCCCTACCCATTGGAGACACTCACTAAACATGTCATGACTCAATGAATAAATGAGGAAATTGACCAGGTGACAGAGAACGTGGGCTGTGGGAAGCAGCAAAAGAAATGAAGATCCTATTACTTCTAGATCCTCTCTTCTGTCTTGTCTCTCTCTTCAACAGCGTTGCATGTCTCTCTATTACCATGAAGATAATATGCATTCACCTACAATCAGATTGGCTATTCACATCTTCATTAACATTGTGTTTTTAAATCTTCCATCATTTATCTACAGCGTCAACGGTTTCCTCAGTGTGGTTAACATATTAATAGAATATTTGATGAGTGAAAAACTGCATTTAATGTTTATTCTCCCAATTCTAAGGCTGTTATCATTTTGGAGTAGCCCTTTGAGAGGCTTTGGGGTCTATACTTTTGGCATTCTCCAGATTCAGATTCAGTTGGTTACCATGTTTTTAAAATGTACTGTGTCTTCGGATGTCAAGGAGAGACATCTTGAAAAAGACCTTGAAGAATTAGTGATTGAAAAGGTTACTATATTTAACCTGTCAGCAACCTCTTAAAGCATTTGCTGAGTGAACAGGAACTCTGAGTTATGGGTTTTGTTTTTCTATTTTTAACACAAAGATTGACCTTTAGTCAAAGGTATACACACACGCACACACAAATGCACACCAATAATATTAATGATGGAAGTGGGTCGTTATTTCTAGTTGCAGTCAGTGAATTATTTGGTGATATTTTTTCTAAGAATCACGTTCTAAATTTCTAATCATCACCAGTTATTGCATCAAAATTAAGGAGGATGGTTACAGAAAGCTGGGCTGTTCCTGTCTAACGATGAAGCTGTTAAAAACTCCTGTGATTTACACAGGCAATTTCAGAAACCAACACTTCTAGGAGCCCTGGAACAAGCCTATCCAGGCTTTTCCCCGGGTGATGATTTAAACCCCCTGTTCCGGACTTGCTATTGTAGAAAGTATGAAAATGTATCATGTGCACTGAGACCTTGAACACATATATTTACTGTCAAGAACTTGCTGAATTCCAAGTGCCTAGAATTTTTAATGGAAAAGTACCATCTTGTCAATTAAGAAAGTTAAACAGTATTCATTCCGTTTACAGGGGATCTATTTATCCTCCTTTGGCTCGATTTGCTGTGACAGTGGATATTCACTGTCAGCATTCTGGAGTCACCAGGGTCAGGTAGAGGTTTCGCAGTGGAAGATTGTGACATTTACTGAAAGCAGAATGCTTGGCATTCCACTGTGCTGATGGAGAGGAAGGTGGCCATGGGCTTTGTTTGTCAGGAACGAACATCTTTGGTGAACATACCCCAGGGCAAGGCAGCAGGGTTCAACCCAGAGCAGGGCTGTCAAATCAAAGGGTTCTTATCTCTGTAAATCAGCCAAGGGCGAGCCCTGTCTCTACAAGCACCGGGAACCCACACACCTTTTCCTAACAACCTATTCAGTACTGTGTGGAAAAGCTGACAGAGAATCAAACAAATTAACCAAAGATAATGTGAGAAGAAGACACAATTTATTTGGAGATGTCTTTGGCTTCGAAGGAAGCCCTGGCATTTCATCAATAGGATACATCCCTATCTCTGTACCCCACTGGTTGTTGTATAAACACAGAAGAAAGGTACAGCAGAAAGAATTTGCCAAAAAGCCATAAATTAAATCTATGGCTCTTCTTCCCCACCCACTTCCTCACTTCTCCACACCTCGCCCTTTCAGGATAAACTAAGAAACATAACTATCTAATATTAAAATTGGGGGATGTAAAATGGAAAAGATTTATAGCACAATACTAACTGCTTACAGAAACAACGTAAAATTATGAAGGTCCATTGGAAGATGTAAGTAAGTGTGACTGGTTGACATATTTATTGGTACAGGAGCATTAGTCATCATATGCCAGAGCCCTTTCCCAAGGAACAATCAGATGAGGGACTGCAAAGAACAGGGAGGGTTAAGATACTCGAAGGCTTGTTTATTTCATCCACATGCTGTTAGATCCCTGTGATGTCATGGGGGAAGAGGGAGTTCCAAGGATGTAGTTTTGGAGACCCAGATCCTACCATCAGTTTTACCACTCACTAAACATGAGACCTCAGGGAAAGCCTATTAATCTCTCTGGGTCTCATATTAATTCTTGGTAAAGGGAGGGAAGCTAACAAGAGCCCCGTCTCCTCCCTGTATGTTCCTGTGGGGTCTATGACCTGTAGGATCATAATGAGGACGTTGACAGATGAAAAGCGCTTAAAAAGCAAAAGTGCTAGAAACTGAAAGAATCTTTGTGAATGAATCCCTACGATGGCATAAACAAATTCCTCCCCAGGTCTGTTCTGTTCTTTTGCTTTTTGTTTGTGTTGTTTCATTTGTAAAGTGACCAAAAACATTCTTTATTTTCCTCCTTTACTCTTCTAAGATTATCTAGCCTCCTGTGAACGACCTCAGCAGATGTGAGGGCACCAGAGAGGGAGAGATGAAAGAAGAGATCAGTAGCGGCAGGAAGTGGCCCGAGTCAACAAAGAAAGCCCAGATGATCTCCTACTCTGACAGCGCCCCCTCCCTTGCTTTAAAGACCAGGAGACTGTAGTCCTAACAGGTCAAAATATTCAGAGCCTTTCTGAGAGGACAGTGGTTTGGAAGCTTTAGAATTTCCCTCTTAACCCCACCTCCTTCCCCATCAACCACCATTATTGTTTTTGGCATTCCTATTATGCTCATAAAGTTTGGTTTTTCTTATAAGAAAATCATTTTTCAGTTGCTATATTCTAAGAAACACATCTTCGGCCCAGCCTAGAACCTGTACTTCTTTTGGCCAACCCATCACTCGCTCTCTGTTCTACCTATTACAGACTTCTCTGCTACCTGCCCTACTGTCTCTTCAATGTGTTAGCATCTGATCTCCCCAATAAAGTTATATACTCCTTGAAAAAAGTTCATGTTCTTCTAGTGTTCCTGTATTTATGTGCTCTATGTCTTTCCCCCCATGCCTCTCTGCTCCACTAAGACACCACCCCCACTTCTGCTGGTCCTTCCTAATGCTAGGATGCAGGAGATGCTCTGCAGATAGTTACTGAATTAGCATCAGTGAAGAAATCAAAATTCCTAAGCTGATACTTCATGCCCAGGTCTATGCCAGATACTGAATAAGTCACGTATGATATATGCACAAGATGCCATCCAAATCCTTTCCACGGGGAAGTGAAAAAACACCAAAGAGACCTAGTTATGTCAGAAGGAATGGAGAACACTGGAATAAGAAAATGTGTGAGAAAATATAAAAGATCTATTAAGATTACAAATACAAACACATACACGTTTAAGAGACTATTGCAAGTTTAAAGTTCAAAAAAGATATTGTAATGAGGAGTTTATAACATGTGTACATAGAAGCAAAACATATAGCAAGAGCACAAAGGGTGGAAGGGTGGTGATTGGATGTGTACTGTGATAAGTTTCTTAAATTCTGCATGAAGTAAAGAATACATTTTGAAGACAGATGGCAATAAGTTAAAGATGTATCTAATAATCTCTAAAGTAAGCACCAAGAAGCATAACTAAAAAGTCAACATAAAAGACAAAAGAGAATACTAAAAATTATTTGATTTAATCGAAAGGCAGGAAAACATTGAGAAACAAATGGAACAAACGGAAACAACACCAAGATACACTCAAATACAAACAGTAATTAAATGTACATACAGTAATTAGATGTAAATGGGCTAAACATGCCAATAAAAAGGTAAACATTATCAGCTTGGATGAAAAAAATCGGACCAACTATGTGTTGTTTATGAGAAACACGCTATAAAGATAAAGGCAGACAGACTAGGGAAATATATACCATTGCAAACACTAAGCATAAGAAAGCTGTTATGGTCAAAATATGGCATGCTTAAAGGTATATTTAACAAAAGATATGTGGGACCTCTAAAAACTACAAAACACTGCTGAATGAAATTAAAGAATATCTAAACAAATGAAAAGATAGACCATATTCATAGGTGGGAAGAATCAATACTACCTAGATGTCAATTCTCTTCAAATTGATCCCTAGATTTTATGTAATTATAATCAATATCCCAGCAAGATTTTCTGTAGACATTAAAGGCTTATAAAAGATAAATAAAATTGTTTAGAAAAGTAAAGGAGCTAGAATACTCAAAACATCTTGAGAAAGAACAAAGTTGAAGGACTTACTCTTCCTGACTTTAAGACTTATTAGATGTTAACGTTTTGGTATTAATTGGTGAAAGGGATCAATAAAGCAATGAGAGAGAATAAAAGGTCCAGAAGTAGCCCGATACATATCATAGTTAACTAAATTACGATAAGGGCATTAAAGCAATCTCCCTGTGCTAGAATAATTTTATATCACATGAAAAAAAAATAAACCCAACACCTCTCTCATAACATATACAAAAATTAGTTCAGGATTGATCATTGACCTAAATGTGAAGCTTAAAATTCTAAAACTTTCATAAGGAAATGTAGTAGGATATCTTTATGACCGTGGAATAGGCATGATTTCTTAAAGAGGATACAGCATGAACTTAGTAAAAAAGGAAAAAAATGATAAAATAACACTTCATCAAAATGTAAAACTTCTGTTCATGGAAAGAAAAAAGTAGTGGGATGAAAAAACAACAATAAAAACATGTTAAGAGATTGTGTAGAAATGTGACCATAAACTGTAAAACCCGCTGCGAAGGTCAAAAAATTTAAATCAGATCTACACAGCTGGAAAACCTAAGGACAGATGTGTCTAATTTTGTATTATATTTTGACCCAACCTAACTATATCTATTTGACCCGGTTCAATTATATTCCATCAGTGACTTCAAAAAGAATATTCAACACTCAAAGTAGAGGTGCCAAATGCCTTTGAGCTGTTGCCGTATACTGTTCAGCCTTCCTTCCTCCTTCTACTTCTTACTCCTTAACTCTTTTGTAATCCAGCCTCTGCACTCAAAGTAATAAATCCCGAATCTGTTGGGCAGTTAACTGCCCAATCTGTCATCCCCTTTTCAAGCTTTATCCTTCTTGACCACTCTTAGCATTTGAATCCATTTACACTCCCTCCTACTTGAATGTCTGTGTCTCCTGGCTGCCTGATCTAGCCTGTTCTATTCTGTTTCTTCACATGGCCAGCATCTGTTACTCAGGCTCATTCATTGTCCAATAGTCCAGGCTCAATGCAGGCTGAGTGCTGGGTTGCCAAACTGGGTGGGGCCCAAGCCCTGCCATAGGAATCTCAACTGAGTAAGATGAGGTTCCTCCTCAGTGTGGCCTTTCTCTCCTGGATCCTCTAACTACTCAACCTCCCTTTAAGTATAAGCACACCTGAAGTTCCCATCCCCTCAAGCTCTTGCCTGCTCTAGTTTTCCCTCAGGGATTTCAACTATTCTCTTTGGAAAAGTCTTCTAGATCTGTCGAAAAAACACTCATTGTTTTAAGTCCATTCCAAATGCCACCTTTGCAAGAAGACTTCTCCAATTCCTTCTGTAGTCATCCATTTCCTGAAACTTGATGTATGCTTTCTCCCTCTACTCCCAGGCCACACCGTGCCTCTCCTAAGCCCCTTATTTTACTTTGTCTTGAACTGTGTGCCTGTATTGTCCTCCACACCTGCCTGGGGCTTCATTAGGCAAAGGCTGCTCTTATTTAGCTCTGTCTCCCTGATGGCACCCTGGCTTACATGAAGGCTCATAACCATTCTCAATGTACTGTTACCGTATTGACCTGAACTCTATATACTCAAGGAAAAATCATGATCACAGCCCATCTTCCCCACCCTTCCAGTCCATCATCCTTTTTTCTTGAAAGCCAACTTTAGGAAATATGATTTGCAGGATCAAGAAACCAATTTTTTTTTTCATGAGACATCATAGTTTGTAGATGATTAAGACTTCCCTCTCTAATCAGGAACAGAATGATGGCTGTAGCACTTCCTGGAAGCTGTCTGTGATGAGCACTTAAGGGAATCAAAGCAGAGGGAGGAAGAAAGCCAAAGACATCTGTGTTCCCATCTCAGTTCCCCAATCATTCCCTGTGTGACTTCAGCCCAGTGATTTACCTTCTCAGTCTCAGTGAAATAATGTTACTCTTCTTGGTATTGAGGAGGGAAATAAACACGATTTTATATATTTCTATAAATTTATAGTTTTATATTTTCCTTAAATACTATACTTCTAGTCCTAGTAGTGAGCCACCAGACATGGAAATCCATTCCACACTTCCCCCTCTTGGAGAAATTATAGTATATCTACAAATGGAATTTTGGTACCATAAGCTGTTATCAAAATTCAAGATATTTAAATGTTCTCTTCAGCCACCATGACCTTACCGTAAATAACATATTAAGAAAATGGCCAAAGTATAAGACTGAGCAGATCAGAGTCCTTGGGTTGTAGCAGAGAGGAAGTGAGGCCCCTTTGCTATGGTGGTGGGGAAGGGATCCCCTGAGATGTCGCCTCAGAACACTGCTGCTCCAGAGAACATCAGCTGAAAACTACTGCTTTAAATTCCTGTAGATTTACTTTTATCACTTTAAAGGATTTTGATATTAGACTTGACAAAGGACTCAACCCTATTCTATGTGGAAGCATGGAAAGCCAAAATTCAAGAACAGCGAAATAGGCAAATGGGGTCACTCTGGTAGTCGTTGTGAGAAGCAGGCACACATGCATGTGGACTTTAGAGCTTCCAAAAAAGAACAGGCATGTAACTCCCCTAGGTGTTTATATGTCCCTGAAGTTGTGAGTGAATGGGGTGTTTTACCACCATTTGGGCCTCTGTGCATGCTGAATGAAACAGGGTAAAGTGCACATGACAAGAAGTGGAAGGGCTCAATTAAAAATGCAAGTAGTAAAATTAGGGTGTTGGAATAATAGGTAATTTATTTTGTAACAATTCTTTAAAGTTATTAATAAATCTTCCTGTAACAACAACAACAAAGATATGTATATTACAGAGGAGTAGCAAAAGTCACACAAGTAAAAAAAGCCCATTCTTTCTGAAGTATCAAATCAATCTGGCTCTTGAGTTCCCAGCTGCACCTCTTACCAAACCCAACCAAACCCAGCCAAAACCAACCAAATCCAACTAAACCCAACCAAGCCCAAGCAAAGCCAACCACACCCAATCAAATCCAGCCAAACCCAGTCAAATATCAAGAACAACAGCAAACCAAGTTAAATCAGAAGTGAGATCTCTTTCGTTGAATATAATCTACAGTAAAAATCTTTTTCAGAATGCAAGAGCTTTGGGAACACTTTTCCTTTTCAGGTAGGTATTTTAGACATACCAAAGATTTTTAAAAGATACATCCAAGGAGCTTTCATCATTTGGTTTGCTGTATCTTAGAAGGGTCTTCTAGCATTTACTTAGAAAATCTCTGTTAGAAGCTTTAATGTATATGTAAGGAAGTTCCAACTTATTTTTAAGATAAATAAAATACTTGAAATATTACAGTTTAAAGCAGATTATAAAGTTTGTAACAGAAAGACTACTGGACAAAGGACATTTAACTATGCTTAGCATTGTGGAACTGCAATTGAAAAGGAGGAGAACACAAGAGTGAGTGTAGAAATGTGAGCCTAGTTGATTAAACATGAATGTGTCATTCATATATAAATATATTCAATCAAAAAATAAACAAGATAAGAAAGAATCTCTGTATGTATTTAGTCATGATTCATAAGCCATTTTGCCTTAGGAAAAAATTTAAAGTTTTTGATAAAAGAAAAATAAACTTTCAAATGAAAGTTATATCTTAAACTCCTGAAACAGTTTTGTATCATCAAATAATATAAAAGAACAGATAGAGATGACTCAAAAATACAAAATCTGTAAGCCTCATTTCTTGAATATATCACTTTTTCTTTCACGTCTAGTGATATCTGTTCTATATTAATCTGTGTCAATTACTATGTATACTATTTTTCTTTGGAATATGACATAAAAAATCTTGAAAATTACTAGGAAAATACATGCTGATGATTTATGTTAGGCCTACAATAACTGATTGCTTCTAAAATCAAGGAAAAGCCTGGGCATATTAAAAAGATATTCTTTGGGTTGTTTTTAAAAATGTATGAAAAGAGGGCTTCCCTGGTGGCGCAGTGGTTGCGCGTCCGCCTGCCGATGCAGGGGAACCGGGTTCGCGCCCCGGTCTGGGAGGATCCCGCGTGCCGCGGAGCGGCTGGGCCCGTGAGCCATGGCCGCTGGGCCT